>NC_064926.1:522569924-522887924 GCF_023897955.1 Schistocerca gregaria
AGTTAGTTGAATGTAGTCAATGACAGTGATTGGAAAAGGAATGAACAATGTACAGTGACACAGTACTAGAAGTGGCTAAAGAATGTCTGGGAACAGTAGTGTGTAAAAGTAGGATGAAGCAAACAGTTTGGTGGAATGACACAGTCAAGGAAGCCTGTAAAAGGGAAAAGAAGGCGTATCAAAAATAGCTACATACTAGAACTCAGGTAGACAGAGAATGTTACGTTGCAGAAAGAAACAAGGCCAAACAGATAATTGCAGCATCCAAGAAGAAATCTTGGGAAGACTTTGGTAACAGGTTGGAGACTATGGGTCAAGCTGCTGGAAAACCATTCTGGAGTGTAATTAGCAGTCTTCGAAAGGGAGGTAAGAAGGAAATGACAAGTATTTTGGACAGGTCAGGAAAACTGCTGGTGAATCCAGTGGATGCCTTGGGCAGATGGAGTGAATATTTTGAAGAGTTGCTCAGTGTAGGTGAAAATACGATCAGCAATGTTTCAGATTTCGAGATAGAATGGGAGGATAGGAATGATGATGGAATTAGGATCACATTTGAGGAAGTGGAGAAAATGGTCAATAGATTGCAGTGCAATAAAGTAGCTGGGGTGGATGAAATTAAGTCGGAACTCATCAAATACAGTGGAACGTCAGGTCTTAAATGGCTACACAGGATAATTGAAATGGCCTGGGAGTCGGGACAGGTTCCATCAGACTGGACAAAAGCAGTAATCACACCAATCTTTAAACATGGAAACAGAAAAGACTGTAACAGCTACAGAGATATCTCTTTAATCAGCGTTGTGGGTAAAATCTTCCCAGGTATTGTTGAAAGAAAAGTGCGAGTATTAGTTGAGGACCAATTGGATGAAAATCAGTGTGGGTTTAGGCCTCTTAGAGGTTGTCGGGACCAGACCTTTAGTTTACGGCAAATAATGGAGAAGTGTTATGAGTGGAACAGGGAATTGTATCTATGCTTTATAGATCTAGAAAAGGCATATGACCGGGTTCCTAGGAGGAAGTTATTATCTGTTCTGCAAGATTATGGAATAGGTGGCAAACTTTTGCAAGCAATTAAAGGTCTTTACATGGAAAGTCAGGCAGAGTTGACTGTAAATTGAGTTCATGGTTCAGAGTAGTTTCAGGGGTAAGACAAGGCTGCAACCTGTCTCCACTGTTGTTCGTATTATTTGTGGATCATATGTTGAAAACAATAGACTGGCTGGGTGAGATCAAGATATGTGAAAACAAAATAAGCAGTCTTGCATATGTGGATGACTTAGTTGTGATGGCAGATTCGATTGAAAGTTTGCAAAGTAATATTTCAGAGCTTGGTCAGAAATGTAAGGACTATGGTATGAAGATGAGCATCTCCAAAACGAAAGTAATGTCAGTGGGAAAGAAATACAAACGTATTGAGTGCCAAATAGGAGGAACAAAGTTAGAACAGATGGACAGTTTCAATTACTTAGGATGCATATTCTCAAAGGATGGCAACATAGTGAAAGAACTGGAAGCGAGGTGTAGCAAAGCTAATGCAGTGAGCGCTCAGCTACGATCTACTCTCTTCTGCAAGAAGGATGTCAGTACCAAGACTAAGTTATCTGTGCACCGTTCAATCTTTCGTCCAACTTTGTTGTATGGGAGCGAAAGCTGGGTGGATTCTGGTTACCTTATCAACAAGGCTGAGGTTACGGATATGAAAGTAGCTAGGATGATAGCAGGTACTAGCAGATGGGAACAATGGCAGGAGGGTGTCCAAAATGAGGAAATTGAAGAAAAACTGGGAATGAACTCTATAGATGTAGCAGTCAGGGCGAACAGGCTTAGATGGTGGGGTCATGTTACATGCATGGGAGAAGCAACGTTACCCAAGAGTCTCATGGGTTCAGCAGTAGAGGGTAGGAGGAGTCGGGGCAGACCAAGGAGAAGGTACCTGGATTCGGTTAAGAATGATTTTGAAGTAATAGTTTTAACTTCAGAAGTGGCACCAATGTTAGCACTGAATAGGGGATCATGGAGGAATTTTATAAGGGGGCTATGCTCCAGACTGAACGCTGAAAGTCATAATCAGTCTTAAATGATGATGATGATGATGATGATATGTCTGATAGAAGGATTTAATTAAGAATGTAATTACATTTCCAACAGATCAAAAGCAACTTGCATTTCATAATCTACCATCATTCCTGTCAGCGAATTAAATGCTAATAAAGAAGCCTCGTGAGGAAGACAATAAATTGGTAGTCAATATTATATATATATATATATATATATATATATATATATATATATATATATATATATATATAGGTACCAGTTTATTATCTGCTGCCAGGATGTGGAACTCTGGTCTCATAGTACATAAAACGGCAGCGTCCCTGCGGATTCCAGTCGACTTCACCGTCCTGAGTGTCGAAACCTGGTAAAACATTTCACTTGATATATTCATCATGGAGGATTAACTACCAAGTTCATACTACTATCAGTATGTCATGGACTAGAACAGTGACTGATGCAGGATGTTATTGAATCAACGCAACATTGCAATATTTCATTAAGAGATACTTACAAATACACAGTAACTGCTCCCTTCACGTAACCCACGAATTTTAACTATGTTGTTTGTGGTTTTGTTCCTGCAAAATGGCAAGAGAAAATTAAATTCTTCAATGGTATTTCTCGCGCTTTGTGTGTTTAATGTGTACATCCTGCAGGAAACTGACAGTCATTTGCAGCACTGCTGCTGAAATCCATTATCTGTTACACTGTAAATGCGTCTGTATTGACAAAATAAATCAAACGTTGCAACCAAAATGCAAATAATTTTTCTAGAAACTAGATTTTTAATGAACTGCTGAATTTAGTATAGTACTGCAGCAAGAGTCACTCTGTTATTAAGTGGCTACATAAATGACATTAGGCAATGATTCACTTTACATATCAAGTACGAGTCCGTAAAGACGTATTCCGTGACTTAGATGCACGTGACGCTTCACATTTTAATATCAGTTTAAGATCAGTTAAATAAAAACTTGCTTTGTTCAAACTTAATATTTAACGCTAGTGGCATATCTAAGAAAACGATGTCAAACTTATTCCAAAGAATCCGAAGTGTTTACAACCCTTGATTTTACGAATTACTCATATTTGAAGCTTTGGATAATACAGTGCGTAGCTTGTTGTTTTCTGCTCCATCTCACGTCGTACTTTTGCACGACAGTGGAATGTATTAGTAAAGCGTAATTGAAATGTGCAGAATCGATTTTCTGATCAACCTGCCAGTTTCTGGATAACAGGTGTTTCGTGAAACGATACAACTGATCTGTCACCTTGTTTTTAGTAGTTTCCGAATAGTTCAGCTTTTCCTCCTCTTGACATATGTGACATACAGTGTAACTGGTTTTCGCATTGTAGTGACACTTAGTGACCGCCAAGTAATCGCCGGCACCCGGATCTGGATATCGTTGTCTACTTCAGGTACAGGTTTCTCATCTACGACTGTAGTAAGTAAGTGTCATGAACTTTAGAGTACTTGATTTTCGCAGTTATTTTAAGATTTAATAAGAGGCAGAAGATATCCCCCATGGAACACAGAACAGGTTTGGCCAGTCTTGCAGTAGTGACGATACAAGAATGCCTGATTTGAATTAATGCAAAATCGACAAAAGTGACAATGTTTTGCTGGAACTCGAAACGTAGCGCAGACTTCAATGCAAGATGCCTTTAGTTGTTTCCAAAATGAAACTCTGTCTCGAAATCTGACAGAAAATCCAAAGAGATAATGGTTGCATATAATGTACTCAAGCGGCTACTCACAATTAATACCATCACTGAATGATACCACTGGTAATCTTATTAACGACAGAAGCACTAAACAGGAGTTACTAACCACAGTTTTTAAAAATCCCATCACTTAATAAGATGCAGGAAATATTTTTGAATTCTATGAATTCGAATCAGTAACAGCTGTCAAAATGAGTAACTTAAAATAGACATCCTCGATGTAACGAACTACTTGAATCACTTAATAAAGGCAAATCGTTCAGTGTAGATTGTGTACCAATTAAATTCTTCTAAATAATTGGTTATGAACTGTAGATTGAAACTGAAGAAACTGCAAAAGGGTGGGAATTTAATGAGATGGGACTTGGGATAAAATGAAAGAACCAGAGGTTGTAGAGAGAATCAGGGAGAGCACTAGGGAACGATTGACAGGAATGGGGGAAAGAAATACAGTAGAAGAAGAATGGGATGAAGTAGTGAAGGCAGCAGAGGATCAAGTAGGTAAGAAGACGAGGGCTTTTAGAAATCCTTGGATAACGGAAGAAATATTGAATTTAATTGATGAAAGGAGAAAATATAAAAATGCAGTAAATGAAGCAGGCAAAAAGGAATACAAACGTCTCAAAAATGAGATCGACAGGAAGTGCAAAATAGCTAATCAGGGATGGCTAGAGGGCAAATGTAAGGATGTAGAGGCTTATCTCACTAGGGGTAAGATAGATACTGCCTACAGGAAAATTAAAGAGACCTTTGGGGAAAAGAGAACCACTGGTATGAATATAAAGAACACAGTTCTAAGCAATGAAGGGAAAGCAGAAAGGTGGTAGGAGTATATAGATGGTGTATACAAGGGCGATGTACTTGAGGATGATATTATGGAAATGGAAGAGGATGTAGATGAAGATGAAATGGGAGATATGATTGTGCGTGAAGAGTTTGACAGAGCACTGAAAGAACTGAGTCGAACCAAGGCCCCGGGAGTAGACAACACTCCATTAAAACTACTGGCAGCCTTGGGAGAGCCTGTCCTGACAAAACTCTACCATCTCGTGAGCAAGATGTATGAGACCTGCAAAATACTCTCAGACTTCAAGAAGAATGTAATAATTCCAGTCCCAAAGAAAGCAGGTGCTGACAGATATGAAAATTACTGAACTAATGTCACGACTGGAGAATACTAACGCGAATTCCTTACAGACGAGTGGAATAACTAGCAGAAACTGACCTCGGGGATGATCAGTTTGGATTCCATAGACATATCGGAACACGTGAGGCAATACTGACCCTACGATTTATATTAGAAGGTAGATTAATGAAAGGCAAACCTACATTTATAGCATTTGTAGACTTAGAGAAATATTTTGACAATGTTGACTGGAATACTCTCTTTCAAATTCTGAAGGTGGCAGGGGGAAAATTCAGGGAGCAAAAGGCTATTTACAATTTGTACAGAAACCAGGTGGCAGTTATAAGAGTCGTGGGACATGAAAGAGAAGCAGTGGTTGGGAATGGAGTGAGACAGGACTGTAGCCTCTCCCCGATGTTATTCAATCTGTGTATTGATCATGCAGTGAAGAAAACAACAGAAAAATTCGGAGTGGGTATTAAAATCCACGGAGAAGAAATAAAAACTTTGAGGTTCGCCGATGACATTGTAATTCTGTCAGAGACAGCAAAGGACCTGGAAGAGCAGTTGAACGTAATGGATAGTGTCTTGAAAGGGGGATCAACAAAAGCAAAACGAGGATAATGGAATGTAGTCGAATTAAGTCGGGTGATTCTGAAGGAATTAGATTAGAAAATGAGTCACTTAAAGTAGTAAAGGAGTTTTGCTATTTGGGGAGCAAATTAATTGATGATGATAGAAGTAGAGAGGATATAAAATGCAGACTGGCAATGGCAAGGAAAGCGATTCTGAACAAGAGAAATTTGTTAATGCAGACTGGCAATGGCAAGGAAAGCGATTCTGAAGAAGAGAAACTTGTTAAGATCGAGTATAGATTTAAGTGCCAGGAAGTCGTTTCTTAAAGTATTTGTGTGGAGTGTAGCCACATATGGAAGTGAAACATGGACGATAAATAGTTTGGACCAGAAGAGAATAGAAGGTTTCGAAATGTGGTGCTACAGAAGAATAATGGGTAGATCACATAACTAATGAGGAGGTACTGAATAGGATTGAGAGAATACACGTTTGTGGCACAACTTGACTAGAAGGTGGGATCGGTTGGTAGGATATGTTCTGAGGCATCAAGGGATCAGCAATTTAGTATTGGAGGGCAGCATGGAGAGTAAAAATCGTGGAGGGAGACCAAGACATGAATACACTAAGCAGATTCAGAAGGATGGCGGTTGCAATAGGTACTGGGAGATGAAGAAGCTTGTAAAGGATAGAGTAGAATGGAGAGCTGCATCAAACCAGTCTCAGGATTGAAGACCAGAGCAGCAAATAGTTAACAACTGCTTCCTCTACAAATGAGCCGTAGCTAAAGACTGGGAAGTTGTACAGATCATGCCAACACACAAGAACGGAAACAGAAGAAATCCTCTACATCTAAATCTACGAGATTACTCCGCTATTCAAAATAAAGTGCCTGGCAGAGGGTTCAATGAACCACCTTCAAGCTGTTTCTCTACAGTTCCACTCTTGAAAAGCGTGCGGGAAAAACGAGCACTTAAATTTTTCTGTGAGATCCCTGATTACTCTTATTTAATCGTGATGATCATTTCTCCCTGTGTAGGTGGGTGCCAACAGAACGTTTTCACAATCGGAGGAGAAAACTGGTGATTGAAATTTCATGAGAAGATCGCAACGAAAAACGCCTTTGTTTTAATGATTGTCACTGCACTTCACGTATCTTGTCTCTGGCACTATCTCCCCTATTTCCCCTATGAGACATATAACCACATATCACTGATATCAGTTTTTAGTTAAAATTTTCTAACACATACTCTGATAGCACATTATGAAATCCTTCGAAGGAAACGATCTACTGACACATAGCCGAAAGGAATTCAGAAAATACCGTTTTTGTGAAATATAGCTGAGCCCTTACTGACACAAATCAATGAGTGCTATCGACAGGCGATTCAAAGTTGGTCACATATTCCTAAATTTGCATAAGGCGTGCGAACGTCGAAATGGCAGATGTTGAGAAGATATGCGAAAGACCTTGCTCCCATTCAAGCAGTAATTTATCGTAGATCGCTTGAGCAACGAAAGATACCTAACGACTGGTCAAAAGTGCACGTCATGCACTTAATCTCAAAGCAACCCTTCAGCCCAGCATCCGCAATTATTTGTTAGACATAGTCAAATCTCTGCTTCCTCTACAGTTTTTACCCTCGACAGCTTGCTCAAATATCATGAAAGTGATTTCTTGATAATTTAACACACGCATATCAACATGGCCGTCCTTCTTTTCAATATTTTCCCCGTTTTCCTCTCCTAAGCTGTTATTTACATAACTCTCTCATTTAATGTCTTATTAGTCTACCTAATTTATTGATTGAACAGAAGCGACGAGAGACTATGCATCTGTCCTGTATTATATCACTTTCTAGCCTGAGCACTTCGCACTTGGTCTTTACTTATTATTCCCTTTTGATTCTTGTACACATTGTTCATTACCCATCTTCCTCAATAGCATACACTTCTGTACCCGGGAAATTCTAACATCTTTATCCGCTGTCAAATTTTTTTTCTAGGTCTGCAGATCCCAAGACCATGTTATGTTTCCACTGTCAAGGGCAATTTGGTAAGCTCTTCACTGTTGCCTTTACCTTTCCTGAAGACACTCTGAGCGTCATCTAAACGATATTCATTTTTCTTTTCCATTGTTCTGCATATTATTCTTGTCAGAAACGTGGATGCATGAGCTGTTAATAGGTGTTAATTAGATTACGTAGGAGCCCTCGCGCTGATATATTCTTGCTTTCTTCGGAATTATGAAAAGTTTTTTTTTTCTGTAGGTCAGATTTATGTATTTGGATTCACATACACTGAAACCAACTTGAACAGCTTTTGACTGCCATTTACAAACATCGCAACCATTTTACAAAACCGGAGTGAAAGTTAGCTATGCCTTCTCTCTTATTTCCGACGCCTTGTTAAACTCTCTCTACAAAATTGAATCATTTAGCTGTTTCATGTCTACTCCCATTTTCTCTTACTCCACGTCATCAGCCAGTGTCTAATCGTTGTGGAGTCCAGCTACCTGCTACGTTCTTTGCACCCTTTGCCTTTGCACTTTGCCTCTTGTACCTTTGCTTTTCGTTTCACTGAAGACTGTTTCGATTTTTCTTAATGCTGAACCTGTCCATCCAACGGCCATACTTTTCAATTTTTTTCCACCAGCCATTTAGATATTTTACCGGCCCTTTATATTTATTTCATTCATATGTAGTATATTGTCGTATTCCTCCATTTTCTTGAGTATTTTTCCCCATTCTTTGTCAATCAATTGAAGCTGCTTTGTCACCCATTGTTTCTTCACAGTTGGCTAACATTTCACTACATTTGTTTGTCCAATATCTGGGATTCTCCTTTTTTGAGCCGTCCAATCCTCATCAACTGGACTGTGTCTCATTTTGCCATGTTGAACGGTACAGTCAATTTCGCTGCCCTTAGAGATTATTATTAGAGTCGAGCGTCGCAGTCGTGTCACAAGACGGCAGAAAAGGAGGGCACATGATGAACCTGAGAGCTGCAGTGGTCGATTTGGGGACAGGTACGGACGGCGAAGTGATTGGAGTAGCTTCTGAGGCCATTGGCAAGACCACACTGCAAGCCTGCAGTACGTCGCCCAAAGCCGGGTTGGTGCGGTGGCTGAAGTGTCAGTCACGGTGGTTGTTGTTTTTTTGGGGAAGGAGACCAGACACCGAGGTCATCAGTCTCATCGGATTAGGGAAGGACGGGGCAAGGAAGTCGGCCCTGCCCTTTCAATGGAACCATCCCGGCATTTGCCTGGAGCGATTTAGGGAAATCACGGAAAACTTAAATCAGGATGGCTGGACGCGGTATTGAACCGTCGTCCTCCCGAATGCGAGTCTAGTGTGCTAACCACTGCGCCAACTCGCTAGGTCAGTCACGGTGGCCTGGGCCCGAAGTTGTTGGAGTATGGGCTGAGCAGTCAGAAGCAGAGCTCTCTAGAAGCTTACGTGGGCTGGATGAAAGCCAGACGAGATGACGGTTGGGACGGGCAAGGCTACCGTGTTGACGACAACCTGGTACAGCAGTTGCTGTCTTTTCCAGTCTGACGCACAGCAGTCCCAGTGCATGTCAAGGAACGACTTCTGAATGATACAGGGAGCACTATGTGAATGCTTTCGCAACTGATGGTGGCATCCTGCAGGTCTTGGTACTGAAGCGGTGCACTGTGTTGTATGCAAACGATACACTGAGCGTAGCTGCTTGTAAACAACTGTCTGCATGTGCTGTGTAACCAGCTGGTTATTATTTACAGCATGCAAGGTGTGCGGCAGTGTGTCATAAGCGGCACAGTGGTGGTAATGCAGTAATTACAAGCTGTGAGTGTGACTAAGTGTATTAAGCAGAAATTGGTTTGTCTGTAATTGTTATCATAAACCAGTTGTTTACTCCAGTGATTTTAAGAGTTTATTATGTCGACGATTTTACGTGATTGACTCAGTGGTTCATCCATGTGGATTTAAGACTTTGTTTTGTTATCGCCTTTATTTGAATGAACTGTTACTTTGTAAGAATTTATTGGGACAGAAAGATGGGTACATTGGTAGCATTATGGATAGGTGGGTGTCTTAGTTGTCTGTTGTTGACTGTAACAATAAATCAAGATATAAACAGAGATTATATAACTGATCCCAGATAAGTTTAAGTATTCTCTAGGTTGATAAGGTTTTCACTTATTGTTTCTGGTAGTGGCCAAGTGCCAGATATTTTATATTGGTTACGGCGATGCCCAGTTTTCCGTTGTAAGGCAGCAGTTGGACTTTTCTGTATTTGAATTTCTTAAATTATTGCTATAGGGATAATTGTGGTACTGATTTCTTAGCTCTCCTAAGATTTTTTCAGGCTACAGAAATATATATATGTTGTGTTATTGTAAGTGGATTACTGATCTGTTTTGTGCCATTTGATATTTAGTAAAATAATTGTTAAACTGAGCCCCACATCTGCAGAACCACCCTCTCATCCCCTCCCCCCCCCCCCCCCCACCCGGAACCCCACTCCACCTAAATCCCAGCTCCTACTTGCTGTTTCGGTTATGGAGGTGAGGAATATGCTGGGCAAGGCGTGATTTAGGAACGAGAAGCTCATGTATGAGATGATGGTGTGTGGGCAGTTTCTGGCCAATACAGAGCTAGAGCTGTACCAGGAGCTATGGCAGGCAATGGGTGAGCTACTGCAGTTAATTGAAGTACAGCCCAAGGACCCGAATACTGCCGTAAGTCTTATTTGTTGGGCCCTCTCGGAATTTGAACTAGTGGTGCAATTCTTAAAAGGTGAAATCACCTTCGCATGCCAGGTCCGTATGTTACAAGTATGAACTAGGAATTGCAAAAACAGCGATATCGATCTGTTTAGAGTTAATGGGGAAAAGAATAGATCTTTGTTAAAAGCGTTGAAAGAAAGCTTGACCACATTAAAAATAACAATCGCGGAATTATTATTAGTGATTTAAGTGCAAGGAAGCTGAACCAATTGGATCTGGGTTGTGGAGGAGATGCGTTACGTTGCCATCAAAGAGATGGTTGTTTGGTTTCATGGGTGAGAACTTTTTCTGTAGGGGACTGCCTCAGGTACATGTCTGGTATCATTTTTCACTGCATTGTAGTCGCCATGCATGATGAAACACTCAGGGCCAGTTTGTCAACTTTTCGGTAGGCCTGGGGCAACGTGTTCCCCATTTGCGCTCCAGGCAGTGAAGGCAGGACCAGTGACTAAGATTTCAATATTCATTATTTATGATTATACGTTTTGACCAAGGATTGCAATGTTAAGTATGTATGAATATAATGAAAAGAGACACAACTCGGATAAGGTTATATGATGGCATGGAATTTTGTAGTCATGATTGATTGTGATGGCTTTTATTTCTAGGCAAGACGTTTGTTGCCATCTCGTAGTGGTGCAGGAGGAGGCCGGGGTTTTACAAGAGGAGGGGAGGGAGATTTTGCCATGACGAATGGTGTGGTCGATGTCCATGCCACCAAAGATTCTATCAAGTCGGGATAGCGCTCGTTCTGCAAGAGGATGGATGAGGTGGACACGTGATGGATGCAAGGACCGTCGTTACCAGGCTGACGCAGGCAAAGACAAGGGTAATTAGTCAGATGGAGGGACCGAAACTGGGAACGCCTCCTGAGGCCAGCACTATTGCCAGCTTTGGAGGGGTGGACACATCTGCTGTACGTCGCCAAGGACTGGTTTTGCGTGGCAGTTGATGAGACACTAATGGCGAACTGGGCCTGTGTTATAGGTAGTCAGTTGGTGCAGTGACACAAAGGGTCGTGAGCTGAGTAAAATGAAGAGCGAGGGCCTCCAGATGGTGGTGCATGAATGACTGTTGCTAAAGAAGACAACAGTCATCACAGAAAGGACTACTATGTGGACTATAACTGGTGGAGCATTTGCTTACTTTTCCAGCTGGATGCACAGTAGTCTAGCTGGATGTACAGCAGACCCAGTGAATGTAATGGAGCGGATTCTGTATGATACAACGAGTACTAACCGGTTGATTCATAACTGATCGTAACATCCAGGTGGCCCTGTGACTCAAGCAGTGTAGAGTGCCATATTGAATACAGAGTGAGTGTGTGCTGTGAGGCGCAATGGGCGTATCTACGGATATTTTACATTGTGGGCATGAGGAAATGTATTAAGCAGACACTGATTAGTTTATTGTCATGATGATATATCATTTGTTCACTCCAGTGGTTTTAAGAGTTCATGTTACCCATTTTATGTGACTGAGTCAGTGATTCACCCCTGTTGATTTTAAGGCTTTGTTTTGTTATTGCCTTTATTTGGATGAACTTTCACATATATTAATCTATAAGATCGTATTCTGACATAATCGCGGTTAGTTCGGTAGCATTGTGGATAGTTGGGTGCCTTAGTTTTCTGGTGGAGACAGTAGTTTTAGGGCTTATATTGTTGATCGCAGTACATTCAACTATTCACTGTGATTGTTTTGCAGTTATTGCTTCTAGCAATGGTTGAATGCCAGGAATTGTTTGCGTCAAAGCACGCCTTCAACTTCCAGATATTAAGGAATGTTTTCTGGTGAAGACAGTAGTTTAAGGCTTATATTGTTGATCGCAGTACATTCAACTATCCACTGTGATTGTTTTGCAGTTATTGCTTCTAGTAATGGTTGAATGCCAGGAATTGTTTGCGTCAAAGCACGCCTTCAACTTCCAGATATTAACGAATGTTCAGAGATGGCATCCTTTTGTAGCAGGGTAATTCTCGCCCATATGTTGTCATAATTGTGTCAACTACAAAACAGATGTCTTGCAGTGAAGTCCTTACACATCCTCCATACAGGTGCTATATGTCCTCCCCATTCGATATGCATATTTTTGGAGCGCTGAAGAAAGATATTCACAGGCGTTGATTTGCTTTGGTGGAAGAGATGCATGCCAGGATACAATCATGGTTTTTTGGGCAACCACTGACATTTTCCATGGAGGTACTGAGCATCTAGTCATACAGTAGAATAAATGTATTAACGAATATGGCGGTTACTTTGGATATAATAAACAATTTATTTCTTATTTTCTATCTTGTCTTCTTCTCATTTGACTATCCGTTATAAAATCGGTCTTGTTGAAATTTAGTAATTATTGTTTCTTGCCGTTTGAGGATAATCTTGTCATCAGAAACTTAACTAGAAAACCATGAACTATGTACTTTCATTTAATGCTGGGTGAGAGTAGCTGTATTGATAAAAAGAAAAAGGTTTCAAAATATAGATTCTGTGATATGGAATTCTATTTTCATCCCATTACAGTACTTATCCTTGAGTAGATACTGTATATATAAAGACCTAAGTAAGCCTTGTTTGTAAACTAGACGTTGTCAGGGAAAAGAAATACTGACAAGAAGAAGAACGCCATCAGTTCTATCAACCAATGTATACTGCTGTAAAAATCCTTCAGTTATTTATGACCTCGACGCTATAAGTTAATGTGTGTACAGAAAGCGATGATTTCGCTCTCAGAGTAAGAGTACAGATTGTTACTAATGGAGTGTGTTGACAGTAGCGCTAGATACTTCAAAGTGTCCCATAAAACTAACTGCTAAGTTCGTCTCATATCAATAACTGACATGGATCTCAACAGTGTACGTGACAGAATTAAACAGCGTCCACATGTCATGCCACGGTATTTTATTTGAAAGACATTATAAGATGTAGTACTTGGCAGCGTGTCTCCTGTAAACCTGCCCCAGTTTTATTCGCAGTTAAAGCAGCAATGAAGATTAACAGCAGGTTGCTTATATAAGTTCGTAGGCTTTCACGTTTGAAGTCAGTTACGGAAAAAGGTATCTCTGCTATTGACAGTATAGTATTTTATAATATACCCATATTTCGGCACTGTTTTAAGTGGCTGCACAGTTTGTATGTTATGCAAAATGACGCTATTTACGGCCGAGAAGAATTTTATGGAAAAAAGAGACGATTTACATACGAACTGTGGACATCTAAAAATGAAACTTGTGTCACCTTATCAACCGTCAGTTTCTGATGAAGAAAAAAATAATTTATGAAGCTCTCAACTGGGCAATACTGGGAACTTTAAGTGGACCTGGAATTCTTTATCATGATGGAGTAAGAGGTACATTAGTTTCAAAGAAAAGCTAAGTATTTCGTTACGGATTCGTGTATTCTGTGTGAGAGTATTCTAGAAACATTTCACCAAACTTCAGCTGTACCTGGTAAGAAAAATGCTCCATGCACTGGGGATAGCTTTACTTTGAAATTCCAGAAGCCTTCGCTTCCATGGGAGTCAAAAATCAGTCTGCAAAATGCTGACTAGCTCCCTGAGGGAAAAGTCATTTACTGGTTACTAGCTGATTTTATTATACCAATATTACACATTTTGGACTTTACCATCATCTATGTTTCACATAGATACAAAATGGAACAGACTGACCAGTCTGCTTCTGATCGTTGCTATTACAAAATCTAGCTTTTGTATCTATGTTCAACATGATGTTCCAGGATACCTGATGATGGCAGTGTCCAAAACACCTAATGTTAGAATAATAATGCCAGCTTGTATCCAATCCATGACTTTTTCCTCAGCGGCCTATTTCACATTTTGCAAACCTCATTTGTGACTTCAGGCCGCATCTATGTTAAAAATCACATTAGCTCCTTCACTTATAACTCGCATGGTGCTTGCTAGCCTAAAATTATGGAACTCGGATGCAAAACTTTTCCTTCTTCCAACAGTCAGAAGAAAAAGTTATTACGATAAACACCATGATCTCCTTCACCCCTCAAACTAAAGTTTTCGAAATACAGATATGCAAGATGAAGTTCGCTGACAAGATTTGGAAGGCTGTTCAGAGATAATTTCTGAGTATTTAAGTAAATGGGACCTCGGATCTCCGGTGTTTCATCATAGAGTAACAATGTAATTATGATTTATTTGGTTTATTGCCATAAATACCTTTGCTTCTGTAACAACACCTTCACAATTTTGGTGGTGGTTTGTCCTCATCCTGTCATCAAAATAGCTGTGACAACAGACTCTGAAGATGACGGTGTAATGTAGCAGGTTATTACGAGATAACATTCAATACAGCAAGGCACGTAGCCTCGTAGCACGGTGGTTTCGGGATGTCTATTTTTTTTGCTTCGCTCTGACTCACTGCGCAGCTGACGTTACCATCAGTGAGAACGGTCTCAAGTAACATTCATACACCCTACGAATCTAAATAGACCATAGTAATTACCATCCATTTTTGTTCCAGCTTGGTACGCAATCCTTTGTTATTAAGGAAAAGAGGCTCTCAAAATTTCAGATTTTTATCTATTACAGTCGCACAGACTGAGAAAATTACTCAAATATCCTAAAACCGACACTTATGTTACAAGCTCAGTTGGGGACTATAACCAAATGTCCTTTATTACCATCTGAAGTCATATCAAAGCTCACAGTATATAAAATCAACTGGAATTTTCTTTTCAAAACTTTTATTACACTACATTATGTCGTATAAAAATCATTCAAAATTATTATTTCTTATTATTTTGTTTTGTGAATACATGAGAATGGATGAGAGAGAGTATGTGGGACATACGTTAACATTTAATGTAATTTTATGTAAAACCCTATAGAATTGAACTGTGAGAAAATTGTGTTACAACCACGATGCTAGTGACGTATGTCGATGTGTGCTTGATTTTTTTAAGAGAGCACCCAGAATAAAAGGTTGAAGCGGAAAAAATTTCTATATTAATTTAAAGAATATTTTGATTTCGTTCCATTTTATTAAACAATATATTAGAAATTGAAATTGTAGTGACGTAAATGACTATCTGATTAGTGGTCGGGTAAGGCAAGTTTTGCAGCGAGAATGATCTGGGACGATCATTCTCATTGGTCATTCAGATTAATAGCCAATCAAAATCAAGGGGTTCCCGCGCGCAGGTAGTTAGATAGGCAGAGAGCAGAGGAGCATCCACATAGTTGCGCGCTAATCTGCTTCCGAGTAACACCATGTTAGATGTCTCCGAGAAAATAATATATAAAATGAAGAACTAGTGAGTTCATTGCGTTTAAAACGTGTCGTGACTAAGGTGGCTGTAGTTATGAGCATTTTTAGGAAAGCTTGATGTTCCTGGATAAGTTAGTTGAAATTATATAAGCGTCTGATCTTTTGGTCATAGAGATAATTCCGCTTTGCATATTCCGTGTTCTTTATGGAATACTTTGGCGAACTCTTCAGACAGAGAAGACCACTGAAACGACCGAATGTTTAACTCGCTAACAGTGGTGGGTCAGTGATTGTTAGATCGCAAAACTAAGCACGTCGGACTTGCAGGAATACTGGCTGCTTTTACGTGTGAAACATGTCGGATAAACAGTGAACTTGGAATGATGAATCATTTGCATTATTAAATAGGGTCTTGATAGCCATTTCAATTGCTTCCTTATGAATAAAAAGACGTTAAAAGAATTTTCAAATACTTACTGCAAGTAAAGTGCATTCTGCTTCCGCCCGAAATTTGTGAAAATAGACTTACAGGAACTGATTTGTAACTTGAGGTACGCGGCCTCTGTGTGGTAGATATTAGGTGGTGGTTCCATCAACGTTGCTTTACACTGCCTAGCGTGTATCTACTACTGCAGAGTGATGGGACGTCGGAAGGAAGAGATATAGAGGTAGGTGAACTGTTCGATCAAAGTGACTGTGAGAGACCGAAGGAGACGAATGAACGACGAAACGACCTCGCTCTGGCGCAACAGGAAGTGAACCCCCAACTACAGAATAATTATGGCTGTACAAGGTAGCTGGCTTCTACACTAGCCACATCGTGCTCGCAGAAGGTGATATTTAAAACGATAATATTAGCAACATGGAATGAAACTAGCAATAAACATTTACGAAAAGCTTCAACTCTAGAAGTCTTATCCGTTTCAGTTGCGTATAGCATTACAGTATATTGCTAATTATTACTTTGGAACAGTACGCATAGGCTTGATATGCAGGAATTTTAAAACACCGTACAAAGAACACAGTATGAAACAAAACATTCCATATTCGTAGAGCATTTAAAGCACCCCACTCATCACCCGACAATCGTGAAACCGGATATAGGCAGAATAAATATCAATCTTGTAAAATTGGTTCAAATGGCTCTGAGCACTATGGAACTTAATTTCTCTGGTCATCAGTCCCCGAGAACTTAGAACTACTTAAATCTAACTAATCTAAGGACATCACACACATCCATGCCCGAGGCAGGATTCGAACCTGCGACCGTAGCTGTCGCGCGGTTCCAGACTGTAGCGCCTAGAACCTACCGGCCACTCCGGCCGGCCAACAATCTTGCAGTTATGGTACAAGATATGAAAGTAAGTAGTATAAACAGCCACAACAAATGCTTTGTGCAAACGTAGGGAATCTACCATTGCCAAAAACTCATTGCTGAAACAAACATGTGATAAATGAACAGACGAACATCGATACAGACTCTGTACTAAAACTTTACGAATTAATAAGATAGGAAACATACCATTTGCACATGCTGCCATATCAAAACGAGTACACACACGCAGAGAGAGAGAGAGAGAGAGAGAGAGGATGAAAGGGAGAGAGGGATCACAGACACAAAAAAAAATTCATTCAGTATTTGGCAATAATGTTCTACACTTCGGAGCACCATCGAGGATATACCATGAAAACGTCTGCTCAATACCTAATGCTATGAAGGATAAAATAAGAAATTTCAGATGGCAATTATCAGAAAACGAACAACTATAACAAAGGAACAAGAACACAGCATTTTGATCCACGAAATCTTTGTGTACAACTTCAAATTATTACTACATCGTAGAAAAACAAGAAGTATCAGTGCTGTTTACAGCCTATACAGGGTGGTCCATCGATAGTGACCGCGCCAAATATCTCACGAAATAAGCAGCAAACAAAAAAAACTACAATGAACGAAACTTGTCTAACTTGAAGGGGAAACCAGATGGCGCTATGGTTGGCCCGCTAGATTGCGCTGCCATAGGTCAAACGGATATTAACTGCGTTTTTTTTAAAATTAGGAACCCCCATTTTTATTACATATTCGTGTAGTTTGTAAAGAAATATGAATGTTTTAGTTGGACCACTTTCTTCGCTTTGTGATAGATGGCGCTGTACTGGTCAGAAACGTACAAGTACGTGGTATCACGTAACATTCCGCCAGTGCGGACGGTAACTGCTTCGTGATATATTACCTGTGTTAAAACGGACCGTTTAACAATTGCGGAAAAAGTCGATATGGTGTTGATGTATGCCTATTGTGATCAAAATGCCCAATTGGTGTGTGCTATGTATGCTGCTTCGTATCCTGGAGGACATCATCCAAGTGTCCTAACCCTTCGCCGGATCGTTACGTTATTTGAGGAAACAGGAAGTGTTCAGCCACATGTGAAACGTCAACCACGACCTGAAAAATATGATGATGCCCAAGTAGGTGTTTTAGCTGCTGTCGTGGCTAATCCGCACATCAGTAGCAGACAAACTGCGCGAGAATCGGGAATCTCAAAAACGTCGTTGTTGAGAATGCTACATCAACATCGATTGCACCCGTACCATATTTCTATGCAACAGGAATTGCATGGCGACGACTTTGAACATCGAGTACAGTTCTCCCACTGGGCACAAGAGCAATTACGGGACAATGACAGACTTTTTTCACGCGTTCTATTTAGGGACGAAACGTCATTGCGCTATTGGGCAAGGGAAAATCCACGATGACTGCGACAAGTGGAACATCAGCGACCTTGGCAGGTTAATGTATGGTGCGGCATTATGGGAGGAAGGATAATTGGCCCCCATTTTATCGATGGTAATCTAAATGGTCCACTTGTCCCTATGCGAAGGCTAGGAACAGCAATGCGGGAACACTGTACTAGAATGAAATAAAATGATCGTACGGCATTTATTGGCCGGGATATTCCCTTTCGGGTTTCGGCCGCCCAGTGCAAGTCTTTATAGTACACGCCACGTCGGCGACTTGCGTGTCAATGATGTTTCCCTGCCGGGTATGGTCGGATTTGCCTACGCGATTATGGCGGCAGATAGCGACCCAGATGGTTCCCACAGGATTTAAATCAGACGAATTTGGTCGCCGAGAGCAGCGTGAAGTCACTATAATGCTCCTCAAACCACTGTTGCACGATTCTGGCTCTGATACATGGACAATTGTTGTTGTTGTTGTTGTCTTCAGTCCTGAGACTGGTTTGATGCAGCTCTCCATGCTACTCTATCCTGTGCAAGCTGCTTCATCTCCCAGTACCTACTGCAACCTACATCCTTCTGAATCTGCTTAGTGTACTCATCTCTCGGTCTCCCTCTACGATTTTTACCCTCCACGCTGCCCTCCAATGCTAAATTTGTGATCCATTGATGCCTCAAAACATGTTCTACCAACCGATCCCTTCTTCTAGTCAAGTTGTGCCACAAACTTCTCTTCTCCCCAATCCTATTCAATACCTCCTCATTAGTTACGTGATCTATCCACCTTATCTTCAGTATTCTTCTGTAGCACCACATTTCGAAAGCTTCTATTCTCTTCTTGTCCAAACTAGTTATCGTCCATGTTTCACTTCCATACATGGCTACACTCCAAACAAATTCTTTCAGAAAGGACTTCCTGATACATAAATCTATATTCGATGTTAACAAATTTCTCTTCTTCAGAAACGCTTTCCTTGCCATTGCCAGTCTACATTTTATATCCTCTCTACTTCGACCATCATCAGTTATTTTACTTCCTAAATAGCAAAACTCCTTTACTACTTTAAGTGTCTCATTTCCTAATCTAATTCCCTCAGCATCACCCGATTTAATTTGACTACATTCCATTATCCTCGTTTTGCTTTTGTTAATGTTCATCTTATATCCTCCTTTCAAGACACTGTCCATTCCGTTCAACTGCTCTTCCAAGTCCTTTGCCGTCTCTGACAGAATTACAATGTCATCGGCGAACCTCAAAGTTTTTACTTCGTCTCCATGAATTTTAATACCTACTCCAAATTTTTCTTTTGTTTCCTTTACTGCTTGCTCAATATACAGATTGAATAACATCGGGGAGAGGCTACAACCCTGTCTCACTCCTTTCCCAACCACTGCTTCCCTTTCATGCCCCTCGACTCTTATTACTGCCATCTGGTTTCTGTACAAATTATAAATAGCCTTTCGCTCCCTGTATTTTACCCCTGCCACCTTTAGAATTTGAAAAAGAGTATTCCAGTCAACATTGTCAAAAGCTTTCTCTAAGTCCACAAATGCTAGAAACGTAGGTTTGCCTTTTCTTAATCTTTCTTCTAAGATAAGTCGTAAGGTCAGTATTGCCTCACGTGTTCCAACATTTCTGCGGAATCCAAACTGATCTTCCCCGAGGTCTGCATCTACCAGTTTTTCCATTCGTCTGTAAAGAATTCGCGTTAGTATTTTGCAGCCGTGGCTTATTAAACTGATAGTTCGGTAATTTTCACATCTGTCAGCACCTGCTTTCTTTGGGATTGGAATTATTATATTCTTCTTGAAGTCTGAGGGTATTTCGCCTGTCTCATACATCTTGCTCACCAGCTGGTAGAGTTTTGTCATTACTGGCTCTTCCAAGGCCGTCAGTAGTTCTAATGGAATGTTGTCTACTCCGGGGGCCTTGTTTCGACTCAGGTCTTTCAGTGCTCTGTCAAACTCTTCACGCAGTATCGTATCTCCCATTTCGTCTTCATCTACATCCTCTTCTATTTCCATAATATTGTCCTCAAGTACATCGCCCTTGTATAAACCTTCTATATACTCCTTCCACCTTTCTGCCTTCCCTTCTTTGCTTAGAACTGGGCTGCCATCTGAGCTCTTGATATTCATACACGTGGTTCTCTTCTCTCCAAAGGTCTCTTTAATTTTCCTGTAGGCAGTATCTATCTTACCCCTAGTGAGATAAGCTTCTACATCCTTACATTTGTCCTCTAGCCATCCCTGTTTAGCCATTTTGCACTTCCTGTCGATCTCATTTTTGAGACGTTTGTATTCCTTTTTGCCTGCTTCATTTACTGCATTTTTATATTTTCTCCTTTCATCAATTAAATTCAATATTTCTTCTGTTACCCAAGGATTTCTAGCAGCCCTCGTCTTTGTACCTACTTTATCCTCTGCTGCCTTCACTACTACATCCCTCAGAGCTACCCATTCTTCTTCTACTGTATTTCTTTCCCCTATTCCTGTCAATTGTTCCCTTATGCTCTCTCTGAAACTCTGTACAACCTCTGGTTCTTTCAGTTTATCCAGGTCCCATCTCCTTAATTTCCCACATTTTTGCAGTTTCTTCAGTTTTAATCTACAGGTCATAATCAATAGATTGTGGTCAGAGTCCACATCTGCCCCTGGAAATGTCTTACAACTTAAAACCTGGTTCCTAAATCTCTCTCTTACCATTATATAATCTATCTGATACCTTTTAGTATCTCCAGGGTTCTTCCACGTATACAACCTTCTTTCGTGATTCTTAAACCAAATATTAGCTATGATTAAGTTGTGCTCTGTGCAAAATTCTACTAGGCGGCTTCCTCTTTCATTTCTTAGCCCCAATCCAAATTCACCTACTATGTTTCCTTCTCTCCCTTTTCCTACACTCGAATTCCAGTCACCCATTACTATTAAATTTTCGTCTCCCTTCACTATCTGAATAATTTCTTTTATTTCATCGTACATTTCTTCAATTTCTTCATCATCTGCGGAGCTAGTTGGCATATAAACTTGTACTACTGTAGTAGGTGTGGGCTTCGTATCTATCTTGGCCACAATAATGCGTTCACTATGCTGTTTGTAGTAGCTTACCCGCATTCCTATTTTCCTATTCATTATTAAACCTACTCCTGCATTACCCCTATTTGATTTTGTGTTTATAACCCTGTAGTCACCTGACCAGAAGTCTTGTTCCTCCTGCCACCGAACTTCACTAATTCCCACTATATCTAACTTTAGCCTATCCATTTCCCTTTTTAAATTTTCTAACCTACCTGCCCGATTAAGGGATCTGACATTCCACGCTCCGATCCGTAGAACGCCAGTTTTCTTTCTCCTGATAACGACATCCTCCTGAGTAGTCCCCGCCCGGAGATCCGAATGGGGGACTATTTTACCTCCGGAATATTTTACCCAAGAGGATGCCATCATCATTTAATCATACAGTAAAGCTGCATGTCCTCGGGAAAAATTACGGCTGTAGTTTCCCCTTGCTTTCAGCCGTTCGCAGTACCAGCACAGCAAAGCCGTTTTGGTTAATGTTGCAAGGCCAGATCAGTCAATCATCCAGACTGTTGCCCCTGCAACTACTGAAAAGGCTGCTGCCCCTCTTCAGGAACCACACGTTTGTCTGGCCTCTCAACAGATACCCCTCCGTTGTGGTTGCACCTAATTATACTGCTTAAATATGACATCGCCGTCGGGGAAGACATCAAGTGTGAAGCGATATAAATGGTTTGCAGCCGTCAGCTTGTCTACGATTACCACCATAGGTCCCATGCAAAACCACTAGAATGTCTCCTGTAGCATAATACTGCTTCCATCAGCTTGCGTCCGTGGCACATCGCAGGTTTGGAGCTACCGATCACCTCGATGAGCCGTTTATGGAGACTGCCCTAGACACAGTGTATCAAATGTATGATTCATCAAAGAGCCGACACGCTTCCATTGATCGATGGTCAAATTCCAGTGGTCCTGGGCTCACTGCAGTCGTGATTCACGATGATGTCGGTTCAACAAGTTCAACAATGTACGTCGAGATGCATGCTCCGTAACAATTGTCCGTACACCAGCGCTGTGCGCATTCAGCAGAGATACCACAGATCACATCTATACTACTTTACAGAGCAGACAGGCCTCCGAACGTCATGTTCTATGAAGAATCGTCGTGCGATACGGTCGCAGGTTCGAATCCTGCCTGGGGCGTGGATTTGTGTGTCGTCCTTAGGTTAGTTAGGTTTCAGTAGTTCTGAGTTCTAGGGTACTGATGACCTCAGCTTTTAAGTCCCATAGTGCTCAGTGCCATTTGAACTATGAAGAGTCGTGGAAGTCCAACCATTTAGCGTCTAGTGCTGGTTTCCCTGTCCTTCCACCTTTTCCCTTAGATGTTCACGAGAGCAGCACCTGAACATTCGACCAGCTCCCTGTTTCCGAGGTACTCGTTCACAGGCTCTCCATCCCACCATTTGTCATATCGCTTATCTCAATGGATTACCCCATTTGCTGCCCGTATCTCCGCTAGGGTGACCCTCTCGTCGTGTGCCCACAGCGCCACGAGAAGGCACCAAACGCCGTGCTGCTCTTCCATCGCTTTCAGTGAAGCCACACAAAAGAGGCTCAACTCTTAATCTGTAAGCCCACCAAACTGTGAACGTGCAGCTGACAGAGTCCGAAAAGTGAATACGAGACTGAGCATAGCAGGTTGAGGGTAAGAGAAAAGTGTGCATTCGACATGTTTTCAGAGACTCCTAACTCTCACAAAACGTGTTGACTACTTCAATTACTTCACCAAGAAACACATTTCAAGACATAAATCTCACCTTCAGGCTAAAATTACAGCACAATAACCTTGTAGAAATCGATAAATGGGTATCAAAGTTGTTCTCTACAGTCTTGGTATGTGCTGTGGCCATTCTGTGGAGAAAGAGAAGGGCAACATAATATGAGGGAATATTCAGTTCGTATGTTGGTCTGTCGTTCACATAAAAATTTTAAATAATCACTCGCCTTGTTCGTATCAAATGACTGTTAAAGATAACGTGTTCAGTTACTTCTGTTACTATGGCTTCTTGGATCTTGTTGACAACTGCCTATAAAATTGGGAAGGATACTTAAAACACGAAATAACAATGAACGTTACTGTGGATCAGAAACAAAATGGCGCTCAAAACAAAGTTTGTTTCAATTTAACAACCGGTATGTCGATCCTGGTGTTGTAAGTCACTTGCAATGTCTTTTACTGTAATGCTGTCGAATCTGTGATGTTGGTTGGCGAAATACTGTGTGACCCAAAAGTCCGTCAACATTTGAAAATTCACGAAATCACGAATAATGTAGGTAGTGAGGTAAAGCTTGTCACACATGCCTGAAATGACATGCGGTTTCATTCAAATAGAAAACGAGTGCAGTAACCGGCTAACAGGTGGCGCTGGACAGCAACACGCCAGTGGAGCTGCATGAGAACTGTGTACTAAGTGCGCTGTAGTATGGGAGTCAGATGATCCAGCAATCGCGGTATGTCGACTTTTATAGAAAAGGCGCTGTTAGTGAAGCTTTACTATCAGGACAAAGAATCCGCTATAGCAGCTTTACAATCCTCTCCCCATAAGAAGGATATTCGAAGGGCAAGTTTTTCCGTGAAGAAAATGATCACGAAGTTCGAAGCTACGGGTTGTTTAGACGATCGGCGCCGAAGTGGGCGACCAGAAATGGAGACTTTGGCGGGTTCTACTCCGCACATTGAAGTCAGCGTTCGTGAAGTCGCACGTGGCACCAGAACTCAAAGCACTACTCTTTGGAGACCACTAAAGCGTACCGTATAATGTTAGCCGTACAAAAACACAGCATATCACCAACTCTTAGTCACCGATTTTATGAATCAAAGAGCATTTGTAGTGTGGGCACCTCCGAAAATTGTGCAAAATGACGA
This sequence comes from Schistocerca gregaria, assembly GCF_023897955.1. Taxonomy (NCBI): domain Eukaryota; kingdom Metazoa; phylum Arthropoda; class Insecta; order Orthoptera; family Acrididae; genus Schistocerca; species Schistocerca gregaria. The sequence goes on from NC_064926.1 coordinate 522,594,101, forward strand.
TTGGTTGTCGATCGTGTTAAACACCGACGAAGCCCATATCACATTCCGAAGGTCTGTCTACATCAATAACTGCAGAATTTGGGCTACCTAAAAGCCTAGAACTGTCCAGGTAACCCCATTGCATGACGAGAAAATCACAGTGGTGTGGACATAGCATATCAATCGCGATAGGTCACTGTGGAGACCTGCTTTTCAAACTGTCTGCGTCTGCTGCTTTTCAAACTACGAGCATGGAACGTGCGAAGTACGCTCTATGTTACAGAATCGCATTATCCTTAGCCTGGCTGATAAAGCACCTGCTGGTATATACTGCTGTTATGCTGGATGGCTCTCCAGCCCCATACTGCTACACGAGTGAAACATGTCTTGGACGCAGCATTTGGTCAGGATAGCGTGCTTAGCCAGCGCATCCTTCATGCTTGGCCTCATACGTTCCTAGACCTCAGTCCGTGTGATTGTTGAGTATGGGGCTACCTACCTCGCAAACTTACCGCTGTCAACCAGCTTCATTAGCGAAACTAAAAGACAAAATCTGACGGCAGTTTCTCACCATACCTACTGATATGTTATACAGTGCTGTTCACAACATTATCCACCGACTACAGGTATTGTCGATGAATGACGGCCGACATGTTGAATATTTGTTGTAAAGAACATATTCTTTGCTAAAAATCAATTGTGATTGTAATTATTGTTTTGGACCATATGAAGCACCGTTTCTTTCTTTTTGGTTTCAATGAAGCCTCATATCATTTCACGCATGCTTCTCAATTCTCTACTTACAATATTTCGTCAACTAAAAATTTTGAAATTTCAACCGCCTTTCGGGTTATTTTGTATTGTGTAGTAAGTAGGAGTGTGGCAGTTTGATGTTAAATATGACAGTATGAAGGCTGTTTTGAAGGATGAAAAAGATATTTCTCCAACATATATCCATAAATATTCTTAATTTTTATATATTTTCCGTGTAAACAGTATAGAAGTAGAGTCGGTAAATAAATGTGGGTTTCTGAGTTCTGGAATTTCGTTTAGGATTTCGTTTTTCCAATTTCTTCCATGGAGGAATATTTCCATTTTCTCCAAGATGTCTATTTCCCGGAATACTTTAAGATCGTTTTCTATTGCATTAGTGTTGCACTTCGTCTACGTGTTTCGCTACAGCTGACTTCTAAACTTAATCAACTCTGAAACAGTTGTTGTTGTTCTTGTTGACGTCAGTCCTGAGACGGGTTTGATGCAGCTTTCCATGCTACTCTATCCCGTGCGAGCTTCTTCATCTCCCAGTACCTACTTCAACCTAAATCTGCTTAGTGTATTCATCTCTTATTCTCCCTCTACGACTTTTACCCTCCACGCTGCCCTCCCATACTAAATTGGTCATCCCTTGACGTCTCAGAACACGTCCTACCAACTGATCCCCCCTTCTAATCAAGTTGTGCCACAAACACTTCCTCTCCCCAATTCTATTCAATACCTGTTGTGTGATCTACCAATCTAATCTTCAGCATTTTTCTGTAGCACCACATTTCGAAATCTTCGGTTCTCCTCTTGTCCAAACTATTTATCGACCATATTTCACTTCCTACACCCCATACAAATACTTTCTGAAACGACTTCCTTACACTTAAATCTATACTCGATGTTAATAAATTTCTCCTCTTCAGAAACGCTTTCCTTGCCATTGCCAATCTACATTTTATATCTTCTCTGCTTCGACCATGATGTTTTTTTTTTGCTCCCCAGATAGTAAAACTCACTTACTACTTTGAGTGGCTCATTTCTTAATGTAATTCCCTCAGAATCATCCGATTTAATACGAATACATTCCATTACCCTCGTTTTGCTTTTGTTGATGTTCATCTTTTATCCTCCTTTCAAGATACACTCTATTCCGTTCAACTGCTCTTCCAAGTCCTTTGCTGTCTCTGACAGAATTACAATGTCATCGGCAAACCTCAAAGTTTTTATTTCTTCTCCATGGATTTTAATACCTACTCCAAATTTTTGTTTTGTTTCCTTTACTGCTTGCTCCATATACAGATTGAATAACATCGGGGAGAAGCTACAACCCTGTCTCACTCCCTTCCCAACCACTGCTTCCCTTTCATGTCCCTCTATTCTTATAACTGCCATCTGGTTTCTGTACAAATTGTAAATAGCCCTTAGCTCCCTATATTTTACCCCTGCGACATTCAGAATTTGATAGAGAGTATTCCAGTCAACATTGTCCAAAGCTTTCACTAATGCTAGAAATGTAGGTTTGCCTTTTCTTAATCTGTATTCTAAGATAAGTATTAGGGTCAGTATTGTCTCGCGTGTTCCAATATTTCTACGGAATCCAAACTGATCTTCCCCTAGGTCGGCTTCCACCAGTTTTTCCATTCGTCTGTAAAGAACTCGCTTGCAGCTGTGACATATTATGCTGATAGTAATTTTCACATCTGTCAACACCTGCTTTCTTTGGAATTGGAATTATTATATTTTTCTCGAAGTCTGAGGGTATTTCGTCTGGCTCATACATCTTGCTCACCAGGTGGCAGAGTTTTGTCAGGACTGGCTCTTCCAAGGCTGTCAGTAGTTCTCATGGAATGTTGTCTACACCCAGGGACTTTTTGGACTTAGGTCTCTCTGTGCTTTTTCAAACTCTTCACGCAGTATCATATCTCCCATCTCATCTTCATCTACATCCTCTTCCATTTCCATAATACTGTCCTCAAGAACATCGCCCTTGTATAGACCCTCTATACACACCTTCCACCTTTCTGTTTTCCCTTCTTTGCTTAGAACTGGGTTTCCATCTGAGCTCTTGATATTCATACAAGTGGTTCTCTTTTGTCGAAAGGTCTCTTTAATTTTCCTGTAGGCAGTATCTGTCTTACGCCTAGTGAGATAAGCCTCTACATCCTTACATTTGTCCTCTACCCATCCATGCTTAGCCATTTTGGACTTCCTGTCGATCTCATTTTTGAAGCGTTTGTATTCCTTTTTGCCTGCTTGATTTACTGCATTTTCATTTTTTTTCCTTTCATCAGTTTAATTCAATATTTCTTCTGTTACCCAAGGATTTCTACTAGCCCTCATCTTTTTACCTACTTGATCCTCTGCTGCCTTCACTATTTCATCCCTCAAAGCTACCCATTGTTCTTCTACTGTATTTGTTTCCCCGATTTTTGTCAATTTTTCCCTTATGCTCTCCCTGAAACTCCCTACAACCTCTAGGTTAGCCAGTTTATCCAGGTCCCATCTCCGAAATTCCCATCTTTTTGCAGTTTCTTCAGTTTTAATCTACAGTTCATAACCAATAGATTGTGGTTAGAGTCCACATCTGCCCCTGGAAATGTTTTACAATTTAAGACCTGGTTCCTAAATCTCTCTCTTAGCGTTATATAATCTGATACCTTCTAGTACCTCAAATAGTTAATGGTCTTTTAAAACGGATTATAACATTTCTGCCTGTTTGGCCAGTGTAACATTTGCTGCAATAATGTCATGTTGTTTTATAAATTCTTCCTTTCCTCAGTTTCTTAGCCGGTTGTGACATGTCATGCGCTAGTTTCTTCCTTGTTAGTGGTAGCAAAAGCGATCGTGATATCAGCTCGGCTATTTCGTCTGAAATTACTCCTAACTGTGGTACAGTTATATACTCAGATGTTTGTGTGTTGTTGTTGGAGGTAGCAGTGTCAGTTTGTTTGCTTTTACTTTTTGTTGCATGTTGTCAAAGTGCATATATTTCATGTCCTTTGTAACAGTTGTTAAGTGCTATTTCTCACAATAGTCGGCAGTACTAAGTGGAAATTTCTGTGTTCCGTTTTTACGAAGCTCCGAATGAAGCTTTTTTTATGTGAATTGGAGTGTGTACAGCACTTGTCATTGGCCGTATCTGTATTTGTTGGTTTCTGTGCATTACATTATTATGTGGTTTGTATTAGCTAAACTCGTATCGGTTTTTATTACCTAATGTCATGTTTAAAAGTTTTATTTTGTCAAGTTTATGGAGTTCTATTGTGAAAGGGATGTTTTTGTGGAAACTATTGACTCTGTAAAGAAAGCTTCTATTTCTTATTCAGTCGCAATGAGTGAGTCATCTACATGTCAGCACCAGTGCAATGATTTCTGAGTGAAGTTGTCATTATTGTTCACGAGTTTATTTTCAAGTTGCCTGATAAAAATATCTCCGCTGATCCCAGTGAGCGGACTACCCACTGCTACGCCCACATCCTCCTTACACATTTTGCCACTGAAAGTGAAATACACTCCTCGAAATGGAAAAAAGAACACATTGACACCGGTGTGTCAGACCCACCATACTTGCTCCGGACACTGCGAGAGGGCTGTACAAGCAATGATCACACGCACGGGACAGCGGACACACCAGGAACCGCTGGGTTGGCCGTCGAATGGCGCTAGCTGCGCAGCATTTGTGCATCGCCGCCGTCAGTGTCAGCCAGTTTGCCGTGGCATACGGAGCTTCATCGCAGTCTTTAACACTGGTAGCATGCCGCGACAGCGTGGACGTGAACCGTATGTACAGTTGACGGACTTTGAGCGAGGGCGTATAGTGGGCATGCGGGAGGCCGGGTGGACGTACCGCCGAATTGCTCAACACGTGGGGCGTGAGTTCTCCACAGTACATCGATGTTGTCGCCAGTGGTCGGCGGAAGGTGCACGTGCCCGTCGATCTGGGACCGGACCGCAGCGACGCACGGATGCACGCCAAGACCGTAGGGGACCGCACCGCCACTTCCCAGCAAATTAGGGACACTGTTGCTCCTGGGGTATCGGCGAGGACCATTCGCAACCGTCTCCATGAAGCTGGGCTACGGTCCTGCACACCGTTAGGCCGTCTTCCGCTCACGCCCCAACATCGTGCAGCCCGCCTCCAGTGGTGTCGCGACAGGCGTGAATGGAGGGACGAATGGAGTCGTGTCGTCTTCAGCGATGAGAGTCGCTTCTGCCTTGGTGCCAATGATGGTCGTATGAGTGTTTGGCGCCGTGCAGGTGAGCGCCACAATCAGGACTGCATACGACCGAGGCACACAGGGCCAACACCCGGCATCATGGTGTGGGGAGCGATCTCCTACACTGGCCGTACACTTCTAGTGATCGTCGAGGGGACACTGAATAGTGCACGGTACATCCAAACCGTCATCGAACCCATCGTTCTACCATTCCTAGACCGGCAAGGGAACTTGCTGTTCCAACAGGACAATGCACGTCCGCATGTATCCCGTGCCACCCAACGTGCTCTAGAAGGTGTAAGTCAACTACCCTGGCCAGCAAGATCTCCGGATCTGTTCCCCATTGAACATGTTTGGGACTGGATGAATCGTCGTCTCACACGGTCTGCACTTCCAGCACGAACGCTGGTCCAACTGAGGCGCCAGGTGGAAATGGCATGGCAAGCCGTTCCACAGGACTACATCCAGCATCTCTAAGATCGTCTCCATGGGAGAATAGCAGCCTGCATTGCTGCGAATGGTGGATATACACTGTACTAGTGCCGACATTGTGCATGCTCTGTTGCCTGTGTCTATGTGCCTGTGGTTCTGTCAGTGTGATCATGTGATGTATCTGACCCCAGGAATGTGTCAATAAAGTTTCCCCTTCCTGGGAGAATGAATTCATGGTGTTCTTATTTCAATTTCCAGGAGTGTAGTTTTGAGAGAGAACAAGCTCTAGTACACATATCAGTTCAGTTATTTCATCCGCATTATATACAATTTCCAGTATGTTATACTGACATTATCCAGTATTTTCAAAATTTTTGTGTAATTATATTTATGTATTTTTTCTGGGGTATGGTCCTATGTAAGTAATCTTTAGAGAAGTAGGTGTTGCACTCAAGTTTCTTGAGGCCTCGAAATGCTGGGAATAATAATTTTTTGTATATCTTTACTTATGTAAAACGTTTTTGCATTGCCATTGCAGTATAAGGATTAAGTTTATACCTCGTAACACCTTGCTTCATTAAATAATAAAAAAATCTATGATTGTTAGTGGTCTCTGAAAAACTTCTGAATATTTTTAAATAGTCACGTTAGATTTACTGTCAATATTGCTTTAAAGTGTTCAGTGCCTGTTGCTAACAGCAGTAAATGAAGCAAGTTTCTTTCGGAACAAAATACACAGGGCGCACTGCTTGCTGACATTGTTTGTGTAATACGGATACAAAGCAGAATGATGGTAAGAAAACAAATGAAATACAATTAAACTGTAATGAGACACTGGGGACCACAGACCCTCTACGCCAAAATACCCGAAAACTTACCTGAAGGTCCCTTTCCATCGCTGACTTTCGGTTTTATATTGTAGACGTAAAACCAGTTTTTCCCAGAACAGTAAAGATAATAAAAAATAACAGATCTAATTAGCACGCCAAATACAGCTTCTAAATGCTCTGTGATAGATAATAACAATATATCATGTGCGGCGCGCACCTCACAATTTGCTGGTGCCTGGCTCTTGGCGCACTAAAGCCTAATTACGCCGAATTCCTCGCACTGGCTGAGTGACGATGTCAGAAACTGCGAGGCACCAACCTTCCCGCAACACTCGGCACATAAATTCTTCCACAGCACTGCACCTGCGCCATATTATAGCCTCACAGCACCTTTTTCTGCCTACGTAAAAGTGTTGCTTGCCGGTTAATAGCGTCGCCCACAAACTGCACTGAAATTTTTTTCTCTGTAATTTAGGATTTTTTTCAAATACATTACGTTCGCTCCTAACATTCGTTTTGATTTTTTGATTAATTTCCGTTAATATCTAGTTTCGCACGTCAACCACATTTTTTATGATACGGTGACGTCGTAAGCAAAAGGATCCGTAATAGTTGCTCGTCAGAACACTAATTGTCATTGCGGACCGTAGTTATCCTCATTGACAGCTTATCACTCGACTCGGTTTTCGCGGAACTGAAGACCATGTTACTGAGGTAATATCACTCTCAATCTTTACCTCACTTCTGAAACTTTCCTTATTTGTTCATTGCTCGTCCAATATACAGGTTGAGCAGTTGTGTAAAAATATTCCATCCCTGTATTACACCGCCCATAATCCGAGCACTTCTCTCTTGATTAATCGTTCTTATTTTTATATGGTGTGACACAGAGTCACACAAGAGGTGAACCCCCATTTTATGAATTAAAATGGAGAAACAATGCTGATATGCACGCTGAATAAAAAGTTTTGTTTCTGTAAGTCACTGGATGTGAGGCAACTGACTGGACTATTGACGCGTTCTGACTTTCATCATCATCAGGAAATCAGTGCAGGGAGAAGGAATGATCATTAGATAATCATTGCGGGGAGAAGAACATCATACATACTTTAGGAGTAATGTGAATGTGAAACATTCCAAAATGTGATTTTGTGAGGATGATTATAACCGAAACCACTCAACAGACCAGTCGCCCCATATCAATCATTCATCGCCTATATCAGTACTATTTCTCCATTTTGGTTCTTATTTTTACCTCTTCGTTCTTGTACGTGTTTAACATATTGTATGTTACCTGTCTTTCCCTGTAGTAGATAATACAGTCAATTTGTCCTCAAAAGAGTACCTAACAGGAAAGTTGTGGAGTAGTGTTGAGTTGTTCCATTATACACGTTTTTCGGGGTGCTGAATCCCAATCTGAGGTTTATCAGCAAAATTTCATAGCCCCCACCAAAGCTGCTGCATAATAATATTTAGTGAGAATTTACTTTCAAGTGCAGCAGTTATCCGGCCACGTTACAGTCGATCATCAACAAAGTGACCCGACCTGGTGCGTCGAAAATAACCACTTTGAACAAATTCTTGTAAATATATAAAGGGCTGTCATCACAATTGTGCACGCAGGAAGACAGGACCTTATAGCTGCAAAATCTGGCTAAAATGAGATTTTTACATTTTTTGCGTTTTTGTTCAGTGTCACGTCACGAAATTTTGTTGGCAAATGTCAGATATGGATTGAGCACCCCATACAACGTATAGAATGGAAGAAATCGGAATTACCACAGAAAGTTCCTGGTAAAAACACAACTACACTGGAGTAAACTGAGAGTTTTGAAAGTAAAAAATAGAAACAACCAAACTATTATTCTACATTGAATAATATAGCTTATCTAATTCTACATCGAAAAGGATGTGAAAGGAATAAAGAAAATTGAGAAAGAGAATACGATAATATGAAAATACGTAGATCGCTTTGATCTTAGAGCTTAAAATAAATATTATATATTGAAAATACTAAATGAAACGAAATAGTTGACAGACACAGAATGCAGAAATATATGAGTAAGGGGAGCTCATTAAGCTGCAGATTCTCTATAGAATTGAACACAGTCCCATCGGACTATGGAGCCTCTTTTAGCTGTTATCAACGCCATTGTCACTAGCAAATATCACTCAAATTTGCAGTGGCGTGGGAAGCCACCAGAAGCAGTACATCTGTATCTTCCTTATTAAAGAAAAATTTAAAAACGAAGTTCAGTATTTCTTCAGTTACTTTACCACTTTCAGTTACCATTTTTTTCTTATTCAAGGATGTCTGAACTTTATTGTCGGTGACCAAATTCTTCCACCACAAGGGCACTGGTATCTCACAGAGGCGTGTGTTATCCACGAGGCGCACTTGGTGATAGAAGTCCTCCAATTGTGTGCAGTGCGGCGTAAGTATAGTCTACACGAATCAGATGTGCCTGGGTTATTAAGAAATTATGTTCCGTCGGACGTTCACGCATGTCCAAAGGAACATTGCATCGTACTTCTTAAAAACGCAGGCGCGGTTATTTTGTATTTGTTTGCTAATACCAGGCCCTCGAATCTGAATAAATATGTCTTCCAGGATGGGAATATAGGGAACGAACAACTACTGGTCGTGACACATATACGAAGACATATGAGAGGTAGTGGTTGGCTATAATTCGTGCAGACACGAGTGGAAAGTCACGCTATCGAAGACAAGGGCTGCAAGTGGGGAAATCCATTGACATAAGCGACTTTCACAAAGGCAGATTATTATTACGCACAGCCTGTAAACGACTATCAAGAAAATGGCGAAGCTGGTCGAATGTTCATATGCTACTATCGTGAGCGTCTATGGAAAGAGGTAAAAGGACAGTGAAACTTCCATTAGTTCTAAATCGCTAGACCTCCACGACTCTTCGCAGACCGTGAGGTCCGGCGGCTCGTCTGCTCTGTACAGAAGGACAGATGGCTATCTGTGGCATCTCTGCCGGAGGAGCACAATGCTGGTGCGAGCACGTTTCAGAGCGCACTGTTCATCGCACATTGCTGAACATGGAGCGCAACAGTAGGCGACCCTGCGTGTTCACATGTTGTTGACCAAACGACATCGTCAGTTACGACTGTAGTGGGCACTGGACCATCTGCGTTCAACCGTCGATCAATGGAAAGATGTCGGCTCTTCTGGTGAATCACATTTTTGCTACACTAGGTCACTGGTCGTCTCCAGAAACGTCGTCATCGAGGTGAACGGCGGCTCCAAACGTGCAGCGCGCAAAGGAGACACACTGGTGCGAGCAGTATAATGCCATGGGAGAGATTCCTCTGCAATTACATAACACCTGTGGTAGTAATCGAAGAGAACTTGCATCCCTTCACATTTCATGTCTTCCCCAACGGTAATGTCATCTTTCAACAGAATTGTAGAGGAATGTTGGACGAGGATGGGTTGTCAGGATGCACCGTGTAAAGTGATTTATTATTTCCAGCTACAATGACCCCGTTCCTCTCGGTCTGCATCACCGCCTCCCGAAATGCAGAGGACACCACTTTGCTGTCAGCAAAATGGCTTGGCATGGAATGGCTGCCTCAGCGACCCATGCAATGCCCTGCTGTGTGTCGGCCTTGTATGGCCGTGGAGTCGTGACGACATCAGGATGTGCTGGCAGTCGACTCAGTGGTGTCCATCCCTGCCGTCTCAGCACCGCCTGTTGGGAGCTGTAAGGCGCCCCGCTGCGTGGCTAAGTGCCTGCGATCTGGCGCCCGAATCTGTGGCCCTCGCCTCGGGATGCCTTCAGCGTGTGTTGGGAGCCAACAAGACTGCCCACAGCACCGAGCCTTGGCGTGGCCCGCTGCTGGCTGGCTGCTTACCCCTCGTTTGCCCCAGAGGGTCGAACCAACAACCTACTGTTGACTGGAACACTGGCACCCCATCTACTGCCGCGTGTAGCCAGTGGTGTGCCACGCCCCACTGTCCAGGAGAGCTGTCGCACTTGAATGCCTTGTTTGTGAACCGGCGCCTATTTATACGTAGCTTGCGCCTCTGTTTTGCTAACACGCCACTCTGAGTCATATACTTATAACACCTGGGTTGGCCCAGTGGACCACTTCTACCCGTAATTTACGCCATGTAAACCACTGTGTTTACTCTTTTCAGTGAGTCTACAGCCCTGTGGCCTCCATTCTACTTCGCAACCGCTGGTAGTGTAACTTACTGTCAACAGACCCGAACCTAGTTGTAATTTGTGTGCTCAGAAATAATGCACGGAAGCTAACCTTTTCCCATCTTAAACGGTGGTGTCGCTACAGTATAAATACCCGAGTCTCGGAGCCAGAACCGTGCTACAGTGGTTTGAGAAGCATTGTAGTAAGCTGACGTTGATGTCTCTTCGCCTAAATTTGCCTTATGTGAATCCTATGGAGATAATCTCGGTCGTTATCGGTCGCCATTGTCGCGTACGTAAATCGGTGGCCCACTGTTTACATGAATTACATGACTCGTGCATAGGCAGCCAAAGCCATATACTTCCACAAACCTACCAAGAAACTGTCAGACTCCTGATACACAGAGTCTGTGGTGCATTTCATCCCAAAGACTGATAAATATGCTTTTAAGCATGAGGTCACAACATTTTGGCTCACCGGTGTAGGGTGCAGTAGTTACAGAGAGACGCATACTCTTGCACAGGTTAGAGCAACATGGAGATCTGCACCAAAACTGTCTCTGGACTGTTGTCGTAATACAATACGAGTTCAGGGCAGTATTTCGCATAGGGGTAGCTCCACAATGGAGCCAGGAAAGAGACGAATGTATCGTCAGGTGCATACTCTGTAATGCAGGATTTGCATCCCTGTAATGCACGAATTGTCCGTTGGCCGTCTATAGATTTCTGGTGACGTAGTGACTTCCTCACTTTGTATTTCATGACCGGCGTAAATGTTTGACATCCTTTTGTAGCACCACATTTGAATTTATTCCAGGTTCAGCTCTTCCTGTTGCCCCACCGTCCATTCATACCTCCATGGAGAAAAGTGGCCCATTTACTATCCCGTTTATTTTCAGAAGTCTTAGTCTGACTTCTACCAACAATGTAGAAGTCTAACACTTTCCATATTAGAAGCCTTTTTGTACTTAAGTATACTTTAATATTATCAATATTAAATTAAGCTTACCCCACTGTCTTCGCAATATATCATCATTGCTAGCAACAAATTTTTGTAAAAAAATATCTCAGCTGGGTGTAAAGTGTTGTGCCATTCCCATGTTACATCGTTAAAGGCAAACTTCCTTCCTCACTGTGTCACCTCCGTGCCTAGAGCGACAAAACATCTATCCCAGCGGTGGTAGTTGCGTGTCGTAATCCCTGCCATAATGTGTTCACGCAGTTGTGTCTACATACTAGTTCGTAAAAAGACTTCCCACGCTTACACTTATTTTTATCCAAAGCAACAACAGCCTATGTGGTGTCGCTAGGTGTACCACAATAGATCATAACGCTGTCATCACCCAGAATGATTTAAATAGTCGTCATTCTTCTAACTGGTTTGATGCAGCCCGCCTGCATTCCACTCCTGCGTCAACATTTTCAATTCACAGTAGCGCTTGCACCATACGCCTTCTATTATTTGCTGGACGTATTCCGATCTCTGTCTTTCTCCACAGTTTTACCCTCGGCAGTTCGCTGTAGTAGCATGCAGGTTATTGCATGACGCCTTATCACATGTCCTACCATCCTGGCCCTTCTCCTTGCCAGTGTTTTCCGTATGATTCTGTCTTCGCCGATTCTGCGAAGAACCTACTCATTTCTTACTTCTTCTGTAGAACCACATCTCAAACTCTTCGATTCTCTTCTGTTCCTCTTCCGCCGCTGTCCATAATTCAGTTCTATACAATGGTGTGCTCCGAATGTAGATTCTCGGGAAATTTCTTCCTTGAACTAAGGCCTATGTTCATTGCCAGTCGACCTTTCCTGACCACGAATGCCCTCTTTGCTAGTGCTAGTCTTCTTTTTATGTGCTCCTTGCTTCGTCCGCCACGGCTTATTTTGATTCCATGGTAGCAGATTGCCTTAACCTCCTCTACTTCGTGATCGCCATCTTGGATGTTAAGCTTTTCGCTATTCCCTTTGCTGCTAAATCTCATTATATTTCTCTTTTTCCGGCTTACTCTCAGTCTGTGTTCCGTAGCTGTCAGACGGTTTACTCCATTCAAAAGACCATGTAATTCTTCTTCACTTTCACTGAGGATAAAATACCTTCAGCGAATCTTATCGTTGATTTCCTTTCAATCTAAATTTTATTCTCACGCTTAAGACTTTCTTTTACGTCCGTCATTGCTTCTTAGATGTCTAGAGTGAACAGTGCCTATTTTTCCATTAGTATTTTTCCCTGTTGTTTTTGTACACGTTCTGTGTTATCAGTCTTTCACTGCAGCTTACTCCTTTTTTTCTGAGAATGTCGAACATCTTGCACCTTTTTCAGTGTCGAACGCTTCTTCTAGATGCGCAAATCCTATGAGCGTGTCTTCGTTTCTCTTATTTCTTGCTTCCAGATTTCAATCCCAACGTCAGGACTGCGTCTCTAGTGCCTTTACTTTTCATAAAACCAAACTGATCGTCATGTTACCGATCGTCAGTTTTCATTTCTATTCTTCTGTATATTGTCCTTGCCAGCAGCTTGGATAAGTGAGACGATGAACTCATCATGCGACAGTTTTAGGACCTATCTGCCCTTGCCATCTTCTGAACTATGTGGACGACATTTTTCCTGAAGTAATGTGTCAATCTCATATATTCTACACATCAACTTGAATAGTTTTTTGGTTACCACTTCCTTCAACGATTTTAAATTCTGATAGAGTGTTCTCTGTCCCTTCTACTTTATTTGATCCAAAGTCTTCGAGAGTGCTTTTAAATTCCGACTCTAATTCTGCTTCCCCTTTGTGTTCCTTATCGACTGTAGCTTCTTCTTCCATCATGTCATCGGAGAGCCCCTTCCGTAACACAGGGCTCCAGTGTACTCTTCCCACTACGTTCTTTCCTCTGCATTTACCATTGGAATTATCATTGCACTCTTAATGTTATCACCGTTTCTTTTAATTTCACCGAAGGTTGACTCGAATGGTCTGTTTGCTGAATTAGTCGTTCCGATGATCATTTATTTTTCGATTTCTTCACATCTTTCCAGCCATTTCGCCTTAGCTGCTCTAAACTTCCTATTTTTTCGTTCCCAAGGGATTTAATTGCTTTATTTTTGGCTACCCTGAACATTTTTTTGCTTCGTTCTTCCATCAACTAATTGAAGTAAATCTTCTATTACCCAAGGTTTCTTTCGAGTTACCTTCCCTGTAGTTATGTATGACTGTCCTGCTGTAGAGACTTACACTCCTCTTCCACGTATGTCTACTATGATATTTCTCATCGCAGTATCCGGATCTTAAGCTAACTTCAAACTCGTTTCATCATTCTTTAGTAATTCATTACCCGACTTCCTTCCACACATTCTTCCGTACGCTTCTTTAAACTTCCGTCTGCAAATCGTCATTATTTAATTATGATCACAGTCTACATCTACTCCTGAGTACTCCTTGAAATGCAATATCTGATTTTGAAATCCCTCTCTGACCATTATACAATCTACCTGGATTTTTTCTGTCTCTCCGGTTTTTTTTCTAAGTGCGCTTCTCCTATTGTGATTCTTGAACAGAGTATTCCCTATTACCGTATGCAATTTATTGCAGAAGTCACTCTTTCTTTTCTCTCATTCCTACCGCCTAGCCCTTTTTCTCTTGTATGCCTTCCGTCAGTTCCTTATCGTACAACCGCTTTCCATTTACTTATTGGGCTCTCATCTCCACTTACATACCGAATTACCCGTTTAATGTCTTCATACACTTCTTCTATCTCTTCCTCTTCTCCTTGCGACGTCGCCATGTATACTTGAACTGTTTACAGTAGCTCGCTCCCTACCCTAAGTCACTATTCACAAAGAATACAACTTCCATTATATCATTTTCTGCTGTTGTTGATATTAACCTACATTCTTTTAACCAGAACCCCGTATCTTTTTTCCATTTCACCTCACTGATTCCCACTACATCTAGGCTGAGACTTTGCATTTTCGTTTTCAGGTATTCACATTTTCCTTCTACATTAAAGCTTGCGATGTTCCTTGCTCCGACTTGTAGAAAGTTAGCCTTTCGTTGGTTATTCCATTTTATTCTGATGGTCACCTACGTCTTATCAGTAACCTTCCAGAGATCCGAATGGGAGATTAATCTGGAATCTTTTCCCAATGCAGAGATCATCATGACACTTTTCCAGTTACAGGCTACATGTCCTGTGGATACACTTTGTGTCTTTAATGCAGTGATTTCCATTGTCTTCTGCATCATCATGTCGTTGATCATTGATGATTCTTACGACTTTCGGGACAGTTTCCCAGCCCCAGGACGAGAGAGTGCCCTGAACCTCTGTCCGCTCCTCCGCCCTCCTTGACAAGGCCTTTGGCAGAACGAGGGTGACTTTTTACGCCAGAAGTCTTCGGCCGCCATTGCTAGTGATTTTTATTTGAAGTTTAAGGAGTGTATGTGTTCGAACTGGTACCCATGATATTTTGATTAGCAGCCAAATATTCTATCCCTACACTACCTCTCCTAAGCGACCGGAGTTAGAATGTGGTATAGTTATTGGTGTTCGCTATTGCCGTGGTCGTTGTGAATTGAAAATGTCAGGGAATTATTAACCACTGTCGTCTCTTTAGTAGGTTCTACAAAGTCACGCATATGAATCACAGTATGAAACAGACGTTACAAAATATTTATAAACTGTGTTCGTAGACTTTGGCGGCAAGTCCAAGAAACAGGCCATAAAATTCTTGTTGTCTCTGCAACAAGTGATTGTGTGACATGTTGAATGTACGTTTTCTAATCACAAAGTATCGGGAAAACTGTTAGTAGACATTAATATGGGGTGTTTCCCCCATCCACTGTTATGACTGCATGAAGTATGCTTGGGACCTTTTCAAGGACGTGTGTGAACTTCGGTGGAAAAATGTAAGCCGTTTCCTCTTAAAGAGCCAAAATCGGAGAAGGTAGAGTCATTGGACGCTGGGCCTGGAGCGAAGTAGATTTTGCAACTCATCAGAAAGTTGTTCCGTTGGGTTCAGGTATAGAAACTGGGGAAGGCAGTCCATTTTAGGAACGTTATTATCCACGAACCATTGACAAACTCCCATGCTGCAACACTACCTTCTTCGCACTGCACATGACGGCAAGCAAAGTTTTGCAGACATACGCCAAACCACAGCTCCTCGATCAAATTGCCACAAGGTACACCCTGATGCGTCACTCCAAGTCATTCGTTTCCGGTAATCCAAGGACCAGTTGCGCTGCCCTTTACACTATCCCCACTGACTACAAAAATGTGTGGCTTGTGAGGAGATGCTGGAACGTTGCACGCAGTAGTTATTGTGTCGCTAAGCAATCATGGTGATGTTCAATCTGCTGGTAGCACTTTCGAACTCAAAAGTGATTCCTTCCTCGATTTCTTACAACCACCCTCCCCAGTGCTCCACGATCCCTGTTGCCTTGTACAGGAGCTCTGTCTCGGTTTAGCTGCGGTTGTTCCTTCTTGTTTCCAGTTCACCAACAACGCACTTTAGTAGCTTAATAAGGACTCAAATGTCCCAAATGAATCTGTTACTGAGGTGAGATCCAACCAGTACTCCATATTCGAGGACACTGGCCTCTCCTGACCTACCCGTTCAGCTGTCACTTCTTCACTGCCGACAGTAGTCCCCACCTTCTATACTGATGAATCAGCCTCTTGTGGCAAATAGAGGTCATCCATATTACATAAGACCGGATACTTTTGATCATGTAGTGTATGTTCTATGTAACGTAAGAGACGAAACGTATGGCGCAGACAGAAGAAGGCCACTTGCAGTAGTGGCCGAAGCGTCGGTTTGTAATCATTGCTTAGAATCGTTTTCCACACAGATTAGTTACAGACGTCAGACCTACCTGACGAGTACAAAAAATTTTCAGTAATCACGATCATCATTTTACACAGAAAGAATTCAAAAAGTTTCTTACACTGTTGAAAATAACATATTTGCTCTTACGAAGAGAAGCAGAAACTCCTACGTAGTTGCAAAGTCACGGTAGAACATTGGCGTATGTAGGCCTCTAGACTGCCTGGCGAACAGTATTTATCAGAACTAACAGTGATGGTCGAAAATTGTGATGTAAATTTTCGCCTTGTATTTTGTAACGCGAGCTGTAACGATTAATTTTACTGAATCTTAATATGCCGCAGGTTTGGGCGCAAACGCGAGAATACATAACCAACGGCGATGGTCGTTTCGGGGTCGCGGTATCAGCAGATTGTTCTTTAATCCTCTATTTAATTTAATTACTTAACAATTTTAATTTCCTAATTTCCTTTTTTCTTACATGTGTTAGTGTTATACTAACCGCATATTATCTGGAATTTACTTAGTGCCCTACAAGTATTGCAGCATACTTGCCTACGGGAAAAAATGAGACGGAACTTTTAGAACACACCAATTCCTCTTTAACAGGAGTGGAAATATGTATTATTCGGTTGGGTACAAAGACAAGTGTCATGACCAAGCAGACCAAGCAACCAAGAAGGCCTGATTGGAACACTGTGCGACAGAATACTATGTAACTCTGCGGATTGTCCTGTCGGTGTTACGTCAGGTTGTTCTAGAACAATATTCTTTCCACATAGGTAAATAATAACTGATATGAGTTGTTGTAAATTATCTGACTGCCATATTTGCGACAAAGGGTAGACAGATAGTAGGGTACAATCATACAGTACATGTTCATTTAACGGAAATGGAAAGCACGTCAGGCGATCACGTTCTTAAAATAGTACGATGAAGGTCAAGTATCGATGCAGCATACGCCATTCTAGAACGAAGAGTAGCAGGCTTTGCGCTGTGTCACAAAAACTGGAGGCACCGTGTCACTGGCATGAAATGGAAGAGCGGGGAACGCACTAATGTGGCGGAAGTCGCCGTTCAACACACGTTGCTGACAATTTAATGCGATACAAGTCGATGCCTACGAGTGATATGCATGTCGAAACAAGTTTTTTTTTTTTTTTTTTTTTTTTTTTTTTTTTTTTTTTTTTTTTTTTTTTTTTTTTTTTTTTTTTTTTTGCAGCCGGTAGATGTAGGTTACTCGTTAAATGCATTGGGACAAGACACGGTATTTTCATTTAAGGAAACTATCTTAAACTGTCTGTGGTGTATGTTGGTGTGGGGGGGGGGGGGGGCGACCTAATGGCAAATTTCTATAATAAATTACTAGTTCGAGGTAGCTGCTACGAGATGTCAGCAGAGTGCTGTAAGTATGTATTTGTAGCTTTAGTTGTGCACAGGAATTCGTGAGTTGCTGTTGAAGCATGTTTGAGGTTCCGAGGGCTTGTGAAACCCCAACATATCACTCTCGCTCCACAAGACGAAAAGTCAAGCTTCCTATTTCATTGCATTTTTGTGTGTGTTTTGCATAGCATACGTTGTTTGATACTACAATTAAGAGCAAATATCTTATAGTTGGACCTTTATGGGCTTAAAGGGGGCCAAGTGCGAGCTTTGATTGCTGAGTGGGCAGCTGGTTCTAATGGAGGATATGAATAAGTCGATGCTATTGTCAGTGATTACGATACATCTGAAAAGGGAGGAGATGAAAGTGATGAAGGTGAGGTCAGTGACAGACATTATCTGGGATAAGATGCAATGACCCCGTGAAGAAAAGAATTGCGTCAGTAACGATACATCAAATGCTCAAACTATACTTTTGTCCCTTATGAGTGTGTAGTGGTACTGTCTGTACATAAACCATATGTACACTTCAGTACATTAGCTTTGGACAAAAAAAATTAAGTTCTGTAATGCATGACGCAGTATTTGTAACTGCTGGGTGACTGATAATTAAGAAGTAAAATTCTATTTATTATCTCTGTATATCAATAATATAAAATAACATTGCCCCACAATAATAACTTAAAGACGATTAAACCACCAACTTCCATGTTTAAATAATCAACATACAGTCCTGGAAATGGAAAAAGAACACATTGACACCGGTGTGTCAGACCCACCATACTTGCTCCGGACACTGCGAGAGGACTGTACAAGCAATGATCACACGCACGGCACAGCGGACACACCAGGAACCGCGGTGTTGGCGTCGAATGGCGCTAGCTGCGCAGCATTTGTGCACCGCCGCAGCCAGTGGCAGCCAGTTTGCCGTGGCATACGGAGCTCCATCGCAGTCTTTAACACTGGTAGCATGCCGCGACAGCGTGGACGTGAATCGTATGTGCAGTTGACGGACTTTGAGCGAGGGCGTATAGTGGGCATGCGGGAGGCCGGGTGGACGTACCGCCGAATTGCTCAACACGTGGGGCGTGAGGTCTCCACAGTACATCGATGTTGTCGCCAGTGGTCGGCGGAAGGTGCACGTGCCCGTCGACCTGGGACCGGACCGCAGCGACGCACGGATGCACGCCAAGACCGTAGGATCCTACGCAGTGCCGTAGGGGACCGCACCGCCACTTCCCAGCAAATTAGGGACACTGTTGCTCCTGGGGTATCGGCGAGGACCATTCGCAACCGTCTCCATGAAGCTGGGCTACGGTCCCGCACACCGTTAGACCGTCTTCCGCTCACGGCCCAACATCGTGCAGCCCGCCTCCAGTGGTGTCGCGACAGGCGTGAATGGAGGGACGAATGGAGACGTGTCGTCTTCAGCGATGAGAGTCGCTTCTGCCTTGGTGCCAATGATGGTCGTATGCGTGTTTGGCGCCGTGCAGGTGAGCGCCACAATCAGGACTGCATACGACCGAGGCACACAGGGCCAACACCCGGCATCATGGTGTGGGGAGCGATCTCCTACACTGTCCGTACACCTCTGGTGATCGTCGAGGGGACACTGAATAGTGCACGGTACATCCAAACCGTCATCGAACCCATCGTTCTACCATTCCTAGACCGGCAAGGGAACTTGTTGTTCCAACAGGACAATGCACGTCCGCATGTATCCCGTGCCACTCAACGTGCTCTAGAAGGTTAAGTCAACTACCCTGGCCAGCAACATCTCCGGATCTGTCCCCCATTGAGCATGTTTGGGACTGGATGAAGCGTCGTCTCACGCGGTCTGCACGTCCAGCACGAACGCTGGTCCAACTGAGGCGCCAGGTGGAAATGGCATGGCAAGCCGTTCCACAGGACTACATCCAGCATCTCTACGATCGTCTCCATGGGAGAATAGCAGCCTGCATTGCTGCGAAAGGTGGATATACACTGTACTAGTGCCGACATTGTGCATGCTCTGTTGCCTGTGTCTATGTGCCTGTGGTTCTGTCAGTGTGATCATGTGATGTATCTGACCCCAGGAATGTGTCAATAAAGTTTCCCCTTCCTGTGACAATGAATTCACGGTGTTCTTATTTCAATTTCCAGGAGTGTATATATAAAACTACATGGGTTGTATTACACTCCACACACGACTAGCGTGAGTATTCCAGTACACAGGAGTGCTGAGTTAGCTAGCTAGAACGACGCCGCGGTCATTTGAGTTGTAACTGTTACCACATCTCCAAAATGTTCTAGATATCAGTCCTATTTAAACATTCACAATGTCAACGACCTAAACGTATACGCCATTTGCCACATGCTCGTAGTCTGTATGAATGACGTGATGTACACGTGGAATATTCTGGTCACTTTATATTCGGTCACTTATCAGCGTCCTCTGGAATACTTGTTGTGGCAGAAAACGTAAAGTTTTAGTCTAATTAAGCAGCACATTATTGTTACGATAGCCAGAAGATTTTAACTCTTACTTATATTCAAAAACTACTTTCCATGTTCAAATCCATTGTAAATTATGTGTGAACATACTGCACGCAATATGACTTCTTGTACGAATGTACGAAACATTGCATAGATCGACTAATTTTGAATTTTTGTCTGGAGTTTTCATAGAAATGTGAATTTCTTACAAAATCGTTTGCTCTGACACACGAATCTGAAGCCAGTTTCTATACAGCACGTCAGGGTTTTGCACATCATCATCATCATCCAAATCTGTACTCAATGAAATCGGAACATAATTACAGGAATATGGAGGCGAAATGGAACGATAAAAAGGTTAAAAAGTAACGTGAAAGAAATGTGAGTTGGAGAAAGCAAATATGGCGGCTGGGACACTTACCAGACGGTGGTGTTACTTCCGTTTTTCGTTTAGTGTTTCACTTCTTCGCGTGTGACACACCAGCAGCGGTCCGACATCATATTAATTGCTAAACGGCCTCGATATCGATGTTCAAGATGGAATCGATCACCACTTTCCTCTGATGTGTCAGCCAAATTATCCTGGAAATTCTCTAGGTATCACATCAGAAAATGTTGTTTTATGGAAACCTTCTTTCTGTTTAAATGACTGTAACCTATCTTCCACTACGTCCTTGTAACCAGGCGCCATGTCAAGGACCGAGCGGCCCTCCCGCCGGGGGTTCGAGTCCTCCCTCGGGCATCTACACATACGTGATTACTCTGCTATTCAGAATAAAGTGCGTGGCAGAGGGTTCAATGAACCACCTTCATGCTGTTTCTCTACCGTTCCACTCTCGAACGGCACGCGAGCATAACAGGCACTTAAATTTTTCTGTGTGAGACCTCATTTCTCTTATTTTATCGTGATGATAATTTCTCCCTACGTAGGTGGGTGCGAACAGAATGTTTTCGCAATTGGAGGAGAAAACTGGTGATTGAAATTTCACGAACAGAACCCGTCGCAACGAAAAACGCCTTTGTTTTAATGATTGCCACTCCAATTCACGTATCATGTCTGTGACACTATCTCCCCTATTTCGCGATAATACAAAAGGAGCTGCCCTTCTTCGTACTTTTTCGATGTCACCCGTCAGTCCCACCTGATGCGGATCCCACACCATAAATCAATACTCCAGAATAGGGCAGACAAGCGTAGTGTAAGCAGTCTCTTTAGTAGACCTGTTGCACCTTCTAAGTGTTTTGCCAATGAATCGCAGTTTTTCGTTGGCTCTACCCATAACATTATCTATGTGATCGTTCCAGTTTAGGGTATTTGTAATTTTGATCCCTAAGTATTTAGTTGAATTTACAGCCTTCAGATTTGTGTGACTTATCGCGTAATTTAAATTTAGCTGATGTATTTTAGTACTCGTGTGAATAACTTCACACTTTTTCTTATTCAGGGTCAATTGCCACTTTTCGCAACATACAGACAGCTTATCTAAATCATTTTGCAAGTCGTTTTGGTCATCTGATGACTTTACAAGACGGTAAATGACAGCATCATCTGCAAACAATCTAAGACGGCTACTCAGATTGTCTCCTATGTCGTTAATGTAGACCAGGAGCAATAGAGGGCCTATTACACTTCCTTGGGGAACGCCGGATATTTCTTCTGTTTTACTCGATGACTATCCGTCTATTGCATCGAACTGTGACCTTTCTGACAGGAAATCACGAAACCAGTCGCACAACTGAGGCGATACTCCGTAGGCACGCAGTTTGGTTAGAGGACGCTTGTGAGGAACGGTGTCGAAACCGTTCTAGAAATCTAAAAACATGGAATCAATTTGACATCCCCTGTCGGTAGCAATCATTACTTCATGAGTACAAAGAGTTGGTTGTGTTTCACAAGAACGATATTTTCTGAAACCGTGCTGACTATGTGTCAATAAATCGTTTTCTTCGAGGTACTTCATAACGTTCGAATACAGAGTATGTTCCAAAACCCTACTGCAAATCGACGTTAGTGATATAGGCCTGTAATTCAGCGGATTATTCGTACTTGAGCAATTTTCCAGTCCTTAGGTACGGATCTATCTGTGAGCGAGTGGTTGTACATAATTGCTAAATATGGAGCATGGGTGTGTGTATTGTTCTTAGCATAAGTTTGTTTCGGCAGTGTGTCAGACTAGGGACCGATGACCTCAGCAGTTTGGTTCCTTAGGAATTCACACACACATACATACATACATACACACACACACACACACACACACACACACATACACACACACACACACACACACACACACACACACACACACACACACTTATTCTGGCTAAAGAAATTTGGCAAGTCATTGTTTAAACTTCTCCAAGCATGCTCTTTCATATCAGTCATTGTACTTTCAAAATGTTCGTCGGACATGAAATTACAGATATTCTGTCCAACAAACATCCATTCTTTCAGAATTACAGACGATGGATTTGGGAGTTGGCTGGAGAGATATTTTTGTCGAATACTTTCACATAGTGCTTCATCTGGCCTAATATGTTGTGCAGTGTAGGTATTGAAATGTGATTTGGATTAGCCAAATGCTCATTCACAATGTTCTACGATCCATCTTAGACGGCTCTGTCCTACTCCAATGTTCTTGATGTTCTTGACATGCAATACTGTCCCATTCACACATATAGCATCCACACATATAGCAAGGCATCTCAGTGTACCCTGTATGCTGACCGAGAAGGATACCAGCCACTTTAAATTCACCACATACAGGACACTGGTGTTCTTCATACTTCACATTATGAAGGAATACTTTCACAGTAATGTACATCTGTTTTGGGTGTGAGGAATGCTCAATTAGAGTTTGTTCCAACTCATCAACAACATGTGGCAATACCGCTTTTTAACCTTGCTTTGTATAATAAAAAAAATCCTCCATTGCTTACTGCCATACTTTGGGACTCCCACTTTCGTCGGTAATCCGGTGATATCTTTGGGAAACTCCACGAAACCATCTTCAACAACAGAAAACTACCCTAAAGTTATTATCAGTACCACTATCGGAATTGTCAGTTTTACTACTTTCATGATTTATCGGTTCAAAGAACTGAAATGTATCCATTGGTGTTGATCGAAAGGGTATTACAGTCCTGGAGCATGAGGGACAGGTCAAATCTACGAATCTAAGTTCAGATGGAAGATTTTGTTCATGTTTCATTTGTTGCATCACGCTAGATTCGTCATACAGAACTAACAACCATCGATGTGATTCTTCTATTCGCTCCATACCATGGGAATACTTATTTTTTACTTTAGTCCACTTCCTGAACTTCTCCATGCATGTGTGAAACACAGTGTGTGGAATAAAGTATTTGTTCTGATTTCTGAGCTTCTTGCCGAAATAAGCAAAATATTATACCTGCACAAATTCTGTAATTTGTCGACGTCTTGTATTCATCGCATAGAATCCACATCTGCAACAAGATGTATCTTGGCTATTCACACACCATCTTCCTGATGTTTTGACTACGAGTTCGATTAAATAACACCACTCACAACAATGCACCTAAGCACCTTCTTACAGCTGTCGCACTCACACGTCTATTGATTTCTACGGCGATAACGGAACGTCAGCTTTGAAATTCATTCTCTCCTTCTACTTCATCATTTTACAAACTATCGACGTTGCCACATTTATGAAAATAACACTCCATAACAGATTTCGCAGAAAATAGTAAATAGCTCACAGTAAGTTGGGAGAAAAGGTCGCTCTGCAGGGAAAATTGGGGGTGATGAGGAAAGAAGAACGTGTCATTTTTATGTTCAGGAGTGCCAAATTAGTGAAGAACACCATTAACCATCCAAATTCCAGAACGCATGTCGGCCTATATTATTGTTTGCGTATCGTTAAATAATACGAATTCTTATTGTGGGATTGTTTAAAACTATTCTCGAGTAGGTTGTTAAGAATTGCTCCTCAACAGTTGGAACGTAATTCACACAACCGATATGTGGAACACCATGAAACAGCACACCATTTCCGCGTATCACAAGTACCAGTGTTGTGCTGAGATTGTCCTTGGTTCGCACAAACACTAAAATGTGTCCCTGAGCGTCAAAAGAAAATATCAGTCACTCTGGAAATTGATGGCACACTTTTTGTGATCACGACTTCGCAGGTTTCTGGTGGAATTCGTTTACGATACATCATATTTTGAAAAGTTCCCACACCAACACCCACAAAAACTGCAGCACAACACAAATACAATCAATAATTACGCGGATTCTCAGTAGCAACGAGACAACCGACCAGCACACGTTGTATTCAGTGTGACCACCGCGAGCAGCAACACACGCTTCCAGTTTGTTATGGATGGAAGGTTTTGCATACGTGCTAGCATTTCAGCGGAGGTGTCCGAGCAAGCTGCAGTAACATCATCGGGTACAACTGGTACAGTATGTCCGAAGGCATCAAATCCGGAGAACGGACCGACCAAGGTACCCTGCGTACAGTTCAAACATTTGGCAACTATTCGTGAGGACATGCCCGTTGTACTTCGTGCACTATAGGCTGGACAGCCATCATGTTGGTACAACACGTTCCTCCTAGTGTAGAGAGAAACATCTCCTAGCTTCTGTGGAATATGTACGACTGAGATACTTGTGCGTGTTCAGTGCCCCGTCTATAAAAATCGGGCCTATGAGTTGATGGTTGAGTATCCCACACCACACATTTACACTCCATACCCGGTGATGTTCCACTTGAAAAGGCCAATGGGGATTGTTAACAGACCAATACCACGTGTTTCGGTAGTTTACCTGGCCATGATTGGTAAATGTGTCTTCATCAGTAAAGAAGATACACGATAGATCTGGAGTATCCTTTCTTAGTGCCCATGTGCAAAAGTTAATACGATTCTAATAACCGTTTCCATGCAGGTCTTGATAGAGAGAGATGTAATAGGGATGGAAGCTATTTTGATGGAGAATGCACAAGACTCCTTCTCGACTCATGCCACTTCCTTGTGCGGTTGCGCGAGAGGTAACAGACGAATCAACTGCAACAGCAGAAAGAATATTAATTTCCTTCTCTTCTGTAGTCGTTTGTCTAATTCTGTTACGTTGTCTAGTTGTCCAGGTGTCCCACGCCACTCTCGCATAACTAACGGAGGAGACTGATGATTGTTTACAGATATGGCTGACGTCTATTGGGATAGCTTGTGCATACACCGTTCAAAATGGAATTACTACATTCTCCGTACGCCATGAGCATGTCGGCTTTTTCTGCGTAGGTAAATCCTGATGACCTACTGCGTGGACTGTCATACACTAACTGACTAGTAAGTCGCACAGTGCGCTCAAGGGACACCATCGTACCTTGCAACTACGCAGGTTGTATGGCACAAACAAGTGTCGGTGTGGACACTTTTCAAAATACAATATCTCGTAAACGATTCGCACTACAGTCGTGCAATAAACATCACGGACTGTCTAATTTAACCAACTTTTAGTTTGTTAAAACCAATAGGGACTGCTCCACTTGAAAGTGTGTGTTTGGTGTATGTTTACGCGAAACATACACATAGACTCTCTTAAGCATTATTACTCTGTTTACTGGCTAACAATAAGAGCCCCTGACTATCAATCCATTCTGAGAAAATCGCACATCAACAACACTTCCCATTTCCGCAATACTTGCGTTGTAAGTTTTAGACGATTCATCCTGCATAATCCGTCCGACAAAGAAGAGAAGCACGCAGTAGGAGAGGAGGAAACGAAATTAAATGTCACGGTGTGTAATGAAGTTACGTAATGTTATATCGCTGATTGAAAAATAGATTCAAATTTGCAAAGAACTTGGTAATATGAGGTCACTTATCAGTATGACGTTGCTACCCCTCTGTTATAGAACTGGTTGGTAGAAACATTATATTCCAGGGTGAGTCAAATTGAAACCTTAAATTTGTAATAATAAATCGAAATTTCGTTCCGTTATCCTGTAAGTTGGTAAGCGTGCTACAAACAGCGTGCAGAATGGCCTTTAGGTGGCAGCACATACCATCGCAGTATCAGTATAAAGATGGCCGCCCCACTTGCGACTTGCACCAGAGAAGAACAGCGTTCTGTTATTTGAGTATTGCTTAAGGTGTGAAATCTATTGAAATTCATCGACGAATGAGGGTTCAGTACGGAGATGCATGTTTGTCACAGGAGCAAGTCTACGAATGGAGTAGGAAGTTCGCAAATAGTGTGCCTTCAGTGGAAGATGCTCGTCATTCAGGTCAGGTTGTGACTCCACAGAACAATGCAGCAGCTGAAGCCATAATGAAGGAAAACCGCCGAGTGACACTGAACGACATTGCAGCATGGCTACAGATTAGTCATGGGCCAGCACACCACGTTGTGCATGATGTGCTCCAGTTTCACAAAGTGTGTGCAAGATGGGTGCCACGGCAGCTGACTCCTGAAATGAGAGAGCGACGTGTTGATACTTGTGAAGAACTCCTTCGGCGCTTTGAACGAAAAGGTGATGGTTTCCTTGCAAGAATCGTTGCTGGGGACGAAACCTGGGTTCACTTCCACCAACCGGAAACGAAGAGAGCGAGCAAGGAATGCCACCCTTCCTCATCACCAAAACCAAAGTAGTTTCGAACATAACCGTCAGCAGGGAACGTTATGCTGACTCTCTTTTGGAACGAAAAAGGTGTAATTTTGGAGCATTACATGCCTAGAGGGACCACTGTCACCAGTGCATCATACACAGAGCTGCTAAAAAGTCATCTACGGCCTGCAATAAAATCAAAGCGAAGTGGATTGCTGACAGCAGGCGTCATTTAGCAACATGACAATGCAAGGCCCCACACTGCCTGTAGAACAGTTGCAACAATCACGGATCTGCATTTTCAGTGTCTTCCTCATCCATATGTTTTGACCATTCAAAGACGCAATGGAAGGAAAGAAGTTCCGTTGTGATGAAGTACGCCACGTGGTGCATGAGTGATTGCGCGGTCAACCAAAGTATTTTTTTCTAAAGGAATTTATGCAACTTGTAAGCGCTGGAGGACTTGCATTGCGTGTGGGGGAGATTATGTTGAAAAGTGATACAGCTTTGTACCACTTCTGCACAATAAGTAATATTTCTAAAAAAAATAGGTTTTCATTTGACTCACTCTCGTAGCTGTCCTGTCCTCCTCCGAAGCAAGGCGGCCCACAACTGTTATCACTGGTACTTAATGTCCTGAACAGCGGCACTGAGACGGAGTTGTCCGAGCTGGTCCTACGCAAGCTCCATCGGGAACAGGTATGGGGATATTTTTTTGGTTACGAAAGCACCTGTACATCACGCAGATATGTCGTGGAAGAGCATTTTCCTACTCAAAACTGCACCTCGATATTGTCGCAAGACATATAGCACGTGAGTACGCAGGATAGCCGTGATGCACCTTTGTGTCGTCAGAATTCCATTAGACACTACCAGTTGTGATCTGAAGTCGAACCCACACCGTGGCCTTATGAGTAACACCGCTGGGCCTCTCCAAAACACTGGAAGAACAGAGCTTCTCTGAAAGCCGTCGCGATGCTCACGGACGCGTTGCAGGGAGCCCGTTTCTCGGACGGCAAGCGCGGATGTGAAGGGGTTAAGTAGTCCCGCACCGGGTCACTGTCACATTCGACTGCCCCACGAACCTCGATATCGCACGATTCGACCAACTGGCCAAATAAAATAGACACTCACAATGAGGCCACTTTGAGACTCACTCAGGTACCAATAACGCTATCTCGCAAAGGTTCACAACATGTCTTTGTTTTTCAGAGATATCACTCAACTTATGAGACTGTCCACACCCCGTATACACTTGGCTTAAAAGTTCGTGGCATCCTCCATCGGTAATGCTGGAATTTAATATGGTATTGGCCGACCCTTAGCCTTGATGACAGCTTCCACTCTCGCAGGCGTACGTTCAGTCAGGTGCTGAAAGGTTTCTTGGGGAATAGCAGCCCATTCTTCAGGGAGTGCTACAGTGAGCCTGGCACGAAGTTGACATTCCAAACATGCCAAAGGTGTTCTATGGGATTCAGGTCAGTATTCTGTGAAGTCCAGTCCATTACAGGCTGTGGATTATGAATCGGTGTTCGGTCGTGTTGAAAGATGCAGTCACCATCCCCGAACTGTTCAACAGTGGGAAGAAAGGAGGTGCTTAACACATCATTGTAGGCTTGTGCTATGATAGTGCCACCCAAAACACAAAAGGGGTTCCACCCCCTCCATAACACACTATAACATCACCACCTACGAATTTTATTGTTGGCACTATACACGCTGGCAGATAATGGTCACCGGGATTTCGCCATACCCATACCCTGCCATCGGATCGCCGCACTGCGTACTCCACAAAAAGGTATTTCCACTGTTCAATCGTCCAATGTTTACGCTCCTTACATCAAGCGAGGCGTCTTTTGGAAAGTTTTCTCATCTCTCACCTGTCATAGTACTTGCAGTGGATCCTGATGTATGTTGGAATTCCTGTGTGATGGCCTGGGTAGAAGACTGCCTGTTACACATTACGACCTTCTTCAACTGTCGGCGGTCTCTCCCAGTCAACTGACGAGGTCGGCCTGCATGGTTTTGTGCTCTACGTGTCCCTTCATGTTTCTCCTTCACTATCAAATCGGAAACAGTGGACTTAGAGATGTTCAGGAGTGTGGAAATCTCGCATACAGACGTATGAAACAAGTGAAGTTAGTCCGTTAGTTCCGCGGAGCATCCCATTCTGCTGTCTCACGATGTCTAATGACTGCTGAGGTCGCTGATATGGAGTAACTTGCAGTAGGTGGAGCGCAATGAACCTTATATGAGAAACATATGTTTTTGGGGGTGTCCTGATACTTCTGATCACATAGTATGAAGCATACCTTATGTGTTAACGGCATACATCTAAATACGACACCACGTGTATATCTACATGATTACTCTGAAATTCACAATCAAGAGCCTGGCAGAGCGTTCACAGAAACACCTTCAGCCTACTTCTTTACTATTCCATCCTCTAATGACCAACGGGAAAAACTTAGATTCTCCCGTACGATATCTGATTTTCCTTATTTTATCGAGGAGATCATTTTTCTCTATGTAGGTAGGCGCCAGAAGAGTATTTTCAAAATCGGAGGAGAAAGTTGGTGACTGAAATTTCACAGAACGAAGATTTCCACCCCAATTCTCGTATCATTTCCGTGGTACTCTCTGTCCTATCACACAAAACGAGGTGCCTTTCCTTGAACTTTTTTGGCGTCCTCCATCAGTTCCATCTGATAATGAACCCCCATCGACAGTAATATTCCAGAAGAGGGCGGACAAGCGTGATGTAAGCAGCCTCTGTAGTAGACCTATTGCACTTTCTGAGTGTCATTGGTTTGCTTTATCCACAACATTATCTATGTAATCATTCCAATCCAAATTATTCACAATTGTAATCTACAAGTATTCAGTTGTATTTACAGTCTTTATATGTGAGTAATTCATCATGTAACCGAAATTCACCCTATACCCACATCTTGAATAATCGTTTTACAATTTGTTTCGATTATCTTGTCACTTTACAAAACGGTAAGTGACAGAGTCGTCTGCAAACAATCTACGATGTCTGCTCAGACTGTCTATTATGTCCTTTGTGAAGATCAGGAACACAAGAGCGCCTATAACCTTCCTTTGGCAACGGCGGGTATTATTTCTGCTTTACTCGATGACTTTCCGTTAGTTATTACTAATTGTGTCATTTCTGACAGGAAATCACGAATCTAGATGCACGCCATAGTCACGCAATTTGATTAGACACACTAACACACTCTGGTGGCCGTTCTGCCTGTCTCACAGAATTGGAAGTTTAATCGTTTTAGATGTCCGCCGAATGTATATGATGTATGAAGTTACACTGACATCCATCACATCACATATTCCGCTACACTCTTTTTGTCAGGCAATGTTTATATCAATTAAGTCTGGAAAAGATAAAGTGAAATACATATCGCTTGTTTGTCGACGCTTTTTATGACAGGAGGAAAGGAATACAGAAAAGCCAAACCTTTAATTTTACATTCAACATGTTTTCATTACATGATTGTTATTGTTTTTGGCTAACAATTTTGAAATTATTATATGCTGTAGAGTCTAGAACTTGATAATACGTTAAGGCTTCGACTGCTACAGCACGAATATTTCAGGAGCAATTGACATTTAACATGAACACAGGGGTCTGCGTCATATGTTTCAAAAAATATATTCGCTTGAATTTGAAAGATAAGACGATACTTTTCACTGAGTTTAATGTAGGAAAAGATCTCCATCCAGTACAAAATTATGGCAGTGCAAGGCAGAAAGTGAAAAAGCTAGGATCGATACCAATAATCCGAACGAATGTGATTATTAGAGACAGCCGAGGACACTTGCTATTCAGAGTAGGTGTTCCCAACGCCAGGCGGGCCTGTGAATGATTTCTGCCCCCATGGACCGCTAGAGGCCGTAAAACCCACCTCATTCTATCGAAATGTTGTTTAGGGACGATTTGGTCTACTAGCACCAGGACCCTTCACATTTTACAAAATGTTTAGAGTGGAGCCTTCCGTGGTGGACCAACACTAGAGAGATCCATCAGCTACGTAACGAACAGTATCTCTCGCATAAAGTACGGGAAAACGCGACTGACACTTTTTTCCTTTACAGATCGACGACTTACGACATCTTATCCGACAGTTGGAAAATGTGGATACTGAATATTGTATGCCAAGGCACCGTTATCCGGCCCCTTAGCAACTAGTTAGACACTATACCCACTTACGCAACTCTAACATTTGAGATCAAGTTTTAACCACTCCTCAAGCAGGTTGGATGTAGTTGTACCCTCTAATGTACTTCATCTTCCCAGAAGTGAAGAGAAGCCGTTTCATTGTCAACTCTCCCCTGAAATATTCTGTGCACTCTACCTCGGACGTGCAGAACTTCGTGAAAGTTTCGTTGGGAATAGGAGGGGACTTTGACTTCTTAACAAAGTTGTAGAAGCTTAGAGGAGCGCTCTGAATTTCTGTTAACTGTTTCCCGTAATGCAGTCCTAATGAAATACTTCATGTCAGTTCTAAATCAATTACTGTGATAGCGAAGAACTTTCGTTGGGTGTGTGACTGAAGCTTTTTCACTATAGAATTAATTTATTAAAGAAATTGATGGATATCGTTTATACCTTCCTTTAAATAACTTACGTAACTGCTCATTGGCGGAGGAGAAGGCGGAGTTCGAGGCAAGACTCTTGGAAGACGTATACACTAGGAAGTGTAACGTAGCAAGTTATTACGAAATGACATTCGTTGTAGTAAGGCACACAGCCGTTTGGCACAGTGTCTGCAGGATGGCCATGTTTTTTGTCCCTTTACTCACAGCGCAACTGACGCTGCTTGCCGTGAGAGCTGCATGGCGCAAGAGTCAGTCAATACGAAGAATAGTACCCTATAAGAATCTAAATAACCCATATTAGTTATTATCCGAATTTGTTCAAATTTGGTGCGCAGCCTTTTGTTATTAATGGAATGATACTGTCAAAATAGCAGATTTTTATTTATTATAATGCCGGAGATAAAGAAAGTTACCTAAAAGTCCTCAAACCAATGCTTGTTTTTTAAAACCATCTTAGTAACAAATAGAGATTGACTTGAATTATCATTTGAGGCCATTAAAAAGTTACCTGTGGATAAAAATCGATTAATTAGAATTTTCATTTTTAACACCATAATAACTTTGCATTACGTAACATAAAAACCGGCCAAAATTATTATTTGATTATATTTTGTTGTGTGAGTGCGTAAGAATGATGTAGAGAATGTATGTGGGACATACATTAAAATATAATATGTAATTTTTCGTAAAACCTTATACAAATAGACCGTGGGAAAGTTACGGTGCAATCATGATTTAGATGAGGTATGGCTTTTGTATAAAAGCAGCCAGAATGAAAGTTAGAGACGAAAAAACATGGCTCTGAGCACTATGGGACTTAACAGCTTAGGTCATCAGTCCCCTAGAACTTAGAACTTCTTAAACCTAACTAACCTAAGGACATCACACACATCCATGCCCGAGGCAGGATTCGAACCTGCGATCGTAGCAGTCCCGCGGTTCCGGACTGCAGCGCCAGAACCGCACGACCACCGCGGCCGGCAAAGTTAGAGACGGAATAAGTTTATTTATCAATTCGGAGAATAATTCATACCTCGCTTATTTTGATTAAACAATATACTACAAATTTAAGTTTTCATGACATTAATTACTATCAGATTATTGATTGGATAAGGCAAGTATTACTGCGAGTATGATCTGGAAGGAACATTCTCGTTGATCGTTTAGATCAAAGGCCAATCATAATTAAGCTATTCCCGCGTGAATATAGAGGGGTGGGCAGTGAGTAGAGTAGTTCGAGATAGTCGCTTGCTAACCAGCCTACGGATGACACCATATTGGATATCTCCGTAAAAATACTCTGAAAAATGAAGAACTATTGAGTTAATTGTGGTTAGAATACCTCGGGACTAAATTGACTGGAGTTACGAACATTTTTATGACAGTTGGTGTTTCTAAATTATATAGTTTGAGGGTTAATGAGAGCTTGAACTTTCTGGTTGTAGTAACAATTCCGCGTGCCATGTTTAGTGCTCTGTACGGAATACTCTGACGAGCACTTCTTTCGAAGAAGACCAAAAACGACCGGGTGTTTAACTCGCTAATAGTTGCGAGTCGGTACCTGGTAGAACGTGAACATTAGTTAGGCCGGACTTGCAAAAAATTCTGGCTGCTTTTCGAGAGAAACTGTTGTACAGACAGTGAACTTTCAATGATAGAGCGTTACCGTTTTAAATACTGACTTGATAGCTATTTCATGAGTTTCCATATTGTTGTGGTTGGAAGGAGAGCCAACACCGTGTTACTAGAGGAGGCCTAAAGGCACGCGTTTTAGCTCACGCAGGCTGGCGTGAGGTCTGGAACAGGACAAGGAAATTAGAATTTAGAAAAACGGACGTAGCTGGCGGAATACTTAACATTAACCCATTAATGACGAACGTCTGTTTTGACGGTACATGATTCGATATCAATAATAACTGATAATGGCGCCTTGCTAGGTCATAGCAAATGACGTAGCTGAAAGCTATGCTAACTATCGTCTCGGCAAATGAGAGCTTATTTTGTCAGTGAACCATCGCTGGAAAAGTCGGTTGTACAACTGGGGCGAGTGCTAGGAAGTCTCTCTAGACCTGCCGTGTGGCGGCGCTCGGTCTGCAATCACTGTTAGTGGCGACACGCGGGTCCGACGTATACTACCGGACGGCGGCCGATTTAAAGGCTACCACCTAGCAGGTGTGGTGTCTGGCGGTGACACCACACATATGAATAAAAAGTACATTGAATCTAATTTTGGAATGCTCTCTGCACGTAGACTGCATCCTCCTAACGCACGATTTTTTAAAAATGAACTTTCAGGAACTGACTTTCAACTCGAGTTACGCGGTCTCTGGGTCGTAGGTATTAGGTAGTGGTTTCATAAACCCTGCTTTACACTGACTAGCACGTCTCCGCTACTACAGAGTGAAGCGACGTCGGAAAGAAGCATATCAAGTGGACTTTCGATAAGGGAAAGTGAGAATTCCGAAGACCGACCCCGCCCTGCCACGAAAGTTGAACGGGAATGCTGTTTCCTCCAGCATGTATGAGGTGTAGTTAGCAGATGTATGTGCTGACAATGTGGAGTGGGAAGCAATGGTGAGTTTGCAGCTGAAAAGCAGTGAGCTGACAAGCTACTAGGTGAAAAAGACCTGTAAACTTCACGAGGCCTGAGGACTGAATAAACAGTATTTCATCTTTTCTTTTCTCCGAAATCTGGCTTTTTCATGCATACCCGCTTGGTGAAATGCCATGTTCTAGCTCAAAGTAGTATACGATGTTACATGGCAGCGCTAGCGTCTGAAGAGTCAGCCGATAATGCCTTATGTATCGAAACAAAATTTTTTGATGATGAGGAGCAGGAAATAAGTACATCGACGACACAAAAGGTGACTAAAGCAGCAAGTAAAGTTTGCTGAGTGAAACACATTGATATTGCACACTAAATAAGGAGAGAACGATGTCGAGAAAAGCGGGATCCTAGTGCCTTGCCTAGAGGTAAACTGCATACAATAAATATCATATTGATGATATGGACAAGGGTTTTATTAGGTGGCGTGTACGGTGATATGTGAACGATATGAGGAAATAACCCCTTTGCAAAAACTACATGGCTTTTGTTGCACAGAACCGGACCTCATGACTAGTTGGTAGCTATGACCGTGCCCATGTCTTCAACAGTATCTGCTGCATACTACCTGTAACTCTTCATACAGATATTAAGATTAATTTCGTTGCCGGCCTCTGTGGCCGAGCAGTTCTAGGCGCTTGAGTCCGGAACCGCGCTGCTAGTACGGCCACAGGTTCGAAAAAAATGGTTGAAATGGCTCTGAGCGCTATGGGACTTAACTTCCGAGGTCATCAGTCCCCTAGACTTAGAACTACTTGAACCTAACTAACCTAAGGACATCACACACATCCATGGCCGAGGCAGGATTCGAACCTGCGACCGTAGCGGTCTCGCGGTTCCAGACTGTATCGCCTAGAACCGCTCGGCCACCTCGGCCGTCTAGCAGGTTCGAATCCTGCGTCGGGCATAGATGTGTGTGATGTCCTTAGGTTAGTTAGGTTCAAGTAGTTCTAAGTCTAGGGGACTGATGACCACAGATGTTATGTCCCATAGTGCTTAGAGCCATTTGAACCACTAATTTCATTCGGTGGTCAGTTTTAATCTGCCAGGAAGTTTCATATTAGCGCACACTCCGCTCCAGAGCGAAAATCTCATTCTCGACCTGATAACTTTGTAAATTTGAGGGTAACAGTTTAAAACCTATGAAATAACGCTTCTGATACCACTAATGTTACAAGTAAGTTATGGTATCTCAGTTTATTGCTTTTAGTCATACAGCTGTTAATACGTAATACTGTTGTGGCGTCATGTACTAAGGCAGAGAAAAATGCATACTCTTAGTATCTTAAATTGCACACACAAAAGTCCTGTGCATTTGCCATCTCCTACATTCTTCACTACATCAGTTGAAAATGATGTGAGCAGTAAAGGTACTGGAACATATATGTTTCTGTAGTTGTTAGCGAAAACATAACATAATCATGAAAATCGATAACAAACCGTCAGCAAAAGTGGAAAGACTGTTCCTCATCGGTTGATGAGGGGGAGTGAAAGGGTGGAGGAGACATCATACAAACTCAAGCAGGCCACGTTGGTATGATATTTAAAATGTATTATTCTTAAATATGAGCGTTGGGTAATTATCGGTTGCGCAGCTCCTCTAGATGTTCACCCGCCTCTGTCTGATAGTTTTACTTAATTCACAAACCCTGTGCATCTTTTATTTGAATACCATTTATAAAATGTAACTCTCTCGCAATCAGTGGCTCTAGTGAGTGCACGTCTTTTAGGCGAATGTGAATAACGGGTTCAGAGAACTTAATCGTGCCCATCACATAAACAGATGATGATGAATAACATGACACACCCCAAATGCAAAATTTCTGGGAGAGGTTAAGGGTCTGATACGTTGTCAGAACTATTTGGTGGAGTACTGTCTGGTGGAAACCTCGTGCGACCACCAGCTCTGCCTCTGTTATAGGCCACATGCGGGTGAGAAATAATTTTCCTTCCAGGAAATTCTAATTTCACACCTTCGCGTTGCGCGTTGTGCCTCCGGCTACACAGCCGAACGACAGTCAAATGGCTCTGAGCACTATTGGACTTAACATCTGAGATCACGAGTCCCGTAGACCTTAGAACTACTTAAACCTAACTAACGTAAGGACATCGCACACATCCGTGTCCGAGGCATGATTCGAACCTGCGACTATAGCGGTCGCGCGGTTCCAGACTGAAGCGCTTAGATCCGCTCGGCCACAGTGGCCGGCGAACGACAGTCAGACAGACAAATTACACGAGGTTCACGTGCTGTGCACTAGCGCAGTCTGTGGCCTGAGGCAGAGGCACGCCTGTTTACTCTTCCGATTACCTACCGCTCATCAGAATGCTGAATTAAATCGTGGCTATCGGTCACCTTTATAGGAGAATAAAGCGTGCCGCCACAGCGCCTGAGTGGAACGTCCACCTGTGAGGAGTCGTCTACCTGTGAGGAGTGATTACTTCCGGCCGGTGTCCGTGTCGTGTGTCGAGCCGTGGCCTTAAAATTGGGCCCCTTCCCCTCCCCCTTCTCCTTCTCCTTCTCCTTCTCCTTCGCGGTAGCATGTGCAGGCACGTGGCAAGGTCGACAGGCGCCAAGTTCAGCGGTCAACTACAACCAGTAGTTCAGTGAGTGGAAATTTAAAGAAACTTTGAGACACTGGGACGCCCATACATTCCACAAATTAATTACCACCTCCTTCAGTGGAAAATTCGTCGCTAAGAAGGGCGTTGTGAAGTTCTTTTCCACCCAACATGTTGGCTTTTTATGAGTGCTAAGTGTTTGTAACGTATACATTTATTCATAATTTCCATCTATTTATATATAATAGAATATCATTACAAGATCGTTTTTCAACTTGTTACATTACATATAGGTAAATTTCGTTCAAACAGGAGTTCACTAATGAGACGACGTACTGTGAAACAACATTAAATAGTGCCCCTGAAATCTTGGAACATATAGTTCGGAACCCCAACCATATCATATGTGTACTGGATGATCAAAAAGTCAGTATAAATTTGAAAACTTAATAAACCACGGAATAATATAGATAGAGAAGTAAAAATTGACAAAAATGGTTCAAATGGCTCTGAGCACTATGGGACTTAATATCTTAGGTCATCAGTCCCCTGGAACGTAGAACTACTTAAACCTAACTAACCTAAGGACATCACACGACGCCCAGCCATCACGAGGCAGAGAAAATCCCTGACCCCGCCGGGAAACTAACCCGGGAACTCGGGCGTGGGAAGCGAGACCGCTATCGCACGACCACGAGATGCGGGCGGTAAAAATTGACACACACGCTTGGAATGACATGGGGTTTTATTAAAACAAAAAAAAAAACTCGCAAAATGTTCGACAGATGGTGCTGGACAGCAAATCGTCAGTGACTGCGCATGACAATCGTTTATAAAAGGAGCTGTAATGAGAGAGAGATCAGATGCGCCAGCAGTCGCAGCATGTTGACGTTACCTGAAAAGGCGCTTTTAGTGAAGCTGTATTATCAGAATGGGGAATGTGCTAGTTCAGCGTTACGATCCTATTGCCATAGGAAGGGGATTCGAACTGGTAAAGGCCCGTCGATAAATGCAGCTGTGGCGAGAATACTTTCAAA
Organism: Schistocerca gregaria; assembly: GCF_023897955.1. Classification (NCBI taxonomy): domain Eukaryota; kingdom Metazoa; phylum Arthropoda; class Insecta; order Orthoptera; family Acrididae; genus Schistocerca; species Schistocerca gregaria. The sequence continues at coordinate 522,631,583 of NC_064926.1, forward strand.
GTTCGAAGCCACGGGTTGTTTAGACGATAGACCCCGTAGTGGCCGACCGAGCACAAGGCGTAATGCTGCTGAGACAGGTCTGGAAGAAATGGAGACTGTAGCGGGTTCGTCTATGCACGGGGAAGTCAGCGCATGTGCAGTCGCACGTTGCACCTGCTTTCCATACGCTACTGTTTGGTTGGCACTTAGGCGTACCCTCCGATGCTATCCGTACAAAATCCATCGGCATCATGAACTGTTTCCTGGAGATTTAGTGAAACGGAGGGCCTTTGTGGTGTGGGCGCCTCAAAAGATGGCGGAAGATGACGATTGGTTGTGAACCGACGAAGCTCATTTCACGCTCCGAGGTTCTGTCAACGCCCACTACAGAATTGGGCTACCGAAAATCCTAGAACTGTCGTTGAAACTCCATTACACGACGAGAAAGTCAGGGTATGGGTTGGATTTACCACATCTACCGTTATCGGGCCTTTTTTTCTTCGAGGAAATGCGTGATTCTGGTTTTGAAACTGCTACCGTGACGGGTGAGAGGTACGCCGATATGTTACAGAATCGCATCATCCCCAGGCTGGCTGATAAACATCTGCTGGAACGTACGATGTTTATGCAGAATGGCGCTCCACTCCATATTGTTAGACGCGTGTAAGACCTCTTGCGCTCGTCGTTTGGTGATGATCGTGTGCTCAGCCACCACTTTCATCATGCTTGGCCTCCCAGGTTTCCAGACCTCAGTCCGTGCGATTATTGGCTTTGGGGATACCTGAAGTCGGAAGTGTATCGCGATCGACCGACATCTCTAGGAATGCTGAAAGACAACATCCGACGCCAATGCCTGACCGTAACTCCGGACATGCTTTACAGTGCTGTTCACAACATTATTCGTCGACTACAGCTATTGAGGAATGATGGTGGACATATTGAGCATTTCCTGTAAAGAACATCATCTTTGCTTTGTCTTACTTTGTTATGCTAATTATTGCTATTCTGATCAGATGAAGCGCCATCTGTCGGACATTTTTTGAACTTTTGTATTGTTTGGGTTCTAATAAAATCCCATGTCATTCCAAGCATGTGTGTCAATTTGTACCTCTCTATCTATTCCGTGATTTATTCAGTTTTCACATTTATATTAACTTTTTGATCAGCCGGTATAATAGAATATCATTACAAAATCGTTTTTCAACTTGTTACATTACGTATGGGTAAATTCTGTTGAAATAGGAGCTCACTAATGAGACGACATACTGTGAAATAACATTAAATAGCGCCCATGAAAACTTGGAACATATAGTTCGGAAGACCCAAACATATCATATGTGTCAGAGATCTAAATGAAGCTGACAGAGCTCACCTCTGTTAGGTTGTCAGTATTGAAACTGGTATCAGTAGCCGTGGAAAGATATACATTTTCAGTATGCTACATGAATCATCTGGTTGCAAGTGACACCTCCGCCAATGTACTGCCGTTTTATACTTGTGTACGCGATACTGCTGCCATGTATGTAAGTGCTTTCACTGACTGTCACGTCTGTGTATCATACAGAGTATCGCGAACACAAGTATAGAAGAGCAATGCATTGGCGGAGCTGTCAGTTGTATCCAGGTGATTCATGTGAAAAGGTTTCAGACTTGATTACGCCGGACGACGGGAATTCACTAACTTTGAACGTGGAATCGTAGTTGGAGTTACATGCGTGGAACATTCCATTTCCCAAATCGTTAGGGAATTCAATATTCCGAGTTCTACAGTGTCAAGAATATATCGGGAATACCATTCAGGCTTTACCTCTCACTATGGACAACGCAGTGGCCGATGGCCTTCACTTAACAACCGCAGCGTTATCGTGGAGTTGTCACTGCGGACAGACAGGCAACACTGCATGAAATAAGCGCATAACTCGAAGTGGTACACACGACGAACATATTCATCAGGAGAGCGCGACGTAATTAGGCTTTAATGGGCTATGGCAGCAGACGACAGATGCTAGTGTCTTTGCTAACAGCGGAACATCGTCTGCAGCGCCTCTCCTGGGCTCGTGACCATATTGGTTGGAGCACTGACGACTGGAATATCGCGCCCTGCTCAGGTGAGTCCCGATTTTATTTGGGGAGAACTGATGGTAGGGTTCGAGTATAGCGGAGAACCCGCGAAGGCATGGACCCAAGTTGTCAAAAAGGCACTGAGAGGGCTGGTGGTGACTCAATAATTGTGTGGTCTGTGTTTACATGGAATGGACTGTCTCCTCTTGTCCAACTGAACCGATGATTGACGGAAAACGGTTATGTTCGGTTACTAGGAGAATATTTGCAGCCAAACAGCGATGAAATTGTTATGGAAGACAATGCACCTTGACACCTTACTACGATTGTTCGCGATTGGTTTGAAGAACATTCTGGAAATTCGAGCGAATGATTTGGCCACCCTGATCGCACGACATGAAAATCGTCGACCATTTATGCGATGTATTCAAGGTTAATTATAGTGGCGTAGAGGCTCGGGCATGGTAGCTCGGCGTGTTCGGAAGGAGGGTTAGCTGCCCTCTGTAATAATAAAAAAAAAACTGAGTGAATGGAACAACCGCCCCGAACAAATGCAATGAACAATAACGAACAAAATAAGATCAACAAAAAAGCGGAAGCATATTTGATTAATAATCGATATGTCCTCGGCCCAGGATTCGAACACTGCTGTGGCTTATATTTTGAACAAAAATCAACATGGGCGACCGAAGACTCCTACCATGAGACGTCACCCTCAGTCTTCCAACGGCCTTGTCAAAGACGGCAGAGGATTGGACAGAGTTTCAGGACACTGTCTTGCTATGGAGTGCGACACTGACCCTAAAGGCGGAAGAATCAGCCGTAATAAAGGGCATGAGAATGCAGAAGCAATACGAGTCACGGGATTACGGACATGTGGCCTGCAATTGAAAAAGTGACACGATGATTCGTCCATCAGCAAAAGATTCCAGATAAGTCCCCCATTCGGACCTACGGGAGTGTACTCCAAAGGGGACATAACCATGAGAAAAGGATTGAATAACCAACGAAAGGATAACGTTCTACGAATCGGAGAGTGAAATTTCAGAAGCTTGAACGTGGTAGGGAAGCTAGAAATTCTGAACATGGAACTGCAAAGGCCCAGTCTAGATGTAGTAGGAGTCACTGGAGTGAAATGGAAAGAAGACGGGGATTTCTGGTCAGATGAGAACAGGGTAATATCAAAAGCAGCAGAAAATGGTATAACGCGAGTAGGATTTGTTATGAATAGGAAGGTAGGGCAGACAGTAAATTTCTGTGAACAGTTCAGTGATAGCATTGTTCTTATCAGCATCGACAGCAAACCAACACTTATAACGACAGTTCAGGTATACATGCGGAAGTTGCAAGCTGAAGATGAAGAAATAGAGAACGTATATGACGATATTGAAAGGATAATTCAGTATGTAAAGTGAGATGACAATCTAGTAGTCACGGAGGACTGGAATGCGGTTGTAGGGGAAGAAGTAGAAGAAAATGCTGCGGGAGAATATTGGCTTGGGAAAAGGAACATGTAACACCTCAGCCTCAGTTGCAAAGAGAACCCCGTCTTCACCCAGGTTTCAGCCAAATTAATTTCGCCTTCTTCCAAAGCCAGTGACACTGCCAAAGTTTGGCAGTTAGGAATAGCTCAGTATCCAGTAGACTTGAAGGAAACTGGACATCTGTAAGAAGGGCAATCACAGAAGTTGGAGAGAAAAACGTAGGTACAAAGAAAGTTACCGCGTAGAAACCATTGGTAAAAGAAGAAAGTACAAAATTCAACTCACTGGTTAATGAAATAAATAGGAAGTGGAGGGAAGCAAAGAGGACATGGCTGCACGAAAAATATGAATGAATCGAAAATGAAATGTCTAAAAGACTGACTCAGTGTATAGGTTAATTCAAAACAACCTTGTGTAAAATTAAAAGCAAGGATGGAAACATTGAGAGTGCAACGGGATTTCTACTATTACATGCAGGCGAGAGAGCAGATAGTTGGAAAGAGTAAATTGAAGCCTCTCTGAGGGGAAGATTTGTCCGATGTGGTAGAAGAAAATGTAGATGAGATAGGAGATTAGAATCAGAATTTAATAGAGCTTAGGACCTCTGAACATAAAATAAGAGAGGAGGGGTGGATAACATTCCATCAGAATTTCTAAAATTGGTGAAGTGGCAAGAAAACGACTACTCACGTTGGTGTGTAGAATGTATGAGTCAGGCCATATACCACCTGGCTTTCGGAAGAACGTCATCCACACAGTTTCGAAGACTGTAAGACCTGACCAGTGCGAAAATTATCGCACAATCAGCTTAAGGGCTCATGCATCCATATTCTTCACAAGAAAAATATACAGAAGAACGTATAAAAAAATGGACTATGTGTTCGATGACCATCAGTTTGACTTTAGGTAATGTAGAGGCACGAGACAGGCATTTCTGACGTGGCAGGTGATACTGGAAGCAGGACTAAAAAAAAATCACAACCTGTTCCTTGGGTTTGTCGACCTGCGAAAAGCGGTTGACAATGAGAAATGGTTAGGGTTTTTGTAATTCTGAGAAAAATGTTGGTAAGCTACATGGAGAGACGGGTAATACACAACAAGTACAAGAGCCAAGAGGGAATAATAAGAGTGGAAAACCAAGAACGAAGTGCTCTGATTAAAAAGGGTATAAGACTGGGATGTAGCCTTTCGCTCTGCTTTTCAACCTATACATCGAAGAAGCAATGATGAAAATAAAGGTTCAGGAGTGGAATTAAAATTCAAGAGTTGTAGCCGGGAGTGGAAAAACATGTTTAATCTCTGAGTTGAAGTTGACACGAGATCTAAATAAAAAACTGTCACAGTCCCTATCACAATCATACAACACTGTCACTTCAAGTCCATACATGTGCTCAGTTACAAGCGGTGAGTCCAAACACTTAGCGAGACTGCAGCCTGACTTCGCATTGCCGTGCGCTGCGCGTCATTCGCTTTTATCTGGTCTGGCCGTACAGGAGTACACAGGCCGCCGACCAGCCCGCGTTGGCGTGATTGGCAAAAAAAACTGTAGGCATCGGTTAGAAGAAACTATAGGTCGCACCCGTCCTGAAGAAAGATGGCGTTAGTGATTCACGATACTAGCGTCCAATATCACTGAAATTATTTGTTGTGGAACCTTATTTTGAGAGCTCGAAGTGAATTTCGAAACATCAGTCACGCGAAACCATACATATGTATTACTGATATGACATCCTGAAAGCTATGGATTAGGGCAATTAGTGGTTTTCTCAAGTGACTTTCGGGAAGACAGATGAATGCAGTATTTGCTGACTTCGAGAAATATTTTCGTCGTACAACAACGTTGTTTGACGGTTGTAGTGTCGTACGGGGTCCAGCAAATTTCATGGATGTTCATCAACGGACGTAGAAGTACAGGGGTTGGATAAAAATTTGGGAACACTACGACAATTACATGCTAGAACATTCATGCTGATGCTAGCCAAGCTGTTGTATGTGACCACGAGCGGCGCGGCCCTTGTGAAATGCTCTAAAGCGTTACAAGTTCCAGCCGTGCTCAGAACGTAGCCATGTAGTCGTGAGTACATTATGTCACAGCAAAGAGGACTCGAACACGTGCAAGCTGTTGGTGCTCGTATGGCGGACGCTTTTCTAACCAAGGTAGCCAAAGTGTTGCATGTTTCAGGGAGTACAGTAACGAAAATTTATACCGCGTACCGGGAAAGTGGAAAACAACATCCACGGTCATTGAAGGGCATTGTGACGAAAAAAAGAGGACCAGAGATGCAAATGTCACTGCAGAAATGAACGTCGCATTGTTTAACCATTTCAGCACCAAAACAACACGGATGGAGCTCCATAAGCAGGAACTGAAGGACTAACTGGAATTCCAGAACCACTTATCAGTGATTCATATGGCTGTAAGAGGAAGACGTTGTGCCGAAGCCTTAGAATGTGGACTATGGAGGCGTGCTCAGATGACTCTTGTTTAACAATGTTTCCAACTTCGGGCTGACTTTACGCCTCAAGAGTGAAATACGGCAGGGGGTTCGGTGACTATTTGGACAGCCATACCTTGGCATCCCATGGGCCCATGCTTACTTTGCAAGTTCCCATTACTGCCAAGGATTATGTGGCCATTTTGGGTGATCAGATCCATCCCACGGTGCAGTGTTCGTTCCCCAATGGCGATGATGTGTTCCAAGACGACTTGGGCCCTTGTTGACAAATTACTAGTTTTGTGAGCACGATGATGAAGTATTGCATCTCCTCTGGCAACCAGGGACGTCAGTACTATAGAGCCTTTGGAGTCTACTTTGGAGGGAAGCGCATGCGGTCGGGATACAGCTCCATCATCATTAGCAGGACTTGCCACTATTTAGCAGGAAGAATGGTATAAGATCCCTTGAAAACTGTAGAGGACCTGTGCTTGTCCATTCAGAGACTACTGGAAGTGTTTTAACTACACAGTATTTGGCGTGGCATTGTCTTGTGTTTTGGGTGTTTCCATATTTTTTGTCCATCCTCTGTTTCTTCCGTATTGTCCCAGCGAAATGTGTGGGAACTCCTGTGTAGCTCTTCCATATTGATGACCTAGCAACAGTACTAACCTCAGCTATTTTACATAATATGCACTTATCTACAATAATAAACCACTGTCAAATATCGAGTCAGATCTTTATAATATCTTAAACTGGCGGAACGATTAGCAACTAGTTTAAATGACAGAAATGTAAAATGGTCGTTTCACGAACGGAACAAGATAGGATCCTACGACTACTATATCAGTTACGCGCCACTGGAAAATTCAACTCGTACAATTCCTTCGGTGTAATAATTTCTATTGATATGAAGTGGAATGATGACATAGGCTCAGTCGCAGGTACAGAGGGTATCTGACCTCTGTTCTTCGGCAGCATACTAGGAAAATGCTTTGACTCTACATAGAAGACACTGCGGGTGCTATTTAGATTACCGCTCATACCAAATAAGACAAACAGGGTGTGTTGAATGTATAGGGAGATAAGCAGCACGAATGGTCGCAAGTTTGTTGGACTTACGGGAGAGCAGCACGGGGATGCTGAGGAATCGGAAGTAGCATACCATTGGAAACAGACAGCAAGTGTCCTGTAAAAAAAGCTACAAACATACTTCGCTGCCCTACGCATTGATCCCCTGTGGATGGGATAGACTAGCTTAGACTAACTAGAGCGCGAGCCCGCCGCGGTGGTCTAGCGGTTCTAGGCGCGCAGTCCGGAACCGCGCGACTGCTACGGTCACAGGTTCGAATCCTGCCTCGGGCATGGGTGTGTGTGATGTCTTTAGGTTAGTTAGGTTTAAGTAGTTCTAAGTTCTAGGGGACTGATGACCAAAGCAGTTGAGTCCCATAGTGCTCAGAGCCACTTGAACCATTTGAACTAGAGTGCGCACAGAGGCATTCTTTATGAACATAGTCTATACACAACTGGAATGGGAAGGAACGCTAACATGTGATACAGTACCCTCTTCCACGCACTGCAAATTGTTTGCCAAAGTGTGGACTTAAATGTCAGCATGGGCGTTATAAAATGTATGTGGTAACAAATTATAGATCTAAAATAATGAAATTAACTTCAAAAGTAAAGTTTTAACACTGAAAAGAAAATGCAGTAAAGCTAAAGAGATAAAATTTAGCTTCAAAATAGCGTTAGGTTCATATGTGGGAAGTTTACCTGGGCAGCACAGTTAGCAGATGTAGCTGTTTACGAGGAACGCTCAATAAGTATTGCCAGTAATTATTTTTCTCGACCAATTTCGATTGAAAAAATGTGGAATTTGTTGTGAGACTTCGTGGAATGTTCCCGTTTCAGACCTTTTACTTTCATGAAGTTCGGGCAGGTAGCTGCGCTATACATTGCCTTCAAAATGGCTTTTGCTGCGGAAGTGCATTCCAGGCAGAAAGCTGTCGCTGAGTTTCGTTTGGCGGAAACCAAAGCATCGCAGATATTCATGGGCGTCTGCCGAATGCCTACGGAGAACTGGCAGTGGGCACAAGCAAGCTGACGGTTGGGGCGAGGCGTCTGTCATCATCGCAACCAGGTCGCGCAAACCTGTCGCATCTCCCGCGTGCCGGCCGGCAACACACAGCTGTGACTCCTGTAGAGTTGGAACGTACGGACTCTGTCATCCGAGGTGATTGACGGATCACAATCAAACACCGCGCTGCTAAACTGGATGTGTTGGTAGGGTTGGCACCATTGTCCACCAGCCGGGATACTCAGTGGTGTGTACCTGCTGGGTTCTTCGCCACCTAACAAAGACCGTAAAGAACAACGAAGTACCATCTGTTCGGAACTGCTTGCGCGTTACGAGGCTGATCATGACAATTTTTGTAGAACATCGTCAAAGGCAATGAAACAAGAGTTCATCAAACTTCCTGGCAGATTAAAACTGTATGCCGGACCGAGACTCGAACTCGGGAACTTTGCCTTTCATGGGCAAGTGCTTTACTATCTGAGCTACCCAAGCACGACTCACGCCCCGTCAGGCAAAGGTCCCGAGTTCGAGTCTCGGCCCGGCACACAGTTTTAATCTGCCAGGAAGTTCCATACCAGCGCATACCCCGCTGCAGAGTGAAAATCTTATTCTGTAAGGGTTCATCACTAAATTCCAATCCGCCCTCTCAGCCGATTAAGTCATGGCGACGGTGTTCTGCGACTCTGAAGGAGTTATTCCGTTTGATTTCGCCACAAAAATGCAAACGAACTTCTGCTTCTCCATAACAACGCAAGGCCTCACACGACACTGCGCACCCGAGAGGAGGTAAAAAATTTCATTGGACTTTTCTTCCTCATCTACTTTACAGGCCGTAACTCGCACCTTCATACCTCCATCTGTTTGTCCCAATGAGAGATGCACTTCGCGGAGAGCAGTATGTGGATAATGGGCAGGTTACGGATGTGGTAAGACGTTGGCGCCAACGTTGTCCATTAGAGTGGTACCACGGGGGCGTGCAGGCCCTCACCCTGGGTTAGTGTAAGACTTTCTCTTTATGTTGGAAAATAGAGTTTTGCAGCCTAAGCAGTGCGAAATAATTTGTTGTATTGGAATCCTAAGTAAAACCAACCTACTTTCAGAAAAAAATGGTTCATTACTTACTGAACGTTCTTCGTATTATTCTTTCTTCTGTCACACCGTTTACACATTAAACGTGAGTATGCAGTGCTAACTAACGACATAGCTCAGGTGCACCAAATAGAAGGTAATACATCGCGACTCTCACTGGAGAGTAACAGAATTTTTTTCCCACCTCTGTCCCTCTTCGGCTCAGGTTCGCCAAGGTTATTAACCGGATTTGGCATGATTAATTCAACAGGTGGCCGGTTGCACTTCTTGTTGCCACCTTGTTACCAGTCGGTACGGAATAATGTACCAAAACTGTCTGCGAGTAGAATTTATTGGTCATGTGCAGACCGACCCTCGTCGCTAAGCCCCCGGGCGGATTCATGCAGGGCCTGCGCATTTCCCCGTCCCTCAAGCCGCTCTTCAACAAGCACGGATATCCGTACTGGTTCACGAATTAGTCACAGTAAAAAGGTGATTCCCATTAGGTACATAAACGAACTGTTAGTCAATACACACATTTGTCTGTGTTACTCGGCAGCCCGTACGTGGAACTCTTTGATACGTTTACGAAGCAAACGGGCTGTGACGCAAGAATTTTACTCATGTAGTTGAATACTGTAAATTGTGGAAGTGGGCGTTCACTTGTACATCTGGTTTTGTCACATAACATCTTAGGATAGTTTTTCATCTTCATTTTGTATATTATGACTCATTACAGTACTATACACTAATACGACCTTTTCTTGAGTACTGCTCGAGCGTTTGCGATCCCTATCAGGTCGGATTGAGGGAGGACATACAAGCAGTTCAGAGGCGGGCTGCTAGATTTGTTACTGGTAAGTTTGATCATTACCCGAGGGTTACGGGAATGCTTCAGGAACTCGGGCGAGAGTCTCTAGAGGAAAGGAGGCATTCTTTTCGTGAATCGCTACTGCGGAAATTTGGAGAACCAGCATTTGAGGCTGACTGCACTACAATTTTACTGCCGCCAACTTATATTTCGCGGAAAGACCGCAAAGATAAGATAAGAGAGATTAGGGCGCGTACACAGGCATATAGGCAGTCATTTTTTCCTCGTTCTGTTTGGGAGTGGAACGGGGAAAGAAGATGCTAGTTGTGGTACGAGGTACCCTGCGCCACGCACCGTATGGTGGATTGCAGAGTATGTATGTAGATGCAGATGTTCTTAAGAAGGTGTGAGGTAGCGGTACCACAGGAACAGCTGGTTCACTTCTTCCAAGAAGACCCTAGAGGATGCTCTCACTCTTTCAACGCCAAAGTCAAATAAACTAAAAAAAAAAAATTCTGCAATTTGATTTTCGGAGTTGACAACGAAACATTATAAGTACTTATTAAGTTCCGGAAACTCTAGGAATCCGGCACAATGTGCAAGTATCGAGTCAGTTTTCACGCACAATACAATTATCGAATACCAAGTCCGCATTCTATGCAGAGAACGCATTAGCCTACCAGGCTAAGAAATATCTGGCGTCCATTGATTTGCCCCTACCGCATTATTGACAAGAATTTGACCTGCCTTCGGTAAGGGTATCTTATACTAGTGTGCGAAACTTAAAGCCGAAAATAATATAAGGACGAAAGTCACTGCCGAGTAACATAGCTTGATGAAACTTACACCATACGTAGAAAGGACTACTAGAATGTAGTATAGAAGTTAGCTGAAGGAAATATGAAATGGGACGAACAAAATGACACTTTCATCCAAAGGCAATAATTACACTGAAGCAACCGCAACTGATGTATCCCCCTGAATATTACAACAGGTGAGACATGGTTCGTAGTGGAGTGTGTGATCACCACGGATGGCATTGCATGGTCTCGAAATACACAACGTTGGACACGAGATTGCTAACAAGTTCTAATGTTACGACGTTCCATTCCTTCACTACTGCTAGATGGTCGTTGGAGCATGTGAACATGCTGAAGTACGTCCTCTTGATCGACGCGGTAGCGCACTGTCTTCCATAAGAGTGAAATAATGCCCGAATGCACCGCTGAAAAGTAACGCTTGGGGATGAAAAGACGCACATTGGGAGGACGTACAGTGTACAGGAGCGTTGATTGGTGAAAGTACCGTGTTCGACGATTTGTAGGTCAGTACGACAAAGCAACATTATGCCTCAACACTCCGTTACACATGGTCCACCAAAACGATTATGTTCGACGATGTTCCTGCGACAATTTCGTGTTCCCACATCTCCCTGTATGAGGGTACGTCCAAAATCACTAGTCAGATTTTATGTGCACCCATCCGTGAACAATAGGCGACCAAGACCTTGGTCGATCCAGGTCCTGTGTTCTCGTCATTATCACAAACGGTGCCGCCCGCCGATGAGTGAGACTCAACGGAACACCCGGTAGAGAGACGGTACCATGTGACGACCAACTTTCCTTTCCTTTTCATAAACGGCTGGGAGACCTCTGGCAACAAGCTCCTGCACTTTCATTCGTTTCAACCAACTTGCTAACACATGATTCCTAAAATAAAGACGTTCCGGGACTGCGACCTTCTGGGTGGTGTTTTGGAAATTTAGGCGTCTTATAACGTTAACTTATGGCTGTTCTGGTCATTTTGAAAGTGTGGACACGATCACTTGTACTGATAAATAAGAAAACCCACATGACCATCAAAAATCTTTTATTATATAATTTATTAATTAATTTAATTATTGTTTGTTAGGTTAAGATGTGTTACAAAAAAGAAAATGTAGTAAGATGAAGACACATCAATTTGAAGATAGTGAAAAAGGGAAAAGAAAACGTGTACTGTACCACATCTCAAAATCTGCAATTCTGTTTTTCTTTCGTTAGAGGCACCGGTGCTCAGCGTTACAAATCAAGCACAATATATTACCCAAAACAATACTCCCAACCCCTAGTCATGATGGGTTTGTTATTTCCACTGAAGGTACGGAATCCAATTAATTTTGGGCCGCTGCAAGCGACTCTGCTCATTGCACATGAAAACCGTTCTTTACGGCAGGTTACGCTTGGGACCCGAAGATGACGCCTTCGGTGTCGGATGTGATAGCATGTTTTAAGAAAAGTGAACGACGTTCGATTCAGATACAGCCGCTGGTTTTGTTGTTATTACTCAAGTATTTAGAACGAAATACCTTTTCCATGACATTCCCAACACTTCTGCAGAGGACAGTACATTATCAGATGTAGGTCACAAGCGTCGATTTGTAGCAAAATACCTTTTACGTCAAATTCCTAAACGTACCAAAATATTAAAAATATATTTATCCGAAACGAGATGTCACGATAAGAAATCGAAAAAGATTAAAATACTTGCAACTATCGACTGATTTTAAATTTTATTGCATGGCACACTTACACTTTCGAAAATCATATCGGTATAGATTACACTTCCCAAAACTTAATGCAGTCAGTGAATAATAACAAGGAAAAGTCCCTTACAGCACTTTTTAGTGTCCACGCAGGGAGTTGGCCCGCAGATTTGCAAGTCCCCTATTCGCTGAAGCACAGACTTCCACCTGCACACAACAAAGAAAATCTGGAATTCTGCTGAAAGCCCTCCACGAATTCCTCTCCAGTGCCAACCTCTTTACCTCAGAGCAGAACCTCCTCATTCCTTACCTTATCAGTCCACCTCATTTTCAACATTCGTCTGTAGCACCACATCTCAAATATATTCTCAGAAATTTCTTCCACAAATTAAGGCTGATATTTGATTTTAGTAAACTTCTGTTTGCCAGGAATGACCTTCCCATTGCTAGTCTGCTTTTGATGTCCTCCTCGCTCCGTCCATTGTTCATTATTTTACTGCCTACGTAGCAGAATTCCTTACCTTCGACTACTTCGTGACCATCAATCCTGATGATGAGTTTCTCGCTGTTTTTATTTCTACTACTTCTCATTACCTTCGTCTTTCTTCGATTTACTCTCAGTCCATACTCTTGTACTCATTAGACTGTTCATTCCGTTCAGCACATCTTGTAATTCTCCTTCACTTTCACTCAGGATAGCAATGTCATCAGTGAATCACAGCATTGATAGCCCTTCACCTTGAATTTTAATTCCACTCTTGAATCTTTCTTTTATTTCCATCATTGTTTCCGGGATGTTCACTATGGGCGAAAGTCTACATCTTTGTTTTACATCATTTTTAATACGGGCACTTCGTGCTTGGTCGTCCACTCTTATCATTTTCTCTTGGCTGTTGTACATATCGTATATGACCCGCCTCTCCCTATAACTTTCCCCTACTTTTCCCAGAATTTCGAACATCTTGCACCATTTTCCATTGTCGAACGCTTTTTCCAGGTTTCAAATCCTATGAACGTGTCTAGATTTTTCTTTACTCTTTGCTTCCATTATTAACCACAACGTCAGAGTTGTCTCTCTCGCGCCTTTACCTTTCCTAAAGCCAAACTGATCGTCATCTAGAGCGTCCTCAAATTTCTTTTCCATTCTTCTGTATATTATTCTTATCAGAAACTTGGATGCATGAACTGTTAAGCTGATTGTGTGAGAATTGTTGCACTTATCTGCTCTTGCCGTCTTCGGAATTGTGTGGATGATGCTTTTCCGAAAGCCTGATCGTGTGTCGCTAGAACCATACTTTCTACACACCAACCTGAACAGTCGTTTTGAATCCATTTTCCCCAATGATTTTAGAAATTCTGATGGAATGTAATCTATCCCTACTGCTTTATTTGATCTTAAGTCCTCCAAAGCTCTGTTTGATTATAGTACTGGGTTTCCTATATGTTCTAAATGGATTCCTATTTCTTCTTCTATCACTTCAGACATATCTTCCCCCTCATAGAGGCTTTCAATGTACTCTTTCCACCTACCCGATTTCTCCTCTGCATTTAACAGTGGAATTCCCGTTGCATTCTTATCACCCTTACGTTTAATGTCACCGAAGGTTGTTTTGACTTTCCTGTATGCTGAGTCTGTCCCTCCGCCAATCATTTCTTTTTCGATGTCTTCACATTTTGCCTGCAGCCATTTCGTCTTAGGTTCCCTGCACTTCCTATTTTTTTCATTCTCAGCGCCTTGCATTTCTCTATTCCTGAGTTTCCCGGAATGCTTCCTTTCATCGATCAATTGAAGCATTTCTTTTGTTACCCATGGTTTCTTCGCAGTTACCTTCTCTGTACCTATGTTTTTCTTCCCAACTTCTGTGACGGTCGTATTTAAAAATGTCCATTTCTGTTCAACTGTATTGCCTACTGAGCTATTTCTTATTGGTGTATCTATAGCCGTAGAAACGTCAACCATATCTCGTCAATCGTTATTACTTCCGTATCCCATTCTTTTGCCTGTTGATTCTTCTTGACTAATGTCTGAAACTTCAGCCTACTCTACATCACCACTATGTTGTGACCTGAGTCTATGTCTGTTCCTGGGTACGCCTTACAATCCAGTATCTGATTTCGGAGGCCGGCCTGAGGGGCCGAGCGGTTCTAGGCGCTACACTCTGTAACCGCATGACCGCTACGGTCGCAAGTTCGAATCCTGCCTCGGGCATGGATGTGTGTGTTGTCCTTACGTTAGTTAGGTTTAAGTAGTTCTAAGTTCTAGGGGACTGATGACCTCAGCAGTTAAGTGCCATAGTGCTTAGAGCCATTTGAACCATTTGAACTGATTTCCGAATCTATGTCTGACCATAATGTAATGTAACGGAAATCTTCCCGTATCCCCCGGCCTTTTGCAAGTATACCTCTTCCCCTTGTAATTATTGAATAGAGTATTCGTTATTACTATCTGAAACCTGTTACAGAACACAGTCTTTCTCCTCTCTCATTCTTTTTTCCAAGTCCATATTTTCCTGCAACCTTTTCTTCTACTACTTCTCCTCCAACTGTAGCCCACGATTATTAGATTTTCATATCCCTTTACATACTGTATTACCCATTCAATACGCTCATACACTTTCTCTATCTCTTCATTTCCAATTTACGACGTTTGCATGTATACCTAAATTATCGTTGTCGGAGTTGGTTTGCTGTCGATTGTGATACGAACAAACCTATCGCTGAACTTTTCGCAGTTACACACTCTCTGCCCTACCTTCCTATTTATAACGAATTCTACTCCCGTTATCCATTTTCTGCTGCTGCTGATATTACTCTGTACTCATCTGACCAGAAATACTTGTCTTGTTTCCACGTAAATTCTCTGACCCCTACTATATCTATATTGAGCGTTAGCATTTCCTATTTCAGATTTTCTAGTTTCCCTACCACGTTCTTACATTCCACGCCCCGATTGGTAGAACGTTATCCTTTCATTGATTGTTCAATGATTTTCTCATGGTAACCTCCCCCCGTGGCAGTCCCGTCCTGGAGATCCGAATGGGAGGCTATTCCGGAAACTTTTGCCAATGGAGACATCATTATGACACTTCTTTAATTACAAATCACATCTCCTGTGGATACACGTTACGTGTATTTACTGCAGTAGTCCCCATTGCCTTCTGCATTCTCATGCCGTTGACTTGTCATTGCTGCTTCTGCCGCCCTTAGGGGCGGTTTCCCACCCCCATGGACAGGAGAGTGCCCTGAACCTCTGTCCGCTGCTCCCCCCTCTTTGACAAGGCCGTTGGCAGAATGGGGGTGACATCGTATACCGGGAGGCTTCGTCCACCAATGCTGATTAGTAATCAAAATTTAAGCAGTGGCTGGATTTGAACCCGGGACCGAAGATGTTTAGAGTATGAACCAAATACGACCCCTAGACCTCTTTTCTTTTGCGTTTTATTCGTTGTGGATTGATGTGTTTGGCTGTTGCCGACGCCACATTACGTCCGGTCGAGTCCGTTTTTTGATCCTTCCACTCAGTTTTTTATAACAGAGACCAACCAGCTCTCTCACCGAACACGCTGAGCTAACGTGCCGCCGACCTCGGGTGTATAGACAGCGGAAAATATGCTTAATTTTTCAAGTAATATTCGCACTCGTCAATTTTCTACACAGCGTTGACGAATGTGAAGCTGTATCTTCGTTTATTCTATCAGAAAGTGTAAAAAACGAGAATCGTTCTCGCACCACATCTTACCGTCTTAGCTGGATAACCATTTAACTGGCGGTAATGCTCAAAAATTAAACACTCGAAATTTTACTAGAGTTATTCTTTGGGATATTTCTATCAGTTTAAATAACCGAAGGAAAAATGAAGTTCTTCAGCTCTCTTCAGAAACATACCGTTTGTCTCACGCAAAGATTTTTACTTTCGAATAAGATACGTGAATTTTCGATCACCATGTTGTACGGATTGTTATTTGTAGTGTGCCACGGTAGTGTGTATTCCTTTTTGAGGAAAGCAATTATTCTAGAATAAGCTGTTATTATGCCGTGAATTACCCGAGCGAGCAGTTTCCCGTGCGTCAACGAGACAGCTATTTACGTGGCCCATTTGTAATTTATTGCATATTGATTTATGCAGAACCAGTATGCATATAAACCACGCGCGTGGGAACATCTAATTAATTTGCAAAGTGCACTCTTTTCATATCGGCGGTATCTCATGCCATAGATTAAAATATAGAACAAAAGTGCGTCTTCTAATTAAGGTTTCTTTTCGTAATCCCGGTTCGCAGTAATGGTCCCACCTTATCTTTACCGATGCCGACCAGATTTGTAGTGCACGCAGAGCTCGGCCAGAAATGGAAGCCACACAAGGGGGAGCTGCAGACAGCCTAGCGTGTAGACAAAAATAGCGTTTCTGCGCGAGTCGGGCCAGGGATTAACCATTTAAGTTATCGAGGTTTCCTGCGGCATCGGTTTGCAACAGTGGAAAGAGGAGGGACTGGTAATCCGAGAATAGGGCAGTAGAGTCCCTATGCGGAAACTTTCATTTTAATTTTAAGTGTTTAGAGTGAAAATCACCTCAGTACGTGTAAACTGTCAACTGCAAGACAGTAAAAGTATTTAATTTTATATAGAAAGTTCTCGGCAGCGCGGGTAGCCTTGTCACGGTCCGTGCGGCTCCCCCCGTCGGAGGATCGGGTCCTCCCTCGTGCATGTTTGTGTATGTATTGTCCATGGTTCACATAGTTCAAGTTAGATTAAATAGTGTGTTGGCTTAGGGACCGATGACCTCAGCACTTTTGGCCCATAAGACCTTACCACGCATTTCCATTTCCAATATGCATTAAAAGCCCACCCTGAATATTTGTTTCAGTCCCTAATTTTCCATATCCTTTACTTCTCAAGTCTGTTACGAAAATATAATATGCGAGACATATTCACAATTATTTCATTTTATTTGCAGTATACAGGGTGTTACAAAAAGGTACTGCCAACTTCAAACACTTTGTTACAGGAAATGTTCAGAATGTCCTCCGTTAGTGAGGATACATGCATCCACCCTCCGTCGTATGGAATCCCTGATGCGCTGATGCAACCCTGGAGAATGGCGTATTGTATCACAGACGTCCACAATACGAGCACGAAGAGTATCTACATTTGGTTCCGGGGTTGCGTAGACAAGAGCTTTCAAATGCCCCCATAAATGAAAGTCAAGAGGGTTGAGGTGAGGAGAGCGTGGAGGCCATGGAATTGGTCCGCCTCTACCAATCCATCGGTTACCGAATCTCTTGTTGAGAAGCGTACCAACACTTCGACTGAAATGTGCAGGAGCTCCATCGTGCATGAACCACATGTTGTGTCGTACTTGTAAAGGCACATGTTCTAGCAGCACAGCTAGAGTATCCCGTATGAAATCATGATAACGTGCTCTATTGAGCGCAGGTGGATGAACATGGAGCCCAATCAATACATCACCAACAATGCCTGCCCAAACGTTCACAGAAAATCTGTGTTGATGACGTGACTGCACAATTGCTTGCGGATTCTCTTCAGACCACACATGTTGATTGTGAAAATTTACAATCTGATCACGTTGGAATGAAGCCTCATCCGTAAACAGAACATCTTCACTGAAATGAGGATTGACACATTGTTGGATGAACCATTCGCAGAAGTGTACCCGTGGAGGCCAATCAGCTGCTGATAGTGCCTGCACACGCTGTACATTATAAGGAAACAACTGGTTCTCCCGTATCATTCTCCATACAGTGACGTGGTCAACGTTACCTTGTACAGCAGCAACTTCTCTGACGCTGACATTAGGGTTATCGTCAACTGCACGATGAAAGATCGTCCATTGCAGCTGTCCTCGTCGTTCTAAGTCTTCCCCAGTCGCGAGTCATAGGCTGGAATGTTCCGTGCTCCCTAAGACGCCGATCAATTCCTTCGAACGTCTTCCTGTCGGGACACCTTCGTTCTGGAAATCTGTCTCGATACAAACATACAGCGCCACAACTATTGCCCCATGCCAGTCCATACATCAAATGGGCATATGTCAACTCCGCATTTGTAAACAATGCACTGACTGCAAAATCACGTTCGTGATGAACACTAACCTGTTGATGCTACGTACTGATGTGCTTGATGCTAGTATTGTAGAGCAATGAGTCGCATGTGAACACAAGCACTGAAGTCAACATTACCTTCCTTCAGTTGGGCCAACTGGCGGTGAATCGAGGAAATACAGTACATACTGACGAAACTAAAATGAGCTCTAACGGAATTTAAGCGATTCCGGACACATGTCCACATAACATCTTTTCTTTATTTGTGTGTGAGGAATGTTTCCTGAAAGGTTGGCCGTACCTTTCTGTAACACCCTGTATACAACTTAAAATTGATAAAGAAGTCCCCGCTAGTGGACTCGTCTGCTTGACTGACGGATTACCTTACCATACTCTTCCCCGCTGCGGCAACCACTGCCTGAATAGAAGGCTAACGTAAGTCGCTCATTAAGGTATTTTCTAAGCGCTTGGACGCCTGTAGCTCCCATTTCTGTCACTTCAGTTTCTGGCCAAGCTCTGCGTATCGCATGAACTTGGACCTAGTCGATGACGAAGGCGAATAGGCACGGTCTCCTTGTAAGCGTAAGTTCTAACTTTGCACGCAATTCTCCTAAAAAAGCTTAAGCGTAAACAGCAAGTAAGATACATCTACAGAAAAAAGAAAGCTTTACAGGGGAAGAAAGATATGAGAAACAAGCAATATAAAGCTAGCGAGATATTAACTGTATTTCCCGATCAATCAACACCACTGCCAAGACCGGCGGTCTCGTCAGCCAATAATTTTACAAGAGATAATGTCTCAACCGGAAAATGCGGAGATATATTTAGAGGAAAACGATAATAACATCGGTGTAATTGCTGGAATACCAGCGATTATCTCTAATCCAGGCCGATTTGAGGCCAGGTGGAAGCTCGCTGCATTCGATTGCTCCAGCTCCAACACACACACACACACACACACACACACACACACACACACACACATACACACACACACACGTACAATCATGCGTGCCTATTGCGCAAACTGAAAGTAAACACACACCTTGCGCCAATGCTGAAATCTCCGGAAAAATAGTGGAGTAATAAATTATTCATAACGCGTCGCTGTGATATGAGATGTCCTACTTCTCTCTTGTATTAAGAGCATGTTGTACGTCAGACAAGCGCTGCCGAATACGGCAATCTGCCATTCCAGCTGCGCGTGACTTTCCGAGCTGTTTGCGAAATGCATTCGGCTTTACATAATAGGCTGCAGTGCACCCGTGCTGACTTCTGCAGCGCGCTGCAGTTATGTGGACACTAAGTAGAAGGAATCGCAGATTCCACGAGATGGACTACGCGAAAAGAATAATCTGAATAGCAATGCCGTCTTGCAGATCTCATTTGTGAACTCTTCACAACAGATCAGAGGGGCCGGCACGGTACCTCAAAGTGTTCGGTGAGAGGGATGACGTCCATCTGGAGTAAGACAAACTGAGTGAAGGAGTAGGCGATGAACTTGAACGGTTGTCATGTGACGTCTGTCCTGACCAAATGCCACGAACAAAATGGAGGGAAAAAGTAGGTTTAAGCTTTCAGTAAGAAAACATCTGTGTGGATGCTAGGTCTTGGGAGGGGACTCGTGACGTGTGAGATTCCGGTCCTATTCTTTTATTAGCGTTTGTGATGGAGCAACGCTCACTAATAAACCATCTGTCGGAATGACTACGTGTGTTACTATGAGCGCTAGAGCGCTAGCGAAAAAATCAGATACCTTTTAATGGACGATTTCACAACTATCGTAACGTACATATCTAGTGGTAGGTGACAGGTATAAGCTTGACAGCGGAAATGTAGTTCATTTATTTCATATTTCGACTGAAGAAGAGTAAGATCAGCGTATGACTACCATCTTTTTGTTATAAAAAGAGTCGGCATCGTTTCGGGATCGACCATATAAAATGCTCAGGCCCGCTATTAATTTTACTCATTCAGTTGCCACGATGAGAAAATTATTTTACTTTGCGACCGTTAAATTTCAGGGCTGTAGCTGTTAATGTACAGTATCTAAGCGAATCCAAAGCGCACATTTTTCTATCACACGCGGTATTGAGAAATGGGGTGCGCATAATGTTCGATGGCGCATTACATTCGAGTGCAAACTTGATTCCGTCGTTCACCTGCAATATCTTGGAAATTTAGATATTGTTACTTACATCACAATACACTGCTGCAATTCTCACCGTCGTTACGTTACTATTGTCCTATTAATGCTTAGTGGGTTCGCATTGCGTAGTCAAGAAACGAGACTGAGCAGACAAGATCATGATATGATGATTATTCCTAGCGTAAAGTAATTCTTTATGATGAAAAATATCGTAACAGGACGTCGGGACAATATAACTTTCGCTTGAAGAAGAAACAAAAATTGGCATTGTACAAATGTGTCTGAATTCCTACGGGACCAAACTGCTTAGGTCATCGGTCCGTAGACTACTTAAACTAGCTTACGCTAAGGACAACACTCACACCCATGCCCGAGGGAGGACTCGAACCTCCGGCGGGAGGGACCGCACCGCCATGACGCCTCAAACCGCGCGGTCAGTCCGCGCAGCGAATTTGGCATTATTTTGAAACTTGCCACTAATAGAAAAAAAATCTCTCACATTAGGAAGGGAAGACATACTGACGTTGAAGTGACAGTTTTAGAAAGAAAGGGCAGCCTGTGGCTAGTGACACCACAGGAAACAGAGCGGTTCTTAATGTACTGAGGCCAGATCTCAAGGCTAGCGGTGGATGGGTTGATCGCTATACGAAACAGCCGGGCTTATCTCTACAATATCGTACAGCAGTAAGCCGAAAGCTTCCACAGGATTTTGAGAAAGGAATTCAAGAGTTTTAGTGGTGTGTCATTACACTTCGGAAAGAGAAGAATTTTTCGATGGTCCAAATAACCAAGGCTAATGAGTCACCAGTTGAGTTTGACATTCCACGTATCACACCACTGATGAGAAGGAACAGAAGAAGCTACCGTGAAAACATCAGGGTTCGAAAAACGGCGCGTCATTGTAGTGCTGGCAGTCACAGCAGATGGGCGCAAACTTTCACCTTTCTTCATCTCAAGACAAGTGAAAAACAAGCGCCAAGACCCCTAAAAATGAAAATTGTTCTCTGTTGATGTCACTATTCGAAATCAAGAGACGGGATGGGAGTCTGAAATTTTAATGTCTGACTGGCTCCGAAACGTATGGGAACTCCGTCAGGGGACTTTCCAAACTACTGTCAATGCTTCGTCTTGACGCATGTATCTGTCATCTCACTGAGATGTAAGAAAGAAGATCCACAATCACCTTTCTATTGTTCCTGGAAGGATAATTTCTGTGCTGAAACCCTCGGATGTTAGTATCACTGAACCCTTAGAAGGTTACGTTCAGGAACAGTACGAAAAATAGTTTTGGGGACCAAACCGTGAATTGACTCTGACGCGAAAAACCAAGTATGCTGAATAGCACATTATTGAACACTGGGTTTCGGCTGCCTGGAAGAAGATCGAAGCACCAGTGATCGTAAAATCATACAAGGAATGCCGTATTTAAAATATTCTGGACGAAAGTGAAGACGTGCTGTGGAATGACACCGAGAATGATGGGGAAAGAGGAAATTGACTCTGTTACTTACGTAGATTCCTCCGAGGATACCAGTAATGGTGACATTAGTTGAACCGTCAATTAGGGCGGTTCACAAACAACAACTCAAGTACATATGTTATTCCAAAAACGTTATTGTGGAAGTAGGGGCCAGGAGGTCCAGGTGAAATAACACACACTGCTAAGGTTATCTTTTTATTTTAAAAGGCTTTCTCAATAATAAATTTTTAAATCTAGCATTGAAACAAAAAATTCATTGCAATTTCGAATAGCAGACAAAATTTTCTTAATGAAAAGGAGATTGCCAGGTATGACGTTAACAACTTCCCAATAGTAAGATTTTAACTTGACGTATATATAAGACAATAATTAAAAAAAACTCTTTTAAATAGCTGGCAAATTTTCTATGTGTAAAGGATATTGCAAGGTATGTCGTTAACAACTTCCCAATAATAAGATTTTATACTTGTTATATCTATAAGAGAACAATTCCTTCAAAAACACTGTAAGAGGTCCATGATTAAAGAATATGTTGCTAGCGCACTCGAGCAGATGTAATTTCGATGTACTGCTTACGCGCTGCCTGCGACATGTAAGCTATTGGAGAATCTGAGACCAAAGAGCAGTGTTGAGTGCATTAGGAACTGTGTAGCAGTAGCAATAAGTAGTTGCTTGCTAGCAGTCTGGTGTATCGTGTTGGGTGGGCCGGTCGTGTGCAGCGATGGCAGAGCCTGAGCGTTGTAAGATAAGGTAAAAGCAGCCTCACGCATATGTAGTATTGTTATATCAAGTCCCATGTAAATGTTTTTTTTTTAAAAAATCGCTTGGTAGGAATCTTTCTCATAAAAAGTAACTTTTGACAATCATTCATTTCAATTTAAAGAATTTACTAATTTCTCCGATCCTTGGTCATCCCGATTATTGAAAAGAAAAATCAGTTCTTTCCTTTTATATAAGACAAATCTATCGGCTAGCATTGCACTTCGCTGCGACAGAAAAATTTCTTATAGGAGCAGATATATACGCGTTATCCGGCGACCTAATTAAGGTAAGATTTTTCAGTTTATTCAGAATGATGTATCAGGGCCATGACGCAGCACTGCTGAGGTCCAAAATTTACCAGGTTAAATTGACAGTCAATTATTGAAAGGTTATAAGTGAGTTGCAATTTTATTGAGAGATTAGTCGCATTGTATTATTGGTAGGTTGCGGAATTTATCTGTGGGAGGTTACGCTGAATGCTATAAATAACTATATTTCTAACTGTTGGGAGGTTACAGAAATTATTTTGTGGGGAAGTTACACTAAATGTGAATATTATTTATATTATTTTTCTGTTGGGAAGTTACACTTGTCGACAACCGGCCAAGATCGTATTTTTGTGAATTTCTGAGAAGTAGTCAGTTATATATCTGCTCTTATTTACTTAATATTAAATGTAGTTTGCATCTGGCGCAACGCATTTACTAATTTGTCAGTCTTTCTTTCACAGATCGTCGGCAATTTATTGCTCTTTGTTGTAACTGTATTTGTTACATTTTTGCTTTGTCTTTGTTTGATTTTGTGCTTAACTTTGAGTTGTGAAAATGCCGCGAAAAACTGCTAACAGTACATCGCGAGTCGTAATGGTGAAAAAGCCGACTTTAATAATTTGACTGATAATACTAGCGACACTCAGTGTCTTGATGATAATCCTCCAATTACAAACAATCAGTGCGTACCGACCACCAGTAATGATTAAATCTAAATGATGAGCAAACAAATTCAATTGTGTCCACTGTAAATTTAACGACAATTGATGACGCGGCTCTTTACGTTACAATGAACGCTGTCCAGTTTGACACGGTTGATTTGCAAAATTTACGTAGCCTACAGATAATGTTTCTAACGAAGGTGAACAATGTACTCAAAGTACATCAGATTTATTTGATTCTGATGTAGTGACCAACAGAGCTCATCCGATTTGCAAACCTTTTCCTGAATCGGACAATGACCTAATGGTTACACAAAACGCGACAAATGCAGATCCACCAACACACAGCATAGAAAATAAAGTCGCTAATTTTGGCATGGATCAAGTTATGGCAGTATTGCTACAACTTAAAGAAAATCTCAAACAGTCGAAGAAAGAACAAGACGTCAATTTCAAACGACTTAATGAATCGAACAAGCAACTTAATGAAAGTTTCAAACAGTCGAATGAGAAACACGACAGGTCGTTCAAACAAATTAATGAAAAACTTGACACCTTTATTGAACAACTTACTGAACAGATAACAGCCGTTGCGGAGCAATGTAGTGAAACTAAAAAACAATTACGTGAAGAAATTAAGGCCTGTGCCAGGAATAATAGTGAAGAGATGTGCAATACACATGCAGCCACAACGAAATTACTTAGAGATGAAATTAGGGCAGTCGCTAAACAATGTTCTGAAAACGCAACACAGTTACGCGACGAGTTTAAATTAATGTCAGCAGAACTTTCACGCACACTGGAAGCGAAAGTAGACAAGAAATTCGAACAACAGAACAGCCTAATTGACGAACGTTTTAATCACCACCTACAAAACAGTGAAACGCGTTACCGTAAATTCATACAGGAACGGAACAAAGTAAAGAAGCAAGTCACGGAAACAATTACTGCACAGAGAAAGGAAGATAAGCGTAAAATGTTTACGAAGGCGAAAACATATGTAGACAACAATATTGCAACAGTATCAGACGAAATCAAACAGTTGAACACCGAACTGCATGATGAAATCTCCGATCTTGAAACAAAAACAGACACACACACAGTAGACTTTCAGACAGTGACCAACAGACTTGATCAGTTAGAATTAATACAGGATCCTGATGCCATCAAAGCAGACGTTAAGAAATTAAACAAAACCACACGCAAAATCCAAAAACAAATTGATGCTTGTGGCCCTAAAAATGACGATCAGGGAAAAGCACTGACTGAAAAATTTGATGAATTGGCCAGTCGTATTGACGTTATCGAAAATAACAATGATACCAAATCAGACGATAAGTCACCAATTTCTTTCAATCAAACACCCGAATTCCAATATTTACAGCATACAATCAGTGAGATACGTTCGTCTAATAATACATTGTGTAGAAAATTGTCATCTTTACAGCAAGAAATGACTGAAATGAAAAATGTTACAGCCTTTAACACGTCACAGCATACACCACTTTCCGAACATTTCTCACCCTCTCACACCCAGTATAATTTAGGTAATTTACAGAGAGTACTTCACTTGGATTCCGGGCAGACACAGACAAAAGGATTGTCATACAATTCTGAACCAGTTCACACACTCAGAGTCGATAACGTTGATTATAAGCAATTTTTATCCGTGAAAAAATATAAGGTATTTAAAAATGACAGAACACAAAAACATCCTTTGGACTGGATACAACAATTTGCTTTTGTATTTTCATCAGTTTGGCCTGTAATGCGGAAACTAGAATTCGAATGGATACAACAATTTGCTTTTGAATTTTCACCGGCATTGCCTGTAACGCAGAAACTAAAATTTATTTGCAGCGCGTAAGAGACCTCACGCCGTAGCGTGCACAGGGCCCCGAGCCGTAGTAGTGCTATTTCATCTTTAGTTTTCTGCACTGCTACCTTCTGTTTTACTATCCTTTATATCTATCAAAATAGCTCTTCAACTATCGATCTATCTAGGATTAAGAAAAAGTAAACAAAACCTGATGTGACAAGTTGTACCGAAAGTGACAGTTTTCATTACACACATCCGAAATTGGAAAACTACCAGCATAATTTTAATAAATGAAAAAATTTAAATTATCAGTACCGTCAAAATTATCAGCAACAGCAAACGCATTTTGGTAACAATAGTGGCTTTTCTCCGCAACAGCATCAAAATCAGCCACATAACCAACAATGTAGTCTGCAAGGTCAACCAAGCTTTAATGTTTCGCCGCCTACACGTATAGCGTCGGCTCCACCAAATAGTAGCGCACAGCAACAATGAAATCACTACGTACAGAAAACACGCCATTTCAACTCATTTCGCAATGCGCCGTATAGCAACGATTATTATAACAGACGTAAAAGTAATGAGCACAGTTTTCAGCGTACGTTTAATAACAGTCGATCTTACCAGCAGCATAATCAACCACAACAACAGATTATCATGAATGAACCTGACATTCGGTATCATCCCGAACCTAATACGTCAGGAAGAAATAACAGAACAGTACAAATAGTCGAGATGCCACAGCATCCTCCCTCAAATAACAGCACGTCAGAAAGAATTTGACTAGATACAGTACATGTTGCATCTTCCAACAACGTAAGCACTACTTTTGACACGCAGAATGTTATTCACGAGAATGTTATTACTTTTGACGACATCCGAGACACACTTTTGCATGAAAAACCAGTTATTCAAAAAACCATTTCCCACCCTGTCATTGAAGTAAAGATTGGATCATCCACATTTTCAGCAGTAATCGACTCTGATCACCTATGTCAGTTATAAATGAGGAAACTTTCAACGACTGTAACGAAGAGAATATTTATCCTACGTTACCATTAGGCAAAACTAAAGTAAAAGGAGCAGTATCTGGTAAAGGAGTAGACGTAAAATTACAGACACACTTATCGTTTTGTATTGCAGGTCATACATTCCACTCAAATTTTTTGATTGTTCCCTTACTGACAACAGACGTTATTTTAGGTACGAATTTTTTGGTACAATACGACGCAGTTATTGACTTTCAAAATTTCTATTTAATATTAAAGGATGAGAATGCACAACTCGCACGCTTTATCTGCAGATGAACAGGCAATTAATCGGACAAAAGTCATTTCTGCATCACATAACATAGACTGTCATTCCACATTGTTCAAAGATACGTTCGTACACAACTACAATACACCAGACGAAGCCGACTACGACGTTATGCAAATGATTTCTGAGAAAGTAAAACAAAGCAGTGCAAATACAGACGTTGAACGTACTCAACTACGCAAAATTCTTTCACAGCAAGCTCCAGTTTTTGACAACATCCCTGGTACTATGTCCGGTTTCATGTCTGAATTTCAAGTTAAACAGCACGACACGTTTAAAGCCAAACATTATCCCATTCCGTATATTCACAGAGACCAAGTTAAGAAAGAATTGCAAACTATGCTTGTCCAAGGTATTATTGAACCGGCAGTTAGTCCGTACATAAACCCGCTCCATATTGTTAAGAAAAAGGATGGATCACTCTGACTCGTACTTGATTCGCGTTATGTCAACGACATTATTATTAATGAAACAGATCGCCCCAGACACTAGAAGAACTACAGAAATTTCATGGTGCTGCTGTTTATTCCACATTAGATTTGAGGTCGGGATTTTGGCAAATTCAGCTCCATCCGAACTGCAGAAAGTACACAGCGTTTATCTGTTTTGGTGACTGTTATCAATTTTGCAAATTACCGTTCGGTTTAACAATTTCTTCAGCAGAATTTATTCGCGGTTTGAATACTATACTTCCGACAGAATTAAAAGACAGAATCACAATGTATGTAGACGACATTCTTACTGCAGAAGCTAACTGGTCTGAACATAATCTGATTCTGGAACAACTGTTGCAAACTTTTCGTGCACAAGGACTCACAGTTCATCTTTACAAATTGCACTTTGGCAGAACTTCCATAAAATTTCTTGGACATGTAATTTCAGCAGAAGGCATTGCGTCTGACCCAGAACAACTTCAAGCATTACGTGACATTACTGGTCCAACGACGAAGAAACAACTACGCAGCTTTCTGGGTTTAATTAACTTTTTCCGAAAATTTATTCATTACTCTGCTTCAGACACCCCTAGATTGTGCCAACTGACGGGTAAAAACACTATTTGGTCCTGGGATAGCCAAGCGCAGTCAGAATTTGTCAATCTGAAACAAGCTTTGTTTAACGCACCACTTTTATCACACCCAGATCTCACTAGAAATTTTTCCATTGGCACCGACAGATCTAACACAGCCTTAGGCGTACACATTTGTCAGGAAATTGAAGTCGGTAATACAGTAATTAAAAACATCGCCTTTGCAAGTCGCATTCTGTCACCTGCTGAACGCAATTATTCTGTTACAGAACTTGAAACATTATGTGTTGTATGGGCATTTACCCGATTTAGGCTTTTTCTTT
Organism: Schistocerca gregaria; assembly: GCF_023897955.1. Lineage (NCBI taxonomy): Eukaryota > Metazoa > Arthropoda > Insecta > Orthoptera > Acrididae > Schistocerca > Schistocerca gregaria. Next base: position 522,659,886 of record NC_064926.1, read on the forward strand.
CCGCTAAATTTACACATGACAGATTAAGCAGATGGAAACTTTATTTACAGGAATTTAATTTTAAAAGTGTTCACATTCCCGGTACACAAAATATTGTAGCAGACGCACTATCCCGTTCTCTCTGCAACAATCAGCAAGACATCGCAACCAACTACTGCCAAGCAAATTCTAGCGTCATGTATATTCAGCATGTCGCATTTGACAATTTCATTTCATCGTCATTACGAGACATAGCACAAGAGCAGAGTAAAGACAACGTATGGAAAGAAATTAAACACCTTTGGCAAGATAAGAATAACGTTACCATTAGAAACCATTACACGGTACGTAATAACATTCTGTTTTGCCGCTCTCACCCTGACAGCAACAGTTGGTTATTATGCATTCCTGACGAACTTGTTAACAAATGAATTTGGTATACTTATTTAAGTTACGCACATTATGGAGCCAGAAAATGTTTTCTTATACTGAGACAGACCTGTTATTTTGCCAACATGGAGAAACGTATTCGACGAGTTGTACCGTCATGTAAAATCTGCCAGAAAACTAAATCAGACACGACTTCACATATTCCTCCATTACATCCCATTGTTCCTGTGAAATTGAGACACATGGCAGCTGTAGACATTTTTGGACCGATTCCCAGAACTAATAGAGGTTTTTGCTACATCTTTGTCACTGTTGAACTCATTTCGAAATATGTTACCTTCACTCCGTTCGCAAAGCTACTGCTAAATCTATTTCGAATGCATTTGTAAAACATGTTTTATTTCATGTAGGGCATGTATTGAAAGTAATTTCCGACAATGGACCACAATTTCGATCTGCGATATGGACACGTATGTTACGAGCTAGAAACATTTCTCCGAGCTAGAAACATTTCTCCGATCTATATATCCAAGTATCACGCTTCTTCGAACCCTTGTGAACGACTGATGAAAGAAATTAGTAAACTGTGTAGAATGTACTGCCGTAAAAGACATATTGATTGGGATACACACATACTCTCATTCCAGGATGTAATTAACTCCATACCAGATTAATCTACTATGTTATCTCCGACTGTTATATTGAAAAATGTTGAACCACCTAACAAAATTAAAGAATTAGTATCCTTTGCTACATCTCGTCGACTACGCCACGATGAAATAATTGAGATTGCGCCCAACAACATCAAACGTGCCGCAGAGCGGCAGAGAAGACAGCAAAACAGGTTTGTACACGCCGTGACTTTCACATTGGACAGAAGATATTAGTACGCACACCCTATTTATCCAACAGAGGAAAGAGTAGATGCAGTTAATTTGAACTTCTATACGCAGGTCCATACAGAATTCTCAGCATTCCTCATCCCAATGTGGTACATGTTGAAACTTTGAGAACCAGAAAAAGCAAAGGCAATCACCATGTCTCCAATATTAAACCCTTTATTGAATGAACATACTTTATGATTCATCACATTGTAATGCCTTTTCCGGTTATTGATATGAACACTTACTGATGATTATCATATTTTTTCCTGGAAAGTGCCCGGCAGGGTAAGGTTAGCAGGTCGCTTTTATTGTCGTTATATATCAGACCGTGCACATTTTCGATTTTATGTGTATGTATGATTGTTTTCCTATCGAAAGTAGAATTTTTGTCTATATGCACTATGAAATGTTTAAGCTGTAACAAACACCAGTTGACATTGACATTTTGCATTATGATATTTCAACATCTTGACTATTCTACATTTTTTTTTGCTACTACATTATGATACTGTGTGTATATTTTATGCACTTAAAAACTGTCTATGTTTTTGACCTGATATGTTTTCTGTCATGCTATGCTGTATGCTTAATTATATCACTAGAAACAAGTTTTCATTTAATGAGTATGTGATTAAATGCAAGATATTAATCCTTATTCATCATTTTTCAGAAAGCAATACCATGTAAAAGATATGAATCAAACAACCACAGTGGTTTACTATGAAATGGAAATTTTACCATGAGAATGAAGGAAAGAAAATGCAATATCTTGTCATGAAGAGTAAATGGATCAGAATTAACAAGCATTAACCAGAATATACTGTACACATCGTATGATAACAGTCTTGACTAATTATTTTTCTTTCAGAATACAAGGCGATTGAAACAGACTGTCAAACAGAACTACAGATGTTAATTTTAGTGATGAAATATGCTCGAAGTAAGAAACTCTATACTATATGAAGTAATGAATGACAATGAATAGTTGTATGAAGTAAATGGTAAATGAATATGCATAATGAAGTGTCTATTTTTTTCAGATGATAATAAATGATGATGAATAGTTGTATGAAGAATACGGCAATATGAATAATGAAGTTTTTCTTTGAAGATGACGATAATGATGAAGTTTATATATTTACTGTTAGTTAAGAAATGCTATGTAGTTATTTAAGTATTTGTTGCAGTTCCTTTTGACAGTATGTCTTATGTCGCATAGTATAATGATTGAATGTTTGGGGAAAGACAGCTAGAGTACATACATATTAAGTACACGTTTCATTACCTGTTAATTCGAAGTTTACTACTTTTCAGCATAATACACATTTTTTCTTCCAGGTCAATAATCCATTTTGTATATTTTCCAGGAGAGGCTTTTTCATGATATTAATACGCTATAAGCACTTAGTTATGAAACCTATTCTAATACTTGCATTTTTTTACCCAGTTGTGTCTATCATTTATGAATGTGATCACATACACTGTACTTATTTCATAACCTTGCTACAGCTGCCTCATGATGAATGACATTATTAATAGTTATTTCCAGCAATAAGTCGAAATCAAATATTTTCATGCCCCAGCAACTATCGATCCCAACGCAGTGCATTGCTAGCACAAAAAAAAAACAGTCCCAACTATTACCAGTATACAACTAAATAATGCTACCAGTTTAAGATATATTTTTAGTCTTAAATAAAATTCAAATTTTTCTGTGTATTGATTCCATTATGTCTATGTATTATTGGACTACCAACCTTCAGTAATAGTTCCAATGTCTTACATTTTAAATATGTCACATACATGATATCATATATAAACACCAGTAGCTTGATTCTACACTCAATAGCTCCTGTTTTAAATGATGACTTGTGAATAACACTGAATAATGTTTTGTAACACTATACGAATACTTTGTAACTAGCCAATGAATGTCAATAATTATTCTCATGAATTGTCTTATGAATGCCAATGATTACTGTTATATGATGACTTAAATATAAATGTTATGCCCATAATTTCTGTAAATAATATTTTGTTATACTCTGTAAATGCTATGCCAATAATTACTGTATTTAGATGACTTATACATAAATGCTATGCCAATAATTACTGCAATCAGATGAGTTATGAATAGTGTTTTGTAATACTCAATACTTACTACATCTTTAGTAACTAGCCAATGAGTGCCAATAATTGTTCATATCGGTTGATACACTAGTCTCATTCCATGACGACTAGCATAAGAGTTCATGTCGTTCACCTTCTGATCTAATTACCAATAATTACTGCAATATCTGTATGTCCTGTCCATCTTCATGATTATGGAGCACTATATTTGGTTTTTGCACTAATTCTCTGTTGATGTGAGAGTATGGATTCTACAAGAATATGGTGTTGACATATCAAGTTGTCCTCCACTCTGACCGAAGGAGATGTCATTATGGTCCTAATGTTTGGTGAACCCAATGTACTACCAATGATAACATACAGTATTAATACAAGATTTCAGTGTCTTGGCTACACTGATGAATACTTCAGGGAAGAGAAGTTCACATTGTCTGACTTGGTGTTGTGCTTCTGTAGAAGATATGGACTTTCAGCACAGCTACGTGCAACCTACTGTGCTACAACCATGATGCAATCCTTCCCATTCCTTTCCTAGCTCCTATAAAATGGTAAAGACTTATACAGTGCATTTAAATTCTTGTAAAATGATAAAGACATATACAGTGCGTGTGCACTTCATTTCATTTGATAATAAGATCAGTTGTCCTAAATATGCTAAAGATTTTTAAAGTGCGTGTGCACTTTATTTAATTTCTTAATGTATTCAGTTCATGTAAAAAAATGGTGAAGACTTATACAGTGCATTTAAATTCTTGTAAAATGATAAAGACATATACAGTGCGTGTGCACTTCATTTCATTTATTAATATGATCAGTTGTCCTAAATATGCTAAAGATTTTTACAGTGCGTGTGCACTTTATTTAATTTCTTAATGTTTTCAATTCATGTACAAGAAATGGTAAAGACTTATACAGTGCATTTAAATTCTTCTAAAATGATAAAGACATATACAGTGCGTGTGCACTTCATTTCATTTGTTAATACGATCAGTTGTCCTAAATATGCTAAAGACATATACAGTGCATATGCACTCCATTTCATTTGTTAATATGATCAGTTGTCCTAAATACGCTGAAGACTTATCCAGTGTGTGGGCACTTTATTTCATTTGTTAATGTATTCAATTCATGTAAATATGCTAAAGACCTCTACAGTGCATGTGCACTTTATGTTATTTGTTAATATATTTTGTACTCATTGCGTATACATTATTTCATTTCTTAATATGTTCTGTACTCAATGGGTATACATTTTGTCATTTCTTAATATGTTCTGCACTTATCAATGATGTATATACTCTGTGATTGTTAACTTAGTATCTAAATAGATTATACAAAAATTTGTTGCTCATGGCAAGTCCAGTTGTCTCACCATCGCTGCCAAATTTTTGCCCCCCCCCCTCCCCCCCCCAGTGGAGGGTTATGTAAGAGGTCCATGATTAAAGAATATGTTGCTAGCGCACTCGAGCAGATGTAATTTCGATGTATTGCTCACGCGCTGCCTGCGACATGTAAGCTATTAGAGAATCTGAGACCAAAGAGCAGTGTTGAGTGCATTAGGAACTGTGTAGCAGTAGCAGTAAGTAGTTGCTTGCTAGCAGTCTGGTGTATCGTGTTAGCTGTACCGGTCGTGTGCAACGATGGCAGAGCCTGAGCGTTGTAGGATAAGGTAAGAGCAGCCTCGCGCATATGTAGTATTGTTATATCAAGTCCCATGTAAATGTTTTTTTTTAAAAAAAATCGCTTGGTAGAAATATTTCTCATAAAAAGTAACTTTTGACAATCATTCATTTCAATTTAAAGAATTTACTAATTTCTCCGATCCTTGGTCATCCCGATTATTGAAAAGAAAAATCAGTTCTTTCCTTTTATATAAGACAAATATATCGGCCAGCATTGCACTTCGCTGCGACAGAAAAATTTCTTATAGGAGCAGATATATACGCGTTATCCGGCGACCTAATTAAGGTAAGATTTTTCAGTTTATTCAGAATGATGTATCAGGGCCACGACGCAGCACTGCTGAAGTCCAAAATTTACAGGTTAAATTGACAGTCAATTATTGAAAGGTTATAAGTGAGTTGCAATTTTATTGAGAGATTAGTCGCATTGTATTATTGGTAGGTTGCGGAATTTATCTGTGGGAGGTTACGCTGAATGCTATAAATAATTATATTTCTTACTGTTGGGAGGTTACGGAAATTATTTTGTGGGGAGGTTACAACACCTTTAAGTAGCTAGATTGTACTAAAGCTAAAATAGTTATCTCTCGCCAGTTAAATAACTTCTATTACAACTGTCAGTCGTTACAAGATAAATGTGAATAAGTCAGCACACAAACTTTCACATTAAAAGCAGTTCCCAAACAGAATTTTCCTTAGCTCGGTGAGGGAGTGACACGTTTAAAGGGACCGAAATCACAATAGGCGGAATAGTCATTGGTGGTCTACAGGGCCACAGAAAGATCGGCCCCAAAACTTCCATTACAGGCCACCACCTCCCCGAGTTACCCAAAACCAGAAGATGTAGCAGCACAGACTCCGAACCACAGAGACACGCGACACCGACCCTAAATCACCCAAACGATGTGTGACTGAAACGGGACGACCAAGAAGCAATTACCACATTCCCGCGGGCAGGCAAACGAAAACTGTGGCGGGTAGACCCCAACAAAACCACTGCTCACGAAACTCATGCACTTCACTAGAACTTGAAAAACTCTGTTACTTCCAAATGCTCCTCAGAGCCAACCGCTGCCAGTGGGTTGAACTGCCGATAAGAAGACATACGGTCCCACACGCTGATCTCCTGCACTACGGCTTCTGAGCTTCATAAGCCACGTACATGCGGGTAAGGCAGACCTATCCCCTGACAGCCAAGAGGCCTGCCAAAGCACGTGGCGAGAAGTTGACGACCCCCAAAAGCAGGGCCCCGCTCGGGGCACCACCTCTCTCGGTCACCGCCCAGTACCTACTCCTCGATCGTCACGCGACCGTACACTTGCTCCACCTCCCGCCAGAGGGTGGTAGCGATCCAAACAGCGCGCCAAACCGAAAGCGCCACCGCAAACAATAGACACGAAGCAAAAGCAGTCCGCCTGGCGCGCTTTTCGAAGAGCCGGACACAACTACGGCTCATTAGTGAATAGCTCTGAGTAACGCCTCTATCTTTGTTTGCATATACGTAATCAATCTATGTGCTCTTTATTTAATAATAAATGTGTTATTTAATAGAAGATCACATTAAAATGTTGTTTTGATAGCTCACGTATATATTTATTGTTGTGTAAAATAAATTTGGCCTACTAATGATGAACCAGAATTTTTTTTATTATTCTAAATTTTAAAATTGGTGTACGCATTACATTCGATGGCCCATTCGACTTGGGTAAATGCGGGAACTAGCTGGGTCGCCGTAATCTCTCTTTTCAGCAATTTACCTGGCGCTGGTAGTGAAGCAGAGATGTTCCGAACTGGATATAAATGGGAGGGGTCACCACTTTTGGCATTTGCCTGACAACCAAGGCAAGACTCCCGACGACGTTGGTCGAACGGATGAGTTGGAACGATATTACTCCTGGAACAATGGTACTGGACAACACAAAATTTCTCTGTGTGTGTGGTATGTGTGTTAGTGTATGTGTGTACATATATATGAAGGTTACTAGTGTATGTTGTGGGAGTGACAGAAAAAGCTTCAAAAATTAAAGAGCCCTGAAAATTAAATGTTTGGGATTGGGGTATTAACTGAGTGACTTTAAGTACACTGTTTTACAAAATAAGGCAAGTACCCCGAAGAACTGGACGAAACAATATGAAACTCCACGGGTTGAGAGTGTTGCTATTTCAGTTACCGAAAGTTCAAGACAAATTTACAAAGAACTTGGCATTATGAGTTCACATATTAGTATAACAACGCATCCTTTCTGGCCTGGAATGTATGCACTGATTCGTTTGGGAAGGGTGGCATGAAGCCATTGAATTAATACCTGAAGCATGCTAGCCCAGAGCTGCTGTAAATGGTCTGGCGGTGGCATAGAGTTCACGTCCTAGCTAGTTCGACGTATGTTTTATCTGGAAAAGATATGTGGATCTTGCTGGCTACGGAATACCTCAGCCCCATGCACGATTCATAGAGACAAGTGCCATGTGTGAACGACCATTTGTCTGCTAAAATTGGCACCACAGTATTGTCACATTAGACTAACAATTTAGAACGCATGATGTTTGTGATGCATTACCGTGCCGTCAGAGTTTTGTCAACCGCGACCTCACGTCGTACCCGTATCCCTCATAGCCATTTGAACCATTTTTGAACCCTCCTGGTGGTCAGATATGATGCTCTGCAACCTTTACGACTATTAATCCCGCCCACACTTTTCCATGTAATTCAACATGGGGCGAGTGTCACAATCGAATGCCACACAAATCTTGACATTGCACGATCCGACCAGCTGAACTGAAAAGACCTACAATGAAGCCTACTGTAGACGATGTCAGGTGCTGCTAACGGTTTCTCAGCATCTCGTGTCCTTGGTAACACTACTAAACACAAACAAACTTGCTGATTTCTGTTGGCCGTTACACCTATCACAGACAATTGCAACTCTAATCTCTGAAACATACGTTGATGTTGTGTATGTATACGGAGTTCATTCCCTTATTTTACCGTCGTGATCGTTTCTACCTATGTAGGTCGGTATCAACAAAATATTTTCGCATTCGGAAGAGAAAGCTGGTGATTGGAAATTCGTGAGAAGATTCCGTTGCAACGAAAAACGGTTTCTTTTAATGATGTCCAGCCCAAATCCTGTATCATTTCTGTTACACTTTCTCTCATATTTCGCCATAATGCAAAACGTGCTGCCCTTCTTTGCACTTTTTCGATGTACTCCGTCAGTCCTATCCGGTAAGGATCCCACACAGCGCAGCAGTATTCTAAAATAGGACGGACAAGCGTAGTGTAGGCAGTCTCCTTAGTAGGTCTGTTACATTTTCTATGTGTCCTGCCAATAAAACGCAATCTTTGGTTTGCCTTCCCCATAAGGTTTTCTATGTGTTCCTTCCAATTGGTTTTCTCGTTCGTAGTTATCAAGTAGAGTAGCAAGAAGCAAGTTATCTACATTTTATTTATAAAATGTAGGTATAAGAGACCTATAGTGCTAAATAAATAATTGTATTTATTTATTTTGTGAAATACGTGAGGACGGACCTTAGGAAGTCAGCGCTTGGTGTTACGATAATCGGATTCCATTCTGTATCACTCAGTTGGACGACGTTTGACCTCACTCTTTCAGAAGTTCTACGCATTTCTGCAACATATCTATTGTAAATATACCTGAGTCAAGTATTCACAATCATAAGATGAAAAAATTTGAATTTCAGACTTCGCAAATAACCTTACTTAATGGTACTAATTATCTTGCCTTACAGCACAATAAAAATATTTATTAAATGAAATTATACATTTCGAGAGACGTTTTCAACTCTCAAACATCTATGATGTGTATATTCGGACTGAAACGACGAATGAAAGTTTTTACCAGGGGGGATTCGAACCCAAGTCTCCTGCGTACTAGGCAGATGGACTAATTACTACACCACCCTGGCGCAGCGGCTTTGCACAACTGCACGGACTACCCAGGCATACCTCTCTCCTTAATCCAAATTCCCATTCACGCCTCAGTCAACTTGGTATGTTCGAAAAACTTGAACGGCATGGCAGAGGCCGTGTCAGTGTAGCAAAGTGGGGTAGTAGTTAGCACATCTGCCTAGTGAGAAGGAGACCCATGTTCGAATCCCAGCCTTGGTAAAAACATTCATTCGTCATTTCAGTCTCCATATATAAATATTTAATATGTATTTAAGAGGCTTATTTTAATATATTTAGATACACTCTTCAGCAAACTTATCATCTGGAGAGTGCTAGAACTTACAGAAAGTAACTCAAGTTTACAGTTACTGTAAAACAATCGGGAAAATTAGTTAAAAGATACTGTGGTTTAAGTTCCCATTGAGGTAGGATAAAATAATAACACAGACAAGTCGAATAATTTAGAGAATATTGGAGAGTAGTAAATGGATCCAGAAAGCTTTCATATGAATAACATTAGCGAAATGTAGGATTGTAACGATAACGTAACACAAAAATCCGTCAGTTATGTTAACAAAAGTGGAATCATATGGATGAAGAAAATTAAGCAATCTTCTAAGAATATTAAGAAATTATGTTGATGAAAATGTTGAAACTCTCAATGAAAAAAATGTAAGTATCCGCAAGGAAGACTAACAAAATGCTGTATTGTATTTATGAAAACCTGGAAACTCTCAATGAAAGAAATAGAAGAATGAACTAGGAACTCTGTTAAATTGTTGGAGTGTGTTAATAAAAAATTTAAGCATATGCTAGGGGTACTCATAGTAAAACAGAAACCACTAACAAAGAATGTAAAGATATAAATGATGACGTCAATGTAACTGTGAAATTTATTAGATCTTTGAAAACTACTTTTAGTGATGATTTCAAGTCATGCCAAAGGACAGTGTCGGATACAGATAACAAGTTAGAACGATAAATATGTCCAGTCCGCAATATCTATTATAGTAGACTCTATTAAACACCTTTCAGTAATGTGGAGGAGGAGTTTGAGAAAGTATTCAAAGTGAGATGTACGATTTTAAAAATACAAAATCTGATCGTTCGGCTGAAAGTATAAAATATTTGAAGTTAAATTTGAAAAATGGGTTCCAGTAAGTGAACATAGCGGAAAAATTGTCAATGAAACCCACTATTCGGAAAGTGGTACTTTACACCATTAACTTGTTAAAGAAAATTAAACTCTTTCAGGAATCACAGAAAGAAAACTAACCAGTTTTCTTAATTAGAAGGCACCGCCTCATGTGGGTTGCTTTGTCAATAAATGCAACAAAGGGTAATCGTTGGGAGTGCACAAGATGGAAATAAAAGGGAAAGTGTAAAGGAAACAATAAAAACGTAAAGAAAATCCCAAAAAAATGGAACGGAAGTCCCAAAAAGGGCTACCCAGAAAACAAATAGGTGGAAAAAAAAGGGCTCATATTTTCTTGATAGTACACGAAATAATGATTGTGAGAGAGAAAACTTGAAAGGAATGCACATTTTCACAATAATGGATAGCATAGTTGTTATGACAAAGAAAATGGTTATGAGTAACGAGGATTAACAGCTTATTATACTTATTAAGGTTAACGATATTGAAGCAGTGGACGTAACTGACTCGGATAGCAAATTATGTGTCGTTGCATAAGGACTTCAAGTTCAAATAACAAACGGAGAGTATCAATTTTACTAGTGCAAAGTTTCAACGGCGTTGATGCCATTGGTGATAACAGCAAATCGAAAGGAGACATATATTACCAGACGCTATGGATGAAGAAATAATATTGGAAGCTTCTGACATAGTGGTACTGGATCAGTATATCATTTTCATCATTGGACTGGATCTGCTGGTAAGCGATGGGTATGTTGCAGATTTTGAGAATCGGAGTGTGATTGAGATAGTAAGCAGTACAAAAATTGAGATAAAATATCGAGTGATCCCTCTCAAAGAAACACGAAATCGACGATACTTGAAACCGATATGCAAATCTTTGCAATCGGATAAATGCAAGAATTAAATTACCTCACAAAAATAAAAGTGTCGTTAGGAAAATGTTACATATGTATCAAAAAATGAAATAAGGTTTGATCTAAGAAAAACTAAAATTACTAACACAGGTATGAAAGGAAAGTTAAATAATTTTCTTCTAAAATACCAGAACGTATTTTCAATTAATACTGGCTGAATGAGATATGAGCAGAAATCATCCAACATTCATGACAAAGTAAAGACATTTTAAGTGAAATTCGAAGTTCCGCTTGAAATGGCTACTGTAAATCATCCATTTGCCTTAGAAACGTCAAGTCTTACATCCCAGTCAGCAAAAAGCGAGAATGAGTTAGACGATGTAAAAAGGTACGGCAGTAATTAAGAGACAGCCGCTTGGCTATGATGAAATGAATACCGCGTACCTCGTTTATGAACAATAGTTGTATTAAAGAACTAAATATTACATAGCTTTACAAGTATGTTCTCATGTAGGAGGGCATAAACCATCAACGTGAAAGAAAATACAGTATTTTTTATTATAGCTGTGTATGGTCCCCATTTGGAAAGTTTGAACGTTTTGCTAGTAGTCTATATTCATTAGTATGCAGTCTGTCAGACAGCAGCAAGCAGTTAGCAGTATATATTGATTTCAATGTAGATTTTCTTAAGGAATCTAGTAGTAAAAATGATCTGGAAATCTTATATGGATCCCGCAATTTTCTCGGTAATTAACTTTCCAACGCGGGTCGGTAAAGATAATGTGATCCTAGCTAATAACGTTTTATTCGATAAAGCTCAAAGGAAATAACTGTTTACCCAGTAACAAATGTTCTCTCTGATAATGAAGCATACTTCGTTAGGATAAATAAGACAGTGCTTTACATGCACACCTACAGCTACATCGAACCACCTACAACTCAGCCGTTTCGCTCGAACAAACACGCAGGTTATGAGCACATAAATCTTTCTGACCGAGCTCTGATTTCTCTTATTTTATCCTGATGAACATGTCCTCCTATTAACGTGGGCGCCAACTTCATATTTTCACAATCGGAGAAGAAATTTAGTGTTTGAAATTTCACTAACCAGCAGTCTTTGTTTTGCTTTCCCCACAATATTATCTTTGCGATCTTTCCAACTTAGTCTTAACTGCTATTTCTAAGCCTTTAGTTGAATTTACAGCCATTAGATCTCTGCGATTTATCGTGTAACAGAAATTTAACGGGTTTCTTTTCGTACTCGTGTCGTCGACCTTACACTTTTTATTATTTAGTGTCAATTGACACTTTTCGCACAGTACAGATATCTTGTCTAAATCAATTTGTACTTGGTTTTGATCATCTGATGACTATACAAGTCCGTAAACTATAGCATCATCTGCAAACAAACTTAAATACGTCCTCAAATTGTCTCGTATGTACTTCAGCAGAGGGGCTATAGCGCTTCCTTGGGGAACGCCAGTTATTACTTCTGTTTTAATCGATGACTTTCCGTCAGTTAACCACGAACTGTGATGTTTCTGACGGGGAATCATGAATCCAGTCGCACAGCTGTGGCGATACTCCATAGGCGGGAAATTTGATTAGAAGACTCTTGTGAGGAACGATATCAAAAATCTTCTGGAAACATACAGAATCAGTTTCACAGCTCTTGTCGATAGCACTTATTGCTTCTTGAGAATAAAGAGCTAGTTGTGTTTTACAAGAACGAGGTTTTCTGAGTCTCATGTATTTATCAATAAATCGCTTTCTTCGAGGTTATTAATAATGTTCGAGTACAGTATATGTTAGAAAATCCTACTGTAAATGTACGTGAGTAGTATGGATTCTGTAATTCAGTTGATTACTTTTATTTTCCTTCTTTCCAGACTTAAGTACGGATCTTTCGACGAGCGAGAGGTTGAATGCAATTACTAAGTATGCACTTACTGTAACAGCATACCCTGCAAGGAACCTGACTGGTATACAATCTGGAATGGAGGCCATGCCTTTATTAATTGTTTTAAGCTCATTCGCGACGTCGAGGATATCTGCTTCAGAGTTACGCATGTAGGCAGTTGTTCTAGATTCGAATTCTGGATTTCGTTATCTCTGGCACCGTAATTTCGGAGAAACGTGTTTAGTAACTCTGATTTTGGTGAACTTTAGTCAGTGACTTCACCTCTGTTGTAGTAGTAGCTTTATTCATCCGTAGATCTCTTTTTACAAGGATACAGGACATGTCGAAGTGTTTACCAATTTAGATCAATTTAAAATAAGCTAATTCGTATACACATACATTTACACACGTCTAGTTTGAGACAATCATTAGATTTACTACTGGTATACAATACTTTTTTTACAAATAGCTTATTAAATAATATAATGCCACACCAAACCTATCTCACTATCAGTATCTGCACACACTATACACACATTGTTTCATAACACTTCACTCACTACACACACACACACACACACACACACACACACACACACACACACACACACACACAAACACACACTGGTGCTCTTTGGGCCATTTTCTGTACCGCAACTTCCCATTTTCTATCCTGAAAAACTGTGTCAACATCCCTTCATAATCAGTGTGATGTTGAGCTCACAAAGAGGAAGAGGTGTTAGAATTATGTTAAACATAGCTTGGGGTTAAGTATTTCTATAAAGGAAAAAACATAAAGTGAAAGCGTTATGTGGAATGTTGGATGTTTTATAATCATTATTATTATTATTATTTATTTGTATAACATTTTTGTCAAACCTCTGCTCTGTTTTATCTAACTCATCCTTCAATGTGTAAAATGTATTTCATAACAGGTACCTTTTGACTGCCTTTTTAAATAAGTGTATTTTTAAATTTCTTTAGTCTCTTTTGGTAGTTTATTGTACAGTTTATTCCTTGGTAGAAATCGCTGTTTTGAGTTTTATTTCTGATTTTTTTGGTAAACATACGTTGAGTCTATCTCTTGTTGCATGGTTATAGACAGAGCTGTTTTTGCAGTAATTACCAGAGTTATTTTTGATGTATGCAACTGACTGGTAAATATATTCAAATGGAGCAGTTAAAGTCCCCAGTGGTTTGAACAGATCCTTACAATGAGCTCGACCAGTATTTTTGGTTATTATTCTTATGGCTCTTTTCTGGAGTTTGAAACTTGTGGTCATATTTTGTGAATTAGTTCCCCAGTGCCATAGCTAAGAATTGAGTGTACATATGAAAAATATGTAACTAAAGGACACTGCATGTTACATACTGATGATAGGATCCTAAGGGCACAACATGATGATGATATTCTGTTTCCAAGTACCTATGTGTAATCACACCACTTCAAATGAGAATCAATATTCATTCCTAGAAATTTTGCATTTGTTACTCAGTCTATAGAGGAGCCATCTATATTTAATTTAACATTGTCATTTTTCCTCTTCAAACTGAAATTCATGGCGTTAGTTTTCTTTATGTTCAATGTCACTGTATTGTTGACTGACCAATCATAAACTTCCTTGAGAGTTACACTTGTTTTCTCGGCAAGGAGTTCTCTTGTTTTCTCAGTGACAGTAATATTGCTGTCATCAGCAAAGATAATTTTTTCACCATGAGTAACACTGCTCGGAAAGTCATTGATGTGTATCAGAAACAGTATGTTCCTAATATGCTACCTTGCGGAACGCCTATATCAATGTATTTTGATTCTGGTAGGTGTTTTACTACATGTTTGGATCTATTTGAAATATGTGTTGTCTCTACTCTTTGTAACCTATCTGTTAGGTATGATCGAAGCCAGTCATTAGCTACCCCTCTTATTCCTAATGCTTCAAATTTATTTAATAGAACGTTGTGGTCGACTGTATCAGACGCCTTAGAAAGATCCAAAAATATGCCTATGGAACACTCATCTTTATCAAGTACAACTTTTGTAAATTCTACTATGGCTCATTCCATAGTTTCCCATTTCGGAAAACAAAGTGTGTTTTGCTTAAAAGATTGTATTTATTCTGGTAATTCATTAATCGGTCTTTCATAATTGCTTCTACTATCTTTCAGAATGCTGACAGCAGGGAAATGAGCCAGTAATTTTCTATGTCTTCTGCATTACCTTCCTTAAGTAAAGGTACAACTCTTCCCTGTTTTAACTGCTCTGGAAATGTCCCTGATGTGAAGGATTCATTTATTATATTTGTTACGGGGCCTTGTATAATCTCTGTGCATTGTTTCAGTACACACATATTGGTACTTCATCTACGGCTACATATTTTTTAGGTTTTAGTTTTGGACAGTTTTATTGACTTCAATCTCTGTGGTTGAAGTAACATCATTGTATTTAGTGCAACATTATTTACAAATGTTATATTTATTTTGGGGAGTTTTGGTGTAACTTCTCTACAATACTTGCAAAATGCTCTTTTACATAGTTTGTTAAATATTGTGGATCATTTATTTATTACCTTACCCCCTCCTTTAGCAGTATGTTTTTCTATGTTTGTTTGCCTCTTCCTGTTTCCTTTTTTATAACATCCCAGACTGCTTTGTTTTTATTCTCTGCTTTATATATTATTTTGTCATAAAATGAATTTTGTGGAGCAATCAGCACCATCCTACAGATCTTTTTGTATCCATGATAGAAAATTAAGAATTCAGCATGATTGTGAATCTTTTCATGTAACTGAGGTGTTTGTTTGGGAGGACTTCTTAATACCTGCTGTTTTCCATCTGTTTTTGTGAGATGTTGATACAGACATGCAGACTTTTGGAAATGCTTTTTCGAAGTTCAATTTAAACAATGTGGAGAATTTAGAGAACTTCATATTTCCATTGGTTTCCTTATACACTTCATCCCAGCTATGTTTTTCTATATCTTTTGAAAATTCTTTTATTTTGATTTCTGATATATGTCGTTTGGAGGCTTGTAGTTGATGATTCGATGCCTGATTTTACTGTTGTTATTTGACAGAGATGGTCTGATAGTCCAAGACCTTTTACAGCTACATCACATTTTTCCCTGTCCATATTTGTGGCCACATGGTCAATTACTGATGCAGTCATTGTAGTAACTCTTGCTGCACTATTGATCAGTAGGAACATGCCAAAACTTTGAAGGACATTTATGAAGGTGCTGGGGGATTAATTTATGATATTAGTGTTGATGCTAATGTCCCCACACAGAATTATGTTGACCTTTCTACTTGAGACATTATCTAGATACTCGCATTCGGGAGGACGACGGTTCAATCCCGCGTCCGGCCATCCTGATTTAGGTTTTCCGTGATTTCCCTAAATCGCTCCAGGCAAATGCCATGATGGTTCCTTTCAAAGGGCACGGCCGTCTTCCTTCCCCATCCTTCCCTAATCCCATGAGACCGATGACCTCGCTGTCTGGTTTCCTTCCCCAAACCCACCACCACCACCACATTATCTAGAACGTCTGTTAACTTATTGAAAAAAGTGTCCACACTGCCACTGGGAGATCTATACACTCACAAAATGATTAATATCTTGGTGATATGAAGCCCTGTTACTTCAATAGCTGGTATTTCAAAGTGTTTGTCTGCACTTACTGTACTGAGGTCATGTCTTGATTTGAACTGTGTTCCTTTTCTGATATAAATGCGTGATCCTCCACCCCTTGAAGTAGTTCTGCAGTAAGAATTAGCATTTCCATACAGTGATATTACTACATGTTGGATTTCTATGTCTCTACACCAGTGCTCAGTAATGCAGACTACTGTGCAGTTCAAAGATTGGAGCTCAACTTCTAATAGTTTTATTTTATTTTTTTTATTGATTGCATGTTTTGATGGAGGATTGTTAAGTCTATGAAATTCCCCATGTTACTATTTCCAGTGGTTTGTTTTTCTTTGTGGCATCTGGTACATATGATATTTGAAATATTAAAATCTGTTTTATGAGTGATTGTTTCAGTTTTTTTAAAGTGCTGGGGACACTCTTTAGGCAGGGGAACCTGTTGTCTGGATTTATGCTAAAAAGATCTACTTTTCCTACCTATGACAACAGGTATTTGACCATGTGTGGCCCCAGATCCACCCCTTATACTTCCATGAATCAGCTGTACCAATCTTCCCTTCCCAGTCCTGCTTAAGTGTAGGCCATTCCTAGTGAAACCCCATCTGTTGATAGTCCCGACAGGCACCAGAGAAACATGAGAACAGTTGGCTGTCATGAGAGCCATCCCTAATCCCATATGGATTCACCTCACAGCTCCATCAAGGTGTGGCCGATCATGACGCCAGAACAGCTCAACAAAGTGTACGTTGGTGCCATGAGTCAGGGAAGCCATCTTTTGCAGGTCACCACCTATGTCATAAGCCTCATCTCTGTCCAAAGTGTTTCCCGCCCCACCCACCTATCTTTTCCAGGTCACCACCTATATCATAGGCCGCACCTCTGTCCAAACTGTTTCCCGTCCCACCCACTATCACTACATGGTCCTCTTTTGTAAATTCCTTACATAAAGACCCTAGGTCCTGTATCACATGACTTAGCGCTGCATTTGGCTTGAAGATACTGATGGCCTGGTACGGTGCCCGTAAACTTTCCAGTAACTAAGGACCAACATCTCGCCAATGGCTACTACCTAGCAGCAGCACTTTCTTCTTCCACACGCTTTGTACATTCCTAGTCTTTTTGGCCTCGGTTGAAGTGTGGTGCACATTTCCTGTTCCTCGTTCTACCTTAGGCTCTTCTCCACTTAACTCTGGCAGTGGTAGATACCTGTTTTTGGTGTTGATGAGTCAGATCGCTTTCTCTTTCTTCCTATTCGCCTACCAGCTGTCAGTTCCCAACCACCCTCCTCCTCCTATCTCCCTTGATCGTTACGAGTTCCTTCCTTGCTTCCTCCAATTGTGCCTGAAGGGCACAGATTTTCCTTTCCTGATAGCCAATCAAAATGTTCCTTCTGCATACTGTGCAGTTCCAAGATAGAGCGTCTTCTGTTCTCCCAACAATCTTCCAACTGAATCCACACCAGTGAATATATTTCCTACAAGATTGGCAACAAATCCCATACAACCATATAACAGCTCTCACATTTCTCACTCATGGTCAGTTTCTAAAGAATAATTAAATTTAAAGAATGTTTTAAATTTGTCAAGGACGCGAAATGGACAGTGTGTACTGATTTAGAGATTCAATGACAAAAGAATTAATTTGTAATTACTTTGCTTTTAGAGAAGTTACGTTATCATGACGTTTTGTCATGTTTTTTAAACGTTTACAATTCGGAAAATTTAGCCCTAGATCGCGTCTAACTAGTTAACAATACGAAATGTATTGAAATACGATTTAGAAACGTTTAATTACACTTTTATTGCGACTGATGAAACTGGTAGCTGTCTTTTTAAATGAATTTTGCACTATATAGAAAACTTGAATAGAATTTTTTGTGTTTATGTCACGCACAATTACGGGTTATGTCGTGATTATCGGGAGGTATTGAGTAGAACTGGGGAGCAGAGGAGCTTGTGGCACAACTTGACTAGAAGAAGGGATCGGTTGGTAGGACATGTTCTGAGACATCGAGGGATCACCAATTTAGTATTGGAGAGCATCGTGGAGGGTAAAAATCGTAGAGGGAGACCAAGAAATGAATACACTAAACAGATTCAGAAGGATGTAGATTGCAGTAGGTACTGGGAGATGAAGAAGCTTGCACAGGATAGAGTAGCATGGAGAGCTGCATCAAACCAGTCTCAGGACTGAAGACCACAACAACATCGGGACTTCAGCTAAAGAATAAGTTTTTTTCAAGAAAAAGCTCTGCTGGGACGCTAATATTCAGTTGTGTGACAAGAACGGACACTACAGCAAGAATACAAAAGAAAGAAACTTTAAATATGACACTATTTCCTTTTAAATAAGTTCTTTTAGCGGACGAAGAAAATACCTGTGATCTCACTTGGCGGCAATCTTGTTATCGCTGGTGTACTTTGCATATCAACAGAATCTCTTTGGGTTTCCTGCCAGATTTCAAGAGAATAGTTTTGTTTTGGAAACTATTAAAAGCATCTCGCTTTGAAGTTCACGCTTCGAGTTTCTGTAAAACTTCGCCAAACTTCGGGATTTTGCGTTCTTTTAAATTTGATATGCTTTTTTCACTGCTTTTGCATCAGTGTTATGACCCCTTTAGTGTACCACGGGGCATTAGTGCCATCGCTTATTAATTGGATATACCACTCAGTTTCCTTGGATTCTATTTCTTTGAATACAAACTACGTCTGGTATACGTTTACATAATCAGATCGGAAGGAGTAGAGACAGTCTCTGAGGGCGAAAAGAAAATTTTTATCTGCTTTTTAAACTAAATGTATTTTGCGTTTATTTTTGGTGGTTTTGGATGTTACAGCATTCAGTTTCACTACGACAGCCTTGGGGTGGGGGTGGGGTTATTAATCATTGTATCCGTTATGATGCTCCCTATTTGCTAAGGATTATTTGTTGCTAAGAGGTCAAGTACGTTGTGGCAATCCGATGGCAGGGAGTGGGTATAGCTAATGCCCGGTTAACGTTACCTGCCAGCGTGTGTAGTGCCAACAGTAATATTAGGAGCGGTGGTGTTATGGTGTGGTCGTGTTTTTCATGGAGGGGGCTTGCACCACTTGTTATTTTGCATGGTACTATCGCAGCGCACATTGTTGTTTCAAGCACCATCTTGCTTCCCACTGTTGAAGAGTAATTCGGGGATGGCTATTGCATCTTTCAACACGATCGAGCACCTGTTCATAATGAACGGCCAGTGGCGCAGTGGTTACTCGTCAGTAACATCCCTGTAGTGGACAGGCCTGCACAGAATCCTGACATGAATCCTATAGAATACCTTAGGGATGTTTTGGAACGCCGACTTCGTTCCAGGCCTCATCGACCGACATTGATACCTCTCCACAGTACAATTATCCGTGAAGAATGGCCTGCCATTCCCCAAAACATCTTCCAGCACCTGACTGAATATATGCCTGCGAGAGTGGAATCTGTCATCAAGGCTGAGGGTGGAACAACACCTTATTGAATTCCAGCATTGCCGATGTAGGGCGCCACGAACTTGCAAGTCATTTTCATCCAGGTGTCCGAATACTTTTGATCACATAATGTACTTTTCCAGTGTTGAGTATGATGATTCATTTTCTTCTACCCCCCTACAAGATAATTAGTGAGGTGATACATTATTAAATAAGCTCTACAGATATACAGAGAGACATTTTTGACGCAGATAGACTGTAAGTTAAATCCCTTATGTATTTTGATGTACATTTTAAATGTCCTAACACCATTTTGACAATCGACATATACATTGTGCTTGTGTTATCTTCTACATCCCCTAAAATGGCGTTTGTTCATTCTTATTTTCAGCATGTTCTCATTTAGACGTAGGCTCGGATTAACTGCATTCTTCTAGTAGCAGACGGTTTAGACTGCCTGTTTGTTTGTATGTCTCCGTACTTATCATAGTACTTTAGCCAACACGTATTTTGTGCAGTTATATGTTTGGCGCATCGGCTCATTTAAGCACAAACATGTAATTTCCGCTATATACATACGACGTTATTTTTTGCCACCAGTCATTTGTAACAGTTTAGATGTGGAAATTGTAGGGGGAACTTAATATGTGTATTTCTGTAGACATTTTAGATTTCGAACTAAGAGAGTCATACTGAAAAAGTATCGCAGATCAATATACACTGAAGAGCCAAAGAAGCTGGTTCACCTAACTAATATCGTGCAGGAGCCCTGGGAGGACGCAGAAATGCCGCAAAATGCCGCAACACGACGTGGCATGGACTCGACTAACGTCTGATGTAGTGCTGGAGGGGACTGACACTATGAATCCTGCAGGGCTGTCCATAAATCCATAAGAGTACGAGGAAATGGACAGTACGTTGGCTCAATAACATTCATGTCTAGGAAGTTTGGTGGCCAGCGGAAGTGTTTAAATTCAGAACAGTGTTCCTGGAGCCACTCTGTAGCAATTATGGACGTGTGAGGTGTTGGATTGTCCTGCTGGAATCGCTCAATTCAGTCGAAATGCACAAGCGACATGAAGGAATGCAGGTGACCGGACAGGATGATTACGTACGTGTCACGTGTCAGAGTCGTATCTAGAAGTTTCAGGGGTCCCATATCACTCCAACTACACACGCTCCACAACATTACAGAGCCACAACAACAGTACCCTGCTAACATCAAGGTCCATGGCTTCATGAGGTTGTCTCCACACTGGTACACGTCCATCCCTTCGATACAATGTGAAACGAAACTCTTCCGTCTAGGCATTATACTTCCAGTCGTCAACAATTCAATGTCGCTATTGACTGGCCCAGACGAGGCCTAAAGCTTTGTCTTGTGCAGTGATGAAGGATACACGAGTGGGCCTTCGGCTCCGAAAGCGCATATCGATAATGTTTCATTGAATGGTTCGCACCCTGACAACGAAATTTGCAGCAATTTGCGGAAGAGTTGCACTTCTGTCACGCTGGACGGATCTCTTCAGCCGTCTTTGGTCCAGTTCTTGCAGAATATTTTTCCTGTCGCTGCTATGTCGGGGATTTGATGTTTTACCGGATTCCTAATATTCACGGTACGCTCGTGAATCAGTTGTACGGAAAAATGCTCATTTCATCGCTACCTCGGTAATGCTGTGTCGCATAGCTCGTGCGCCGACTACAACACCACGTTCAAACTCCCTTACATCTTGATAACCTGCCTTGGTAGCGGCTGTAACCGATGTAACAACTGCCGGCCCAAGTGGCCGTGCGGTTCTAGGCGCTGCAGTCTGGAACCGCGAGACCGCTACGGTCGCAGGTTCGAATCCTGCCTCGGGCATGGATGTGTGTGATATCCTTAAGTTAGTTAGGTTTAACTAGTTCTAAGTTCTAGGGGACTAATGACCTCAGAAGTTGAGTCCCATAGTGCTCAGAGCCATTTAAACCATCGATGTAACAACTGCGTCAGACACTTGTTGTCTCATATAGGCGTTGCCAATAGCAGCGCCTTATTCTGGCTGTTTAAATTTCTGTGTATCTGAAAACGCATGCCTATACCTGTTGCTTTGACGCTTCAGTGTAAATGAGGAAATGTTTGAATGTCTATTGGACCTTGCACCGAGTATAGTACACAGGCCGAACCATGGATTTCTCAAGTGAAGCTTAACCTATAAATTGGATCAGTAGTGCCAAATGACAAGGGTATTGTTAATAGTGTTAGATATTCCTGATAAATAGCCATTTTTAAAATAGCAATTTATGGAAAATTTAGGTGAAAACGTATTTATGACATAGAAATACTGCAGTGTTGCCAATACCTTTGGATACAACTACATGACTACTCTGCAATTCACATTTAAGTGCTTGGCAGAGGGTTCATCGAACCACAATCATACTATCTCTCTACTATGCCACTCCCGAACAGCGAGCGGGAAAAACGAACACCTAAACCTTTCTGTTCAAGCTCTGATTTCTCTTATTTTATTTTGATGATCATTCCTACCAATGTAGGTTGGGCTCAACAAAATATTTTCGCATTGGAAGAGAAAGTTGGTGACTGAAATTTCGTAAAAAGGTCTCGCCGCGATGAAAAACGTCTTTGCTGTAATGACTTCCGTCCCAACTCGTGTATCATATTTGCCACACTCTCTCGCCTATAACGTGGTAATACAAAACGAGCTGCCCTTTTTTGCACCCTTTCGATGTCCTCCGTCAATCCCACCTGGTAAGGATCCAACACCGCGCAGCAATATTCTAACAGAGGACGAACGAGTGTAGTGTAAGCTGTCACTTTAGTGGACTTGTTGCATCTTCTTCCTGCCAATGAAACGCAACCTTTGGCTCGCCTTCCCCACAATATTATCTATGTGGTCCTTCCAACTGAAGTTGTTCGTAATTTTAACACCAAGGTACTTAGTTGAATTGACAGCCTTGAGAATTGTACTATTTATCGAGTAATCAAATTCCAACGGATTTCTTTTGGAACTCATGTGGATCATCTCACACTTTTCGTTATTTAGCGTCAACTGCCATCTGACACACCATACAGCAATCTTTTCTAAATGGCTTTGCAACTGATACTGGTCTTCGGATGACCTTACTAGACGGTAAATTACAGCATCATCTGCGAACAATCTAAGAGAACTGCTCAGATTGTCATCCAGGTCATTTATATAGATCAGGAACAGCAGAGGTCCCAGGACGCTTCCCTGGGGAACACCTGATATCACTTCAGTTTTTCTCGATGATTTGCCGTCTATTACTACGAACTGCGACCATCCTGACAGGAAATCACGAGTCCAGTCGCACAACTGAGACGATACCCCATAGGCCCGCAGCTTGATTAGAAGTCGCTTGTGAGGAACGGTGTCAAAAGCTTTCCGGAAATCTAGAAATACGGAATCAACTTGAGATCCCCTGTCGATAGCGGCCATTACTTCGTGCGAATAAAGAGCTAGCTGCGTTGCACAAGCCATGCTGATTACGTGTCAATAGATCGTTCCCTTCGAGGTGATTCATAATGTTTGAATACAGTATATGCTCCAAAACCCTACTGCAAACCGACGTCAATGATATAGGTCTGTAGTTAAATGGATTATTCCTACTACCCTTCTTGAACACTGGTGCGACCTGCGCAATTTTCCAATCTGTAGGTACAGATCTATCGGTGAGCGAGCGGTTGTATATGAGTGCTTAGTAATGAGCTATTGTATCAGCGTAATCTGAAAGGAACCTAATCGGTATACTATCTGGACCTGAAGACGTGCCCGTATCAAGCGATTTGAGTTGCTTCGCAACCCCTAAGATATCTACTTCTAAGAAACTCATTCTAGCAGATGTTCGTGTTTCCAATTCTGGAATATTCCATTCGTCTTCCCTGGTGAAGGAATTTCGGAAAACTGCGTTCAATAACTCCGCTTTAGTGGCACAGTCGTCGGTAACAGTACCATCGGCACTGCGCAGCGAAGGTATTGACTGCGTTTTGCCGCTTGTGTACGATACGACCAGAATTTCTTCGGATTTTCTACCAAATTTCGAGACAATGTTTCGTTGTGGAACCTATTAAAGGCATCTCGCATCGAAGTACGTGCCAATTTTCGCGCGTCTGTAAATTTTAGCCCATCTTCGGGATTTCGCGTTCTTCTGAACTTCGCATGCTTTTTCCGTTGCCTCTGCAACAGCGTTCGGACCTTTTTTGTGTACCACGGGGGATCCGTTCCATCTCTTACAAATTTATGAGGTATGAATCTCTCAATTGCTGTTGCTACTATATCTTTGAATTTGAGCCACATCTCGTCTACATTCGCATAGTCAGTTCGGAAGGAATGGAAATTGTCTTTTAGGAAGGCTTCTAGTGACACTTTATCCGCTTTTTTAAATAAAATTATTTTGCGTTTGTTTCTGATGGAAGAAATGGTATTGGTACAACGACCTTGTGATCACTAATCCCTGTATCAGTCATGATGCTCTCTATCAGCTCTGGATTGTTTGTGGCTAAGAGGTCAAGTGTGTTTTCGCAACCATTTACAATTCGCGTGGGTTCGTGGACTAACTGCTCGAAATAATTTTCGGAGAAAGCATTTAGGACAATCTCGGAAGACGTTTTCTGCCTACCACCGGTTTTGAACAAGTATTTTCCAGCATACTGAGGGTAGGTTGAAGTCCCCACCAGCTATAACCGTATGAGTGGGGTATTTATTTGTTACGAGACTCAAACTTTCTCTGAACTGTATCATCGGAGTCTGGGGGTCGGTAGAAGGAGCCAATTATTAACTTAATTCGGCTGTTAAGTATAACCTCCACTCATACTAATTCTCACGGAGTATCTACTTCGACTTCACTACAAGATAAACCACTACTGACAGACACAAACACTCCACCACCAATTCTGCCTAATCTATCTTTTCTGAACACCGTCTGATATTTCGTAAAAATTTCTGCAGATACTGTTAAAGACGGTGCAGATTTTCCATAGTATGAATACTTTTGAACGTGGCGCCGTAAATGCTACTCTGGTGCTACATTCTGATTAGCGGTCTCCTTTAATGGCCTGTAAATGACTGGGAGGTGAATGACTGTTTTGTTGTAATGGCCGCAACCTTTCGAATAAATGCGGTGTGGCCTCTTGAATTGTGGATGATTTAATATCTAAGGAAGGAGGTGGTTTGTCTCATGACAATGATGTTAAACTCAGTGGTGGCGTGGATTGTGACTTGATGCGTTTGCCGATGGCTTGCAGTCACACGCACTAACATCTGCACTTCACAAAATCGTAAGATTGCAACGTGGGCTGGAGTCACCGTGGCCACACTACTATAAGTGTATAAGTGAGCAACAATCTGTGGCTGTTTTGCTGATGGCACTGTAATGCCTGATTGAAGTGTCGTCATTGAGTGACTATAGGAGTATGATTTAGACAAAATACCAATTACGTGTGATGAACGGCAAATGCTGTAAATGTCTAAAACTGCACAGTAGTAGTAGAAAGAAAGAAGTACTGTTCCAATGCTGTAACAGTGGTGCGTTGCCTGACACAGTTACGTCGATTAAATGTATCTAGACGTAACATTACAAAGCGACGTGGAATGAGACGAGCTCGTAAGGTCGATAATAGGGAAGTGTGGCTGATCTATAAAGTAGACGGCGTATAGAACACTAATGCTGACTGGCAGTCTTTAATCAAACTTTTATGTATTGGAGTTTAACCTAGTGGGGTGATTTACGACAGTAGCCAAATTATATGTATGTCACGTGCCAGTAACACGGCTATGTAGCCGAGGTCGGTAACGCACCCCTCTCCAGTGGTAACTGACCTGGAAGTAAGCCGGTTCCAATTCTCATGGTTGATGAAATTTTCTCTGCCAATATTCGGCTGGTAAGGCCAGGAGAGGTGGTGGTGTAAAGTTCCTCGTCACTAATATCTTGCACCAATGCCCTGGGTTAAAGTCCAGACTCCTCGTTGTGTCTCTTAAAGTGAGGGGAAGTGATACTTTTGGTGATGATCCGCCCCTCGGATGGATACGTTGACATCAGCAGGCCCCGAGATGCTTTTAGAGAGGAGAAGGCTATGTATCAACACCAGGTTCCAACCTCTCCCATCCCTTCCTTCATAACGACACAAACCAAAAACCACACTCAACAATCACTCGATACATTTATCCACACGACACAGGTACACACTTGGCACTTCATAACAGGTCGGAGGAAGGCGACAGCAGATCACCTCGACTAGTATCTCACCATGAGCAGCGATGGAAGTTTCTTACACCTGATGACCCTACACTGATTCCCAGAGTATGGGACTATACTTAATTGTCAATATATACCACTGTGAAACATCAATGAATTTTGGTAATTACAGCCTACATTGCTGCACTTCAGTTATAACCTCCCAGTGCTTCCGACTGCCCATTAACTTAATATCGAGGTGACATACAAATGATTTAAACTGCTATTCACACTTATTCAGAATGAGAAATATTAGCAGAAATTGCGTATGAGTGGAGGTCTGTGGTTAACAGAAATTCTTCTTCGACGTGCAACTTGAGTACGCAAAGAACTGCAGCTTACGGCACTAGTTGGACAGTAGAGACAGATGAAACCAGTATTGTGGCGAAAATGGCACGGAATAAAATACTCCCCGAAAGAAGAATGTGGTGAACACACCTCTTCATGATTTAAAAAAAAAAAACTACACTCCTGGAAATGGAAAAAAGAACACATTGACACCGGTGTGTCAGACCCACCATACTTGCTCCGGACACTGCGAGAGGGCTGTACAAGCAATGATCACACGCACGGCACAGCGGACACACCAGGAACCGCGGTGTTGGCCGTCGAATGGCGCTAGCTGCGCAGCATTTGTGCACCCCGCCGTCAGTGTCAGCCAGTTTGCCGTGGCATACGGAGCTCCATCGCAGTCTTTAACACTGGTAGCATGCCGCGACAGCGTGGGCGTGAACCGTATGTGCAGTTGACGGACTTTGAGCGAGGGTGTATAGTGGGCATGCGGGAGGCCGGGTGGACGTACCGCCGAATTGCTCAACACGTGGGGCGTGAGGTGTCCACAGTACATCGATGTTGTCGCCAGTGGTCAGCGGATGGTGCACGTGCCCGTCGACCTGGGACCGGACCGCAGCGACGCACGGATGCACGCCAAGACCGTAGGAACCTACGCAGTGCCGTAGGGGACCGCACCGCCACTTCCCAGCAAATTAGGGACTCTGTTGCTCCTGGGGTATCGTCGAGGACCATTCGCAACCGTCACCATGAAGCTGGGCTACGGTCCCGCACACCGTTAGGCCGTCTTCCGCTCACGGCCCAACATCGTGCAGCCCGCCTCCAGTGGTGTCGCGACAGGCGTGAATGGAGGGACGAATGGAGACGTGTCGTCTTCAGCGATGAGAGTCGCTTCTGCCTTGGTGCCAATGATGGTCGTATGCGTGTTTGGCGCCGTGCAGGTGAGCACCACAATCAGGACTGCATACGACCGAGGCACACAGGGCCAACACCCGGCATCATGTTGTGGGGAGCGATCTCCTACACTGGCCGTACACCTCTGGTGATCGTCGAGGGGACACTGAATAGTGCACGGTACATCCAAACCGTCATCAAACCCATCGTTCTACCATTCCTAGACCGGCAAGGGAACTTGCAGTTCCAACAGGACAATGCACGTCCGCATGTATCCCGTGCCACCCAACGTGCTCTAGAAGGTGTAAGTCAACTACCCTGGCCAGCAAGATCTCCGGATCTGTCCCCCATTGAGCATGTTTGGGACTGGATGAAGCGTCGTCTCACGCGGTCTACACGTCCAGCACGAACGCTGGTCCAACTGAGGTGCCAGGTGGAAATGGCATGGCAAGCCGTTCCACAGGACTACATCGAGCATCTCTACGATCGCCTCCATGGGATAATAGCAGCCTGCATTGCTGCGAAAGGTGGATATACACTGTAATAGTGCCGACATTGTGCATGCTCTGTTGCCTGTGTTTATGTGCCTGTGGTTCTGTCAGTGTGATCATGTGATGTATCTGACCCCAGGAATGTGTCAATAAAGTTTCCCCTTCCTGGGACAATGAATTCACGGTGTTCTTATTTCAATTTCCGGGAGTGTATATCTGCCTCTGCTGCTCGTAAAATTGCGTCTTGATGAAAACTTTAAAAAAGCCATTTACAAAACTTTAAGCTGATTCAACCACTTAAGAAAAACTTTTCTAAGGATAACTCAGTCAAAGATAAAGAAGACATATTTGCAGTATGGCAGAGTAGGGTTTTAACGTCTGATTCGTTCAAATGTGTGTGGTTTCCTAAGGGACCAAACTGCTTAGTTCATCGGTCCCTAGACTTATACACTTCTTAAACTAACTCATGCCAACACACACACCCATGCCTGAGGGCGGACTCGAACCTCCGGCGGGAGGGACCGCGCAGTCCGTGACATGACTCCTCAAACCTCGCGGCCACTCCACGCGGCCGTCTGATTCACACATGCGTCATTTGCTGAATGATATTGACTTGTCCAAACGAAACGTAATAGTAATTTAAAAAAGGCCAAGGGAACGTGCAACGGCTAGGCAAAGTTCAGGGAAAGCATCTTTGAGCTTTTAGTAACACATTTCATTTAAATAAATTTTGAACCACAAATTTCTCGGAGTTGTAAGAAACCTAATTTAAATAAAAACAAGTAACCTAAACCCAATTCTTAAGAGAAACGATAACCACAAATATACACCTTTCTGCAATTTAAAAGCAAGTACTTTTTTGAAAAACGTTCCAAGCATTTAACAGAAAACAGTCACTTCGGGGATCAGCCACATACACATTTAAGGCAAGTTTGAGTTATGACGATTGCCACCATATTAAAAATCATATAACTCCTTACAGTTAAACAACAACAAAACAGCTCAAATCGTAATGATGTTAGCAAAGCAGGAAAAACAAACATTTGAAAGCCCTGGCCAAGGTACACCAAGGCAAGCCTTTAACTGTATGTAATGCTTTACGTAAACTCTTGACTGGGGGAGCTGTCTGTCGAGCCACCGTGCTCCAACCCCGTCAGACGGGCGTCGTCGTCTACAAGGTGTGGCCTCACGCTAACAAGACTAGAATACACTGAGGCGTGTGTTAACGGCCGGTTCCATACCGCTGGTTGCTAAGCAGTTTCAATAAACACACACACAGGAGAAAACTACAAGTCCGTTGCAAACCAGCACTGTGCCTCTGCAAAACAGCAATCGATATGAAAATGCCAGGCTACCAGGGGCTCAAAGGCAATGGGCTGAAACCAAGGCCCGCAACTCAACCAAAACACCACAGAAATGTTACCGAAACGCAGAACGATTCAAAAGGTGGCCGACAGATTCAAAGTTTAGGCCAAACAATCCTCAAAGTTACCCTACTGGACATAAAAACTGCTACACCACGAAGATGGCGTGCTACAGTCGGGAGATTTAACCGACAGGAAGAAGATGCTGTGATATGCAAATGATTAGTTTCTAAGAGCATTCACACAAGGTTGGCGCCGGTGGCGACACCTACAACGTGCTGACATGAGGAAAGTTTCCAACCGATTTCTCATACACAAACAGCAGTTGACCGGCGTTGCCTGGTCAAATGTTGTTGTAATACCTCGTGTAACGAGGAGAAAAGCGCACTATCACGTTTCCGACGTTGATAAAGGTCGGATTGTAGCCTATCGCGATTGCGGTTTATCGTATCGCGATGGTGTACTCATCGACGAACCTAGGTGCACGAATGGCAAAACGTCATTTTTTCGGATGAATCCAGGATCTGTTTACAGCATCGTGATGGTCTCATCCGTGTTTGGCGACATCGCGGTGAACGCACATTGGAAGCGTGTATTCGTCATCGTCATACTGGCTATCACCCGGCGTGATTGTATAGGGTGCCATTGGTTACACGTCTCTGTGACCTCTTGTTCGCCTTGACGGCACTTTGAACAGTGGACGTTACATTTCAGATGTGTTACGACCCGTGGCTCTACCCTTCATTCGATCCCTGCGAAACCCTACATTCCAGCAGGATAATGCACGACCGCATGTTGCAGGTCCTGTACGGGTCTTTCTGGATACAGAAAATGTTCGACTGCTGCCCTCGCCAGCACATTCTCCATATCTCTCACCAATTGAAAATGTCTGGTCACTGGTGGCAGAGCAAACTGGCTCGTCAGAATACGCCAGCTCTACCTGTACACGCCATCCAAGCACTGTTTGACTCAATGCCCAGGCGTATCAAGGCCGTTATTAGGGCCAGAGGTGGTTGTTCTGGGTACTGATTTCTCAGGATCTATGCACCCCGTGAAAATGTTATCACACGTCTGTTCCAGTATGATATATTTGCTCAATGCATGTCCGTTTATCATCTGCATATCTTCGTGGTGTAGCAATTTTAATGGATAGTAGTGTAGATAAACTCGGAGGAGGTAGCACCTTTTACAGTGCACGTGTGGAGTTAACGAAAATGTCGAGAAGTACAAGCAATAGAACACCGGTTGGCCTGCAGATTAACTGGATAAGTATAGCAACTGCCAGCAAAGCGAAACTGTCCAGGCGTGTCCTTCCAGGAATGAACGTAAGCAAACAACTAAGCCATAAATCAAGTTTTTTACTGGGAACCAATTGGTATCCGGGATCACAGCACTACGGCCATTCCACCAAATAAAGGGAGTTGAAGGTTCCTAAGTAGTGGAAACACGACCGGAACGAGCGCTGACCCCTTGCACCAGACGCCAACACCTGGGATCCTCTCGTTCTGAAAAATGATGGGGCCCTCTGTCTGTACTGGCGGTTGCGTCCGAAGTCCTCTTGCCACTTCAGTTCGGCCAGAACTGCTCCACCTGACTGCCCTGCATCGATAGCGCTCTCTCGTGGTCACTGTTGCAGAAATGGAGCTGCGGACGCAAGGCGGACGTCTCCACCAGAACACCAAAATCTCAGAAAAAAAAGAGGACAAACTGGCCCCGGGAATACGAAGGAAACTGAGTCACGCGGCTCAGATATTTATATCATTATGTATGTTAGCTACGAAATGTATTTATGCAAACCCATGAAGCTATCTAAACATATAAAGAATAAAATACAGGTATATCAATGAATAAATATTGCTACCGGCCTGTATGGCCGTGCGGTTCTAAGCGCTTGAGTGTGGAACCGCGTGACCGCTACGGTCGCATGTTCGAATCCTGTCTCGGGCATGAATGTGTGTGATGTCCTTAGGTTAGTTCGGTTTAAGTAGTTCTAAGTTCTAGGGAACTGATGACCTCAGATGTTAAGTTCCATATGCTCAGAACCCTTTTTGAACTTAGGCACCTGTTGTAAAGCAAGCATTCATGTTCGTATGTACCGTAATTTTGAATTAAATAGAGAGTACTGTTATTACTCATTACGTGGTATTCTTTCAGTAATATTATACCCAATTAACTCCCATACTAATAACCATACATCGTAATAACAGACTTAGTACGGATTTTTTAATTTTTTAGAGGATGCAAAGAAGGGGTTGGTGTCGAATTGTTCGAGGGTATAAAGACCGAACACATTACGTGTTCTTTCGTGTTTCGTGGTGTACTGCTAAGCAGAACCTTCCTGAGACTGACAAGCCTATAATTTCTTTCGGTTCTTTGCGTGCATTTTTTTGGTAAGAACTTTCTTTAGGTTGATCAGCCAAGTACCTTCGAACGACGGCGTCGGTAGTCACTTCGCTAGCTTTGTGTGTATAGTTTTACAATAAGAACGTACAGTGGCGCAATGTATTACGCTAATGCGTAATTGTCTCATATCGTGAGCAGTTATTATTTCCCTTTGTCTAAAATTCTGGATCAAGTTCATAGTCATTGGGAACTTCTTTCTCCTGTCACAGTATTATACTGAATTCAGTGCTTTGACGATCAAATTTCATAGTTCCGTGACTTTCCAAAAAAAACGTTTATTTGAAATATCTCATGTTTGTCTTCGTCATTGAATAATTTGAGCGAGAAATACTTGATGTTAGCGCGGATGTTTTTAGGGAACAATAGAGAAGATAGCAACCGCGAGATTGACAGCGTTCACAAACAGGTGAGATAATACCATCCTATGGGATGTAACATGTCAATTAAACTACGTTTCTTTATTGATCATTTGGACTTCTTTGTCAGTAACCTCGGGGCCGTTAGTGACGAAGTTAGAGAACTGTTCCAGCGCACACTTCTCAAATGGAAAAGTGCTGCCGAGGCAAACGGAGTACCGCCATGTGCTGGTTCTTACGAAGTGACATTTCTGAGGCGAAGTATCGCTGAAAATCTCGAGAGAAATATTTTTAGGTGTGGTTCTTTTTTTCATTACTCTTATTTTACTCATTTCTTTGATTCTCTTGTGTTAACCGGTATTTTGCTGTTTGCATGTGTAAGTCTTGTTACGACAGGATGTCATTTTTCTAGATACATATAATACACAGATTGTCGTAACCGTTTCAAGAAACCGTTAGTACATTACAACTGAGACCAGTACAGAAATTCTGAAATTACATTTCTACGTAGGGGCTAATCGTCTTCCAGAAACAGTGTGCTGAGTCTTACAATTGGAGCAGAGATTTCTTTTTTCTTGACGAATTGGACAATACAACTTAATACTGCACAACATAATGTCAGGTGCTGCGCCATGCTAGAAGTTTTTATGGGTTGTTACTAATGTGTTACAACTGTAATAATAATTATTATAGCCAATATTAATTTTGCCTTTAATGTTACTTCGTTTCAGTATCAGCGAACGCGTTAAGCTACGGGAATGAAGGTAGGGAAGGCGTTCTGCTTGTGAACCATGCAGTCTCATGTAAATGTCTGCTGGTATTCCAAGAACACAGGTTTATATTAATGGACTATCTAAACAAATATCACTCTGGCCTCACCTCCATTTCCCCCTCATCAGTCTTTTCTCACAGTGTAAATATCCAATAATAAACAAATTACGTCGAACTGTTAAAATGAAACCCATAATTTGTGTATGACAGCACCCATTCATTCGTCATTTACCATTCAGTACAGATATTAGTTTGCAATTACCGCCTCAGTCCATTCAAGCAAGTTGCGTATATCCTCTCCACCTGGATTTATCTCTTCATCTCAGTGTCTACCGCAACTCCTCGTAACTCAAATGATAGCATTAACGCTGGAAATGAAGTTTCCCTCTTTACATTCACAGCTGAACGAAGAAATGGTTTATTATACACCGTTTACTGTTTCCTTCTTGTACAATAATGAGTTGGCCGCAGTAGATTTCTATACTTCTCATTGCGAACCGGTTCTCCGACCTCCCGACGCAATATTTAACGTCATCGCGTGTAGGACGCGGATATTACACAAATCATTGCCTTAATCGTCGAGCGAAGCTGTCTTTCTAGTTACCATTTCCATTACTGTTAAGTGAGTTGCGTATTAATGCCATAGTAATGGAGCACGAAAAGCTCAACAGAAGTCCTTTTGCATTGTATGCGGATTCGTGGTCGAGCGTACTAAATACATATTTAACAAAAAAGTATTTGCAATGGCTGGAAGACGGCACATTTTGAACAGTCCTTAAGGAAGAGGAAATAGCCGATATAAAAAAACACAGTCCTTAAGAAAGAGGAAATAGCCGATATATATATATATATATATATATATATATATAAAACTCTATACCAGTACTTCTTAATCGTAGACCTGCAAGATATTCCACAATCGGAAACATTATGATGATATCTTCGGACGGTTTAGTCTATACGTTAGAACCCATGCTCCTGTGCTCGCCTGAATATCAGTGAAAGACCCTAAAAACAGATAAGCAAAGTTGTGCATGGTTCAAAACAAAACAATCTGGCGTATATGATTAATGTGTCACAGCAAGCAAGTTTGGCATGGAAACGCTTAAGTATGAAAATCATTTGAGATATGTAATAGCACAGAGATTCATTCAGAAGGAAAACACGAGATAGAAACCTTCGATTCACAGGTAAAATACAGGAGTTTTCCTATTCTTTTATGGTAAGAATTGGACTTTTTGCATCTGCACCTGGTAGGATCAACATTTGATATCAGCTGACCCACGTGAGATGACAACGAATAGCTGAAGACTTTGTAGACTTGCAGAAAGATGTGACTGAAATTCTTCCTGAACTGAACTGGAAAAATTCCCAAAAGTGAAGCCAGCCACTTAATAATAAAGTACCGAACGCGGAACATTTCTAGAGGCGATGTACAACGAATAATCTAAGCCTTACATGTTGATGGCAAAGAGATCATGGCACTACGAATAAATTACACCTCTCTTAAAAGTATAAAATCAGAAGACGTTTTGGATTTAGCTA
The DNA here is from genome assembly GCF_023897955.1 of Schistocerca gregaria. Classification (NCBI taxonomy): domain Eukaryota; kingdom Metazoa; phylum Arthropoda; class Insecta; order Orthoptera; family Acrididae; genus Schistocerca; species Schistocerca gregaria. Next base: position 522,694,226 of record NC_064926.1, read on the forward strand.
AAATTACAACACATTTGTATCTGTGTTCAACAGAACGTTCAGTATGGAACGAAGATAGATGGCAACATTGCTATATCTCTATACGTTTCTAATATATCCGAAGTATAGAGATACACACAATCTTATCTACATATAGCCGTTGTTGTGGTTTTCAATCCGAAGTCTGTTTTGGTGGAGCTCTCCATGTTACTATATCCTGTCCGAGATTATTCACCTCTGAATAAGGATTACAGCTGACATACACCTGAATCTGTTCATATCTGGAGCACACTCTATGTTTTTTTATCCCCCCCCCCCCTTCCTCGCCTCCTCCCCCCCCCCTCCGTCCACCACAAACACAAACGCTTCCCTCCAATAACAAATAAGTGTTCTCATGAAGTCTCAACATATTCCTTCTTCTAGTCAGGTTGCGCCCAGAATTTCTTTTCTCTCCAGTTCTCTTCAGTACCTCCTCATTACTTACAAATACTACTCAACTATTTTCAGCATTCCTCTGTAGCTCCTCATTTCCAAAGCATCTATTCTCTTCTTCTTTAAACTATTATTCGTCCATGTATCACTTCCTTGTATAGCTTCATTCCACGCAAATGCTTTTAGAAAAGTCTTTCTCTCTCACTTAAATCTATATTCAATGTCAACAAATTTCTCTTCTCAGTAACGCCTATGTTGTCATTGCCAGTCTATGTTTTATATCCTCTCTACTTCCCCCATCATAGTTATTTTTCCGCTCAAAGAGCAAAACTCATCTACTACTTTAAATGTCTCGTTTCTTGGTCTAATTCCCTCAGCGCCACTTCATTAAATTCGACTACGTTCTATAATTATCGTTTTCCTTTTGCGGATGTTCTTCTTATAGCCTTCTTTCAAGACACTCTCTAATCCGTTCAACTGGTTCACTGCCTCTGACAGAATTACAACGGCGTCGGCAAACTTAAAGTTTTTATTTCTTTTCCCTACACTTTAATTCCTACTCCAAAATTTCCTTTGATTCCCTTTACTGCTTGCCCAGTCTACGGACTGAATGATAACGGGCACCTGCTAAAACTCTGTCTCTCTCCCTTCTCAACCGGAATTTTCCGTTCTTGGCCCATCCTGTTTCTCTAGGAGTTGTAAAAAGCCATTTGGTTCCAAAATTTTACACCTGCTACCTTCAGAATTTCAAAGTCAACATTCTCAAAAGTTTGCTCTATGTTTACAGATGTTATAGATGTAGGTTTTCCTGTCTTCTAAGACAAGTCGTAAGGTCAGTATTATCTCACGTGTTCCTACATTTCTCCGGAATCCCAATCAATCTTCTCCACTGTCGGCTCCTACCACTTTTTCCTTTCTTCAGTAAAGAAATAGTGTTATCATTTCTAACTACGATTTATTAGGGGTAGCGTCTTTGATTCATAACCAAAAAGTCTTCGGTCCCGGGTTCGAGTCCCAACGCTGTTTAAATTATGATTAATAATCAGCATTGGTGGCCGAAGACTTCCAGCATAAGAAGTCACCCTTATTCTGCCAACGGCATTGTTAAAGAGGGCGGAGGAGCGGACAGAGGTTCGGGGCACTCTCTCGTCCTAGTGGTGGTAAACTGCCGCTAAAGGCGTAATAATCAGCAATGATGAACGGCATGAGGATGCAGAAGGCAATGGAAACCACTGCATTAAAGACACGTTACGTGTACGCACAGGGCATGTGGTCTGTAATTGAAGAAGTGTCATGGTGATCTCTCAATTGGCAAAACGTTCCGGAATAGTCCCCCATTCGGACCTCCGAGAGGGGGCTGCCAAGGGGGAGGTTACCTTGAGAAGAAATTCTAATAACCAAAGAAATGGTAAAGCTCAATGTGGATATAGAGGGGGTCAGTGAAAGAAATGGAAAGAATACAAGGATTTCTGGTCAGATGAGTATAGGGTAATATTAACAGCAGAAGAAAATTGTATAACGGGAGTAGGATTTGTAATGAATGGAAAAGTAGGGCATAAAGTGTTTTACTGTGAACAGTTCAGTGACAAGGTTGTTCTTATCACCATCTACAGCAAACCAACACCGACAACGATAGTTCAGATATACATGCCAACGTCGCAAGTTGAAGATCAAGAGATAGCGAAAGTGTATGAGGATATAGAAAGGCTAATATAGTATGTAAAGGGGGATGAAAATTTAATAGTCATGGGAAACTGGAATGCAGTTGTAGGAAAGGAGTAGAAGGCAAGCTTACAACGGAAAATGGGCTGGGGACAAGAAATGAAAGAGGAGAAGGTCTAATTGAGTTCTGTAACAAGTTTCAGCTAGTAATAGCGAACACTCTGTTCAAGAATAACAAGAAGAGGAGATATACTTGGAAAAGGCTGGTTGGTACGGGAAGATTTCATTTACACTACAACATGATCAGACTGAGGTTCCGAAATCAGATACTGGATTATTCGGTGTACCCAGGAGCAGACATAGAGTCAGATCACAATACAATAGTGATGAAGAGTAGGCTGCAGTTTAAATAAGCAAGGAATTGGGATAAGGAAGTACTACGGAATGACGAGATACGGTTGAAGTTCTCTAAGGCCACAGATGCAGCAATAAGAATAGCTCAATAGGCAGTACGGTTGAAGAGGAATGGACATCTCTAAAACGGGTCATCACAGAAGTTGAGAATGAAAACATAAGTACAAAGAAGGTAACTGCGAAGAAACCATGGCTAACAGAAGAAATACTTCAATTGATCGATGAAAGGAGGAAGTACAAAAATGTTCCGGCTAACTCAGGAACAGAGAAATACATTGCGCTCAGGAATGAAATAAATAGGAAGTGCAGGGAAGCTAAGGCGAAATGGCTGCAGGAGAAATGTGAAGACATCGAAAAAGAAGTGCCAACAAAACGACTATTCACGTTGGTGTGTAGAATCTATGAGCGGCGAAATATCATCGGACTCGCGGAAAAGCATCATCAACAAAACTCCGAAGACAGCAATAGCTGACAAGTGTGAGAATTATTGCACAATCAGCTCAACAGCTCATGCATCCAAGTTACTGTCAAGAATAGTAGACAGAGAATGGAAAGAAAGTTGAGGATTCGCTGACGATCAGTTTGGCTTTAGGAAAGGTAAAGGCACGAGAGAGGCAAGTCTGGCGCTGCGATTAATAATGGAAGCAAAACTAAAGAAAAATCAAGACGCGTGTATAGGATTCGTTGAGCTGTAAAAAGCGTTCCACCATGTAAGATGGTGCAAGATGTTCGAAATTCTGAAAAAAAGTTGCGGTAAACTATAGGGAGAGACGGGTAATACACAATATACACTCCTGGAAATGGAAAAAAGAACACATTGACACCGGTGTATCAGACCCACCATACTTGCTCCGGACACTGCGAGAGGGCTGTACAAGCAATGATCACACGCACGGCACAGCGGACACATCAGGAACCGCGGTGTTGGCCGTCGAATGGCGCTAGCTGCGCAGCATTTGTGCACCGCCGCCGTCAGTTTCAGCCAGTTTGCCGTGGCATACGGAGCTCCATCGCAGTCTTTAACACTGGTAGCATGCCGCGACAGCGTGGACGTGAACCATATGTGCAGTTGACGGACTTTGAGCGAGGGCGTATAGTGGGCATGCGGGAGGCCGGGTGGACGTACCGCCGAATTGCTCAACACGTGGGGCGTGAGGTCTCCACAGTACATCGATGTTATCGCCAGTGGTCGGCGGAAGGTGCACGTGCCCGTCGACTTGGGACCGGACCACAGCGACGCATGGATGCACGCCAAGAGCGTAGGATACTACGCAGTGCCGTAGGGGACCGCACCGCCACTTCCCAGCAAATTAGGGACACTGTTGCTCCTGGGGTATCGGCGAGGACCATTCGCAACCGTCTCCCTGAAGCTGGGCTACGGTCCCGCACACCGTTAGGCCGTCTTCCGCTCACGCCCCAACATCGTGCAGCCCGCCTCCAGTAGTGTCGCGACAGGCGTGAATGGAGGGACGAATGGAGACGTGTCGTCTTCAGCGATGAGAGTCGCTTCTGCCTTGGTGCCAATGATGGTCGTATGCGTGTTTGGCGCCGTGCAGGTGAGCGCCACAATCAGGACTGCATACGACCGAGGCACACAGGGCCAACACCCGGCATCATGGTGTGGGGAGCGATCTCCTACACTGGCCGTACACCTCTGGTGATCGTCGAGGGGACACTGAATAGTGCACGGTACATCCAAACCGTCATCGAACCCATCGTTCTACCATTCCTAGACCGGCAAGGGAACTTGCAGTTCCAACAGGACAATGCACGTCCGCATGTATCCCGTGCCACCCAACGTGCTCTAGAAGGTGTAAGTCAACTACCCTGGCCAGCAAGATCTCCGGATCTGTCCCCCATTGAGCATGTTTGGGACTGGATGAAGCGTCGTCTCACGCGGTCTGCACGTCCAGCACGAACGCTGGTCCAACTGAGGCGCCAGGTGGAAATGGCATGGCAAGCCGTTCCACAGGACTACATCCAGCATCTCTACGATCGTCTCCATGGGAGAATAGCAGCCTGCATTGCTGCGAAAGGTGGATATACACTGTACTAGTGCCGACATTGTGCATGTTCTGTTGCCTGTGTCTATGTGCCTGTGGTTCTGTCAGTGTGATCATGTGATGTATCTGACCCCAGGAATGTGTCAATAAAGTTTCCCCTTCCTGGGACAATGAATTCACGGTGTTCTTATTTCAATTTCCAGGAGTGTATATATACAAGAGCCAAGAGGGAATAATAAGAATGGAGGACCAAGAACGAAGTGCTCGTATTAGAAAGGGTGTGAGACACGGATGTAGTCTTTCGTCCCTACTGTTCAATCTGAACATTGAGAAAGCAATGATGGAAATAAAAGAAAGGTTCAGGAGTGGAATTAAAATTCAGCTTCGCTGACGACATTGCTATCTTGAGTGAAAGTGAAGAAGAACTAGATGATCCGCTGAGCGGAATAAACAGAGTATGGATTGAGAGTAAATCGAAGAAAGACGAAGGTAATGAGTAATAGTAGAAATGAGAACAGCGAGAAATTTAACATCAGGTATGATGGTCACGAAGTAGGTGAGGTTAAGGAATTCTGCTACCTAGGGAGCAGAATAGCTCATGACGGACGGAGCAAGGAGGATATCAGAAGCAGACTAGCAATGCAAAAAGGAGTTTTTGGGCACGAGAAGTCTACTAATATCAAATTTCGGTCTTATTTTGAGGAAGAATGTACGTCTGCAGTACAGAATTGTATGGTAGTGAAATATGGACCGTGGGGAAACCTCAACAGAACAGAATCAAAGGATTAGAGATGTGGTGCTAAGGACAAATGTTGAAAATTAGGTGGACTAAAGGTGAGGAATGAGGAGGTTCTGCGCAGAATCGGAGAGGAAAGGAATATGTGGAAAACACTGTAAGGAGAAGGGCCAGGGTGATGGGACATTGTTAAGAAATGAGGGAATGACTTCCATGGTACTAGAGGGAGCTTTAGAGGAAGACTGATGACAAAAAAAAAAGAAGTTCGGTAATGTTCATACCTGCCAGCGTTTGATTTCCTTGAAATTAGAAATACTACATATCTTATTGAAGTATGAGGTGATTTTCCCAGGCCCATACATCTTGCACACCAAATGGAAGAGCTCTCTCATAGCCGACTCTCCCAAGGCTATCAGTAGTTCTGACGGAATGTCATCTACTCCCAGGGCCTTGTTTCGACTCAGGTCTTCCAATGCTCTGTCAAATTCTTCTCATGGTACCTTATTTTCCATCTCTGTACACCCTTTATACACTGCTTCCACGTTTAAGCTTTCCGTTCTTCGCTTAGGACTGGGTTTCCACCTGAGCTCTTGACAATCATACAAGTGCTTCTCTTTTCTCCAAAGGTCTCTGTAATTTTTTGTAGTAGGTGTCTATCTTTCCGCTAGTGATAATTGCTTCTAAATCTCTACATTTGCCCTGTAGTCATTCCTGTTTAGCAAATTTGCACTTGGACGTTAAGACCCGTTATAATTTTTTTACAAAATTGTTATAAAACGTCACATCATTTAAATATCGGACAGCTTGCGTTCGGCGTGATTTGGAGTGAACGACCACATAAAACTTGTCATTGGAATGGCAGATGCCAGACGGAGAGTCACTGAAGGAATTCCTCAAATAGAGTACAGTGAGGGAGGTTCCTCGGTTGGAGACAAACGGGCTCACGTTCAGGAGGACAGCGGTTCAGCCGTTCATATTGCCGTGATTTACTTAAACTGGTCAGGAAGGTTCCTGTGAAAGCGCACGGCCGAATTCCTACTTCATCTTTCCATAATCCAGGCTTGTTCTCCGTCTATAAAGACGTGACGTTAAAATCTTTCTTACTTTTTCTTAGGAAGGCGGTAGCTTAAAAAACACTTATTCGACTAATACATGCATATTGAGCTTAGTCTTTGACTTATACCTGATAATACTGACAGAGGAATAGAGGAGATTGAAAGAATAATAGCGCTTTGTGATGCGTGTTGGGTTTTTAAGGACGAATGGGTCACGGAAATGCTCATCCAGCCCCAGCGATTGCAGCTACAAAGGCGACATTGTGCAACACAGAGAAATTTGGTATCAAAATTCTCAGACCGTGTGTTGTTTGAAGAGTCAATCAGTGTATTGCTTCCTCCTGCAAAATATCTCTCGAAGAGCCGATGAAAGTAAAATTATAAGGATTCAAGCCCACACGGAGGTTTAACATTTGCCGATCTTCCGGTGCATCATTTACATCTGTAACGGGGGAAGGAGTGAGTATCAGTGGTACACGAAATACCGTCCGCTACTCACCGAAGTGTAATGATGTAACTACTCATGTGGATGATGACAGAGATATCTCAATAGCCATCACTAAGCTGGACTGATCGACATATCATTCAGGAGAAAAATGGATTTGATTTCATCGTCTCTGTCATGCTGCATCAATAGCAAAGAAATTCTGTATTCCGATACGAATATATGCCACCTGTAACTGGTGGTGGAGGCGTGTGAGATTAGAGCACATTCTGAATGCAAAACAGTTTGAATGAAGTCAAGTGTTGAAAGTGGATCAAAGACGGTCGCTCTTATAGACTCCTTACCACAGCAGCAGTAGTGGCTTAACAGTTGAAGGGAAACTAGGAGAGCATTTTGCTTACAGTTCCTGGTCAGGTTATAATTTTAGACGGAGATTTTAACTTACCAGCTATCGCCTGCAAGATTCAAGTGGGGTATCAGAACAGAGGATCACGTGAAAATGTTCTACGAGCTTTATCCGAAAATAATATTGAGCAGTTAATCAGGGAACGACTCGCGAAGACATTTTAGACCTGCTGGTGGCAACAGATCCTAACTTTTGCACTCAGCGCAGTACAAGGTATTAGTGATGATAGACCGTTACAGAGTCACTGAACACGGCTGTAAATACATATACAAACAAAGCCAGCGACAAGAAACAGATTTCACATTACTTGCGGGGTCACAACAAAAATTTCATCCTCAACAATAACATTGGCCAATAGCAATACGACAAGTTCAAAAGCATTGCACAATACCCTTTACGAAGGCATTGTCAGAGAAAAGTTGTGAGATATGGAAAATATTTCCCGTGATTCGACAGCCACGTTAGAAAACTGCTATGAAAGCAAAGAGAGGTTTACTGAAAATTTAAACGTAATCAAAGCTTCACAGACAAACAGAAACTAACCGGAGCCAAAATTAGCCTAAGGAGGTCCATGTATGAAGCGTTCAAAAAATTCTAAATTAAAATTCTGTTCACAGACTTGGCACAAAATTCTAAGAACATTTGGTCTTATGTTAAATAAGTATACGCATCGAAGTTCTCTGTCCAGTCACTCTGTGAGCGTAATGACAGTAAAACAGAGAACGACACAGAGATGTCAGAAATACTAAATGTTTTTTTCCAAAAAACTGTTTCAGAGAAGCAGTGTAGCGCCACCTGTAAATCGTCGCATGAACGAAAAAATTACTGATATCGAAAAAAGTGACGGTGGGACAGAAAAGCAGTCGAAATCGCTCAACAGAGGGGCCACCCGACCTGACCACTACGATCCCACACAGAGTATGCGAAAGAACTTCCTCCTCTTCTAACAGCAGTGTACCATACGTCTTGGACGAGCAAAGTCTTCCTGATGATTGGAAAAAGCGCTGGTCGTTCTGATTTTCAGGCAGGGTCGTCGGGCGGACGCACAGAACTACAAGCCTCTATCTGTGACGTCGGTCACTTGTAGAATTTTAAAACACATTTAATGCTCACTTAATATGACAAATCTGGAGGCGGGAAATCTCCTCTGTAGGAACCATAATGGGTTCTGAAAACAACGATAGCGTGAAATCCAGCGCAGACCGTTCGTCCGCGAGACCCAAAAAACACCAGGCGCAGGCGTTTAGAGAGATGCCCTGTTCCTTGATCTTTCGGAATGCATTTCATACAGTTCCGCACTGCCACCTAATGAATAAAATACGAGAGAACAGAATACCAGGCCAATTATGTGATAGGACTGAAGAGTTTCTAGCAGACTGCATGTCATTGTGAATGGAGAGAAGTAAGTTCCGGTTTGCCTTGGACGGGGGAGGGGGGACGAGGTTATAGGACCATTAATTTTAAAATCGTAACATATAAATGACCTAGCAGATAAAGCCAGAAATTCCATGAGGCTTTTCCCGTATGATGCAGTTGTATACACAGAAGTCGCGACGGTAGAAACTTGTATCGAAATGCAGAAAAACTGCACAGGATCGGCACTTGGTGTAGGAAGTGGCAATTGACGCTCAATGTTAGGAAATGTGACGTATTGCGAATACATAGACTGAAAGGCCATTTATTGTATGATTATGCGATTGCAGAACAATGAAATATGGAAGAATATGAACATCGAGCTATTTGAAATGGAGCTGCGACATAAAATTAAACGCCAGTAAGGCAGAAGCCAGATTAAGATTCATTGGAAGAATACTCAGGAAGGAAGTAGATTATAAAACATTCATTCGACAAATACTTGAATATTACTCTTCAGCGTGGTATCCATATGAGGTAGGACTGGTAGAGGAAATAAGAAGATCCAAAGGAGAGCAGTGACTTTTGTTACACGTTCATTTAACCATGACGAATGCGTTACAGAGATGATGAACCAATGGCAGGTGCTGCAAGAAAGGGGTTCGGCATCACTGTGTGCTTTATTGTTACAGTTCCGGAAGCTTACGTTCCTAGAAAAGTGATCATATATATCGCTTCCTCCAACGTATATCTCACGGAAAGACAGTGTAGATAAAATCGAGAGATACTCTACCCTACATGGAAGTTTACTGGCAATCGTACTTTGCGCGAACTACTCGCAACTGGAACAGGAAACAGGGGAAGCAACAGTGGTACATACAGTCTCCTCCGCCAGACACCGCACGGTGTCTTGCGGGGTATAGGAGTAGATGCACATCTCTTGAATCAACGCTTCTTAAATATGTAATGGTATTTCACTATTGCTGGAAGTGGAACACACTCTCCAACTCAGAAGTCTGTCGCGGTAAATTTACTTTCGCTTTGTGGTAGTGCTTCAGCGAAGTATGTAGTCATTTTCTTTTGACATTCAACGTCCGCATGGACCTCCTGTCTGAGAAGAATCTGTATGGCCTTCTTACTCCCACAGTCTCTTGTGAATGGCTTGTCAATTTAATACAGTTTATGAAGTGAGTTGGAGTTTATAAAATATCAGGCTTTAAGATATTCGTGATCTCTGTTCCTGTCGAAATTTTACTCAAGTTGTCCTTGTCACCGAGAAAGCGTCTTCCTCAAGCAGGATAGTGTGATACCTGTCATTTATGGATGAGACTGACGATATACAGTCAGACTTTCTGAAAAACATTTTCACAGTTACGAAGACTGCAAGAGCCGACAGGTGGGAGAATTAAACTACAACCAGCGTATCAGTTCATTCACCCAAGATGCTGAAAACAGTAATACACAGAAGAGTGGAGAAGAAAATTGAAGATCTGTCAGATGACGATAAGTTTATCTTTAGGAAAGGGATCAAATGGTTGATAACGCAAGCAAGACGAAGAAATATCAAGACACGTCTATAGGAACTGTCGACCTGGAAAAAGCGTTTGACAATGCAAAACAGTACTAAATATTCGACATTCTGAGAAAAAAAGGAGGTAAGCTATAGGGAAAGACGGGGAACATACAATATATAAAAGAACGAAGAACGAAAAATAACAAGGGAAGACCAACTACGAAGTACTCTTACTAAAAAGTTATCCTTCACCCACAATATTATGTCTATACGTCAATGAAGCAATGACGGAAATGAAAGAAAAGCTCAACAGTGGGTTTAAAATTCAAGATGAAGGGATATCAGTGATAAGGTTCGCTGATGACATTGCTAACCTCAGTGAAACCGATGAACAATTACAGAATTTGTTGCACGGAAGTAACAGTCTAACGAGTACAGAATATAGATCGAGAGTAAATCTATGAAGGACCAAAGTAATGAGAAGTAGCAGAAATGAGAACAACGAGAAAGTTAATATCAGAATTGGAGAAATTAAGTTCACAAAGTTACTGAATTCTGCTACCTAGGCAGCAAAATAATCCATGATGGACGGAGCAGGGAGGACATAAAAAGCAGACTAGTACGGGCAAAAGGGACATTCCTGGTCAAGAGAAGTCTACTGATACCAAACAAAGGCCTTAATGTGAGGAGGAAATTTCTGAGAATGTACGTTTGGAGCTCAGCATTGTATGGAGTGAAACAAGATGTGTAGAGAAACCGGAAAAGAAGAGGGACGAAGATTTTCAGATGTGGTGCTAGAGAAGAATGTAAAAATTAGGGGGACTGATAAGTTTAGGAATTAGGACGTTCTGCGCAGAATCAAAGAGGAAAGAAATATTTGGAAAACACCGACAAGGAGGACATCTATTGAGACATCAGGGAATAACTTCCATGGTGCTTGAGGGAGCAGAGATTGGAACATATTCAGCACATATTTGAGGACGTACTTTAGAACTGCTACTATGAGATGAAAAGCTTAGCTCTGAAGAGGAATTCGTGGCGGGCAGTCTAGGGCCAGTCAGAAAATAGATGACTAAAAGGAAAATCATTCATTCACGCTTCCTTCCCGCCAAATAATTAGTAGCGGGATGCACTTACAAGAGATCCCGCATACTGTATGTCGTGAAAGAATTTGATCATGGTTTGATACCTAGTTCTTTAGCAGCCTCTCGCTGTGTACAATCACACACCATCGAATTGGATCAGGTTCTGTAAATCGACAGTCACATCCACAACTGTGTTAACATCCAGTTTGACAACCTTATGACTAGGCCAGAAGGTGACCCATAAACATTCAGCGTGACTACTTTACAATTAGTGGAATGTTAGACGAAGAGGTTTGATTCTTTCAGTTTTATTGATTTCTTTACACGTCTGCTTCCGAAGGGTCAAATTGAGGAGCAAATCTTCAAGGTCATGGAACGTGTCAGTATATGAAATTACAACATAAAAGTAATAACAGATAAAAGAAATTCTTATGAACGCGAAAAAAGTTATTCCATTTAAGTAAACGCAATCAATAATACAACAAGAATCAGCTTAATTTTTCAAGAAACTCCTCGACACAATAGAAGAAGTGACCGATGAGGAACTCTTCAGTTTCGATTTGAAAAAGTGTGCATTACTGCTATGATTTTTTAATTCTTGTGGTAGCTTAGTGAAAAATTGATACAGCAGTATACTGCACACCCTTCTGCACAACAGTCAAGGAAGCGAGATCCAATTGCCGGTAGAATTTCTGCCGAGTATTAACTGAGTTATAATCTGATATATAGGGATAGTCACCTAACGTTACCGCTGGATATATTTCGTAAACCACATCAAATACTGACGAATCGATTCCACAGACCGAACGTGAGGAGAGGGGCTAGTGTAATTGGTTAATACAAACCATAAAAAAATGCACGGAAGTATGTTTTGTAACACAAACCTACGTTTTTTAAATGGAACCCCGTTAGTTTTGTTAGCATATCTGAACATATAAACAAATACATAATCAGTGCCGTTTGTTGCATTGTAAAATGTTAATTACATCCGGACATGTTGTAGCCTAAAGTTGACGCTTGAGTACCACTCCTCCGCTGTTCGATCGTGGGTATCCGAGAGCACCGAATTACGTAGGGATCCAAAGGGATCGGTGATGGACCTTAGGCACAGAAAAGACTGGAACAGCACATTACGTTCACATGCTAATACCTTTTTATTGGTCTTTTTCACTGACGCGCATGTACATTACCATGAGGGGAGAGGTACACGTACACACGTGGTTTCCGTTTTCGATTACGGAGTGGAATAGAGTGTGTCCCGACATGTCAGGCCAATATATTTCAATGTGGTGGCCATCATTTGCTGCACACAACTGCAATCTCTGGCGTAACGAATGTCGTACACGCCGCAGTACATCTGGTGTAATGTCGCCGCAGGCTGCCACAAAACGTTGTTTCATATTCTCTGGGGTTGCAGGCACATCACGGTACACATTCTCCTTTAACGTACCCCACAGAAAGAAGTCCAGAGGTGTAAGATCAGGAGAACGGGCTGGCCAATTCATGCGTCCTCCACGTCCTATGAAACGCCAGTCGAACATCTTGACAAGGGTCAGCCTAGTGTTAATTGCGGAATGTGCAGGTGCACCATCATGCTGATACCACATACGTTGCCGCGTTTCCAGTGGGACATTTTCGAGCAGCGTTGGCAGATCATCCTGCAGAAAAGCGATGTATGTTGCAGCTATTTGGGCCCCTGCAATGAAGTGAGGACCAATGAGGTGGTCGCCAATGATTCCGCACGATACATTTACAGTCCACGGTCGATGTCGCTCTACCTGTCTGAGCCAGCGAGTTCCGTAGGTTCACTGCCCCGTGGTTTGTGAAACCCGCTTCGTCGGTAAACAGGTAGAACTGCAACGCATTCTCTGTTAATGTCCACTGACAGAATTGCACTCGATGATTAAAGTCATAACCATGTAATTGCTGATGTAGCGACACATGAAACGGGTGAAATCGGTGACGATGCAGTATGCACATGACACTACTTTGATCAGCCCAGACGGCCGAAGTGGCCGAGCGGATCTAGGCGCTACAGTCTGGAACCGCGCGACCGCTACGGTCGCAGGTTCGAATTCTGCCTTGGGCATGGATGTGTGTGATGCCCTTAGGTTAGTTAGGTTTAAGTAGTTCTAAGTTCTAGGGGACTGATGACCTCAGCAGTTAAGTCCCATAGTGCTCACAGCCATTTGAACCATTTTTGATTCAGTCCACCGACTCTCGCAATGTCCCGTGTACTCATGTGTGGGTTCATGGCAACAGCAGCTAACACACCAACTGCTCCCGCTTCTACTGTGATGGGCCTGTTACGGACCCGTTTGCGTGCTACGACCATACCTGTTGCATACAGTTGGCGGTAGATGTTTTGCAATGTACGGCACGTTGGATGCTCTCTGTCCGGGTACCGTTATGCAGGCTTCAGCTGCATTTCGTCGGCACTCGCCATAGATGAGTATCATCTCCGCCTTTTCAGAGTTCGAATACACCATGGTCACAGTTCCTACAACACTACACTATCACAGACGCCTGGTAACACGGTGTACTACAGTTGGTCTGCGTGCGGAGACGAATGCAGAATAACAATAGCAGCAAGCGCTACATGCGGACACTGTGACAGCTAGACCAAACAACAACAGTGCACTACAGCCACACTCGTAAACACGGTCGTCATCATAAACATGTCCCTGCAGATGCTGCTCGCCGATCGTTGCCCGTGTTTGTTACAACAGGCAACTGAACGTCGGTGGTTTCAAGCGTCAACTTTAGGTTACAATATCTCCGGATGTAATTAACATTTTACAATGCAACAAACGGCACTGATTACCTATTATTTATATGTTCAGATGTGCTAACAAAACTAACGGGGTTCCATTTTTAAAAAAAATTTGGCTTGTGTTAATAAACATACTTCCGTGCATTTTTTTATGGTTTGTATTAACCAAATACACTAGCCCCTCTCCTCACGTTCGGTCTGTGGAATCGATTCGTCAGTATTTGATGTGGTTTACGAAATATATCCAGAAATAATGTTAGGTGACTCACCCTGTATATATATTGAGAGGCGAATGTCAAAATACCCAGACTCGTGAACAGGAGTCGACAAGAGATTCGTGAAATTACACCATCTATTGCCCGAACCGCCTGTTTCTGAGCCAAAAATATCCTTATACAATTGGAAGAGTTGCCCCAAAATATAATACCTTACGATATAAACGAATGAAAATAAGAAAATTAGAATAATTTTCGTGTCGAACGATCACTCACTTCAGATACCGTTCGAATTGTAAAAATGTCAGCATGAAATCTCTGAACAAGAACCTGGTCGTGGTTTTTCCACGACGGTTTACTGTCTGTCTCAACACCTAGAAGTATTAACTGTTCAGTTTCACTGATAATTTGCCCATTCTGTGAAATTAAAGCTTCAGGTTTTGTTGAATTGTGTGGTAGAAACTGTAACAACTGTGACTAAGCGTTAGTTTATTTTCTACAAGCCATGAACTAATGTCATGAACTGCACTATTTGAAACCGTGCCAGTTTTGCACACAACATCCTTTACTACCAATCTAGTGTCATCAGCAAACAGAAATATTTTAGAGTTACCCGTAAAACTAGAGGGCATATCCCTAGGGCACCCACTACTTGACTGTACCCCACTCAGACCCCATATCACTGCCATTCTCGACATTGTGCATAATGACATTTTGCTGTCTGTTGCCAAGGTAGGAGGCAAGCGAACTCTGAGTTACTCCCCATATTCCGTAATGGTCTAACTTCTGGAGCAATATTTTGTGATCAACACAATCAAATGCCTCAGCTGAATCAAAAAATTTGCCTGGCGTTCGAAACCTTTTGCTTATCCCATCCAGTACCTCACAGAGAAAAGAGAATATATCTTTTTCAGTTGTTACACGACTTATACAGCCGAATTGAACATTTGATAGAAAATCTTGTGATATAAAATGATCTATTATCCGTACATTCACAGCCTTTTCAATAAGTTTAGCAAAGACTGATTGCATAGAAATAGGTCTAAAATTGTCTACATATGCTTTCTCCCTTTGTATAAAGCGGCTTTACTGTTGAGTACTTTAATCGTTGAGGAAAAATTACAAATATGGTTCAATACAAGGCTAACTTATGCAGCACAGTACTTTAATATTCTTCTAGGCGCTGCATCATATACATAAGAGTCCTTAGCCTTCAGTGATTTAATTACTGACTCAATCTCCCCGTTGTCTGTATCACAGAGGAGCATTTCAGACATCAATGTCGGAAAGGCATTTGCCAAGAGAGTTATATGATTTCCTGTAAAAACTAAATTTTTGTTTAAATCACCAACAATGCTCAGAAAATTGTTGTTAAATACTGTACATGTATCTGATTTATCAGTAACAGAAACATTTTTACTACGAACTGAGTTTATATTGTCGAACTTGTGCTGCTGACCACACACTTCCTTCACAACAGACTATATGGTTTTAATTTTATCCTGTTAATTAGCTATTCCATTTGCATACCACATACTCTTGGCCTTCATAATAAAAATTCTAAGCACCTTACAATACTGCTTATAATGGACTACTGTAGCTTGATTGTGACTACTTCTATCATTTTGATATAATTACACATCTACATCTACATGACTACTCTGCAATTCACATTTAAGAGCTTGGCAGAGGGTTCATCGAACCACAATCATAGTATATCTCTACCACTCCACTCCCGAACAGCGCGCGGGAAAAACGAACACCTAAACCTTTCTGTTCGAGCTCTGATTTCTCTTATCTTATTTTCATCATCATTCCTACCTATATAGGTTAGGCTCAACAAAATATTTTCGCATTCGGAAGAGAAAGTTGGTTGAAATTTTGTAAATAGATCTCGCCGCGACGAAAAATGTCTTTGCTTTAATGACTTCCATTCCAATTCGTGTATCATATCTGCCACACTCTCTCCCCTATTACGTGATAACACAAAACGTGCTGCCTTTTTTGCACCCTTTCGATGTTCTCCGTCAATCCGACCTGGTAAAGATCCCACACCGCGCAGCAATATTCTAACAGAGGACGAACGAGAGTAGTGTAAGCTGTCTCTTTAGTGGACTTGTGGCATCTTCTAAGTGTCCTGCCAATGAAACGCAACCTTTGGCTCGCCTTCCCCACAATATGATCTATGTGGTCTTTCCAACTGAAGTTGTTCGTAATTTTAACACCCAGGTACTTAGTTGATGTGACAGCCCTGAGAATTGTACTATTTATCGAGTAATCGAATTCCAACTTTTCGTTATTTAGCGTCAACTGCCACCTGACACACCATACAGCAATCTTTTCTAAATCGCTTTGCAACTGATACAGGTCTTCGGATGACCTTACTAGACGGTAAATTACAGCATCATCTGCGAACAACCTAAGAGAACTGCTAGGATTGTCACCGAGGTCATTTATATAGATCAGGGACAGCAGAGGTCCCAGGACGCTTCCCTGGGGAACACCAGATATCACTTCAGTTTTACTCTATGATTTGCCATCTATTACTAAGAACTGTGACCTTCCTGACAGGAAATCACGAATCCAGTCGCACAACTGAGACGATACCCCATAGGCCAGCAGCTTGATCAGAAGTCGCTTGTGAGGAACGGTGTCAAAAACTTTCCGGAAATCTAGAAATACGGTATCAACTTGAGATCAACTTTCGATAGCGGCCACTACTTCGTGCGAATAAAGAGCTAGCTGCGGTGCACAAGAACGATGTTTTCTGAAACCATGCTGATTACGCATCAGTAGATCGTTCCCTTCGAGGTGCTTCATAATCTTTGAATACAATATATGCTCCGAAACCCTACTACAAATCGACGACAATGATATAGGTCTGTAGATCGATGGATTACTCCTACTACCCTTCTTAAACACTGGTGCGACCTGCGCAATTTTCCAATCTGTAGGTACAGATCTATCTGTGAGCGACCGGTTGTATATGATTGCTTAGTAGGGAGCTATTGTATCACCGTAATCTGAAAATAACCTAATCGGTATACAATCTCGACTTGAAGACTTGCCCGTATCAAGCGATTTGAGTTGCCTCACAACCCCTAAGGTATTTACTTCTAAGAAACTCATGCTAGCAGATGTTCGTGTTTCCAATTCTGGAATATTCCATTCGTCTTCCCTGGTGAAGGAATTTCGGAAAACTGCGTTCAATAACTCCGCTTTAGCGGCACAGTCCTCTGTAACAGTACCATCGGCACTGCGCAGCGAAGGTATTGACTGCGTCTTGCCGCTTGTGTACTTTACATACGACCAGAAATTCTTCGGGTCTTGTACCAAATTTAGAGACAATGATTCGTTGTGCAACCTATTAAAGGCATCTCGCATTGAAGTCCGTGCCAAATTTCGCACGTCTTTAAATTTTAGCCAATCTTCGTAATTTCGAGTTCTTCTGAACTTCGCATGCTTTTTCCGTTGCCTCCACAAAAGCGTTCGGACCTGTTTTGTGTACCACGGGGGATCAGTTCCATCCCTTACCAATTTATGAGGTATGAATCTCTCAATTGGTGTTGCTACTATATCTATGCATTTGAGCCACATCTCATAAACATTTGCATAGTCAGTTCTGAAGGAATGGAGATTGTCTCTTAGGAAGGCTTCTAGTGACACTTTATCCGCTTTTTTAAATAAAGTTATTTTGCGTTTGTTTCTGGTGGGTTTGGAAGAAACGGCGTTGAGCCTAGCTACAACGACCTTGTGATCGCTAATCCCTGTATCAGTCATGATGCTCTCTATCAGCTCTGGATTGTTTGTGGCTAAGAAGTCAAGTGTGTTTTCGCAACCATTTACAATTCGCGTCGCTTCGTGGACTAACTGCTCGAAATAATTTTTGGAGAATGCATTTAGGACAATCTCGGAAGACGTTTTCAGCCTACCACCAGTTTTGAACAAGTATTTTTGCCAACACATCGAGGGAAGGTTGAAGTCCCCCCCAACTGTAACCGCATGAGTGGGGTATTTATTTGTTACAAGACTCATTTTTTTCTGTTCAGCAACTATATCATCGGAGTCTGGGGGTCGGTAGAAGGAAACAATTATTAACTTAGTTCGGCTATTAAGTATAACGTCCACCCACATCAATTCGCACGGAGTATGTACTACAAGTTAAACCACTACTGACAGACACAAACACTCCACCACCAGTTCTGCCTAAACTATCTTTGCTGACACCGTCTGAGACTTCATAAAACTTTCTGCAGAACTTATTTCAGGCTTTAGCCAGCTTTCTGTACCTATAGTGATTTCAGATTCTGTGCTTTCTATTAGCGCTTGAAGCTCAGGGACTTTCCCAGCACAACTACAACAATTTACAACTACAATTCCGACTGTTCCTTGATCCAAGCACGTCCTGTTTTTGCCATGCACCGTTTGAGATTGCAGCCCACCCCGTACTTTCCATAGTCCTTCTAACGTAAAAAACCGCCCAGTCCACGCCACACAGCCTCCGCTACCCGTGTAGCCGCCAGCTGAGTGTAGTGAACTCCTGACCTATTCAGCGGAATCCGAAACCCCACCACCCTACGGCGCAAGTCAAGGAATCTGCAGCCAACACGGTCGCAAAATCGTCTGAGCCTCTGATTCAGACCCTCCACCCGTCTCTGCACCAAAGGTCCGCAGTCGGTTCTGTCAACGATGCTGCAGATGGTGAGCTCTGCCTCTCGTAAGCAAGACCGGCAGCATTCACCAAATCAGATAGCCGCAGGAATCCATAGAGAATTTCCTCAGATCCAAAGCGACACACGTCATTAGTGCCGACATGTGCCACCACCTGCAGCAGGCTGCACCCTGTGCTCTTCATGGCATCCGGAAGGGCCCCTCCACATCAGGAATGACTCCACCCGGAATGCACACGGAGTGCACACTGGATTTCTTCCTCTCCTTAGCCGCCATATCCCTAAGGGGCCTCATTACGCGCCTAACATTGGAGCTCCCAAGTACCGATAAGCCCACCCTCTGTGATTGCTCGGACCTTGAAGGCTGAGAATTCCCGCTTTGTTCTACGTGATATCCTTATCGTACTAGTTAGCCACCCAGGCTGCTTTTTACTGCAAGTTCCCCGTTGACACGTTCAAACGGAAAGCATCTCTCATAAGAGTCATCTATGTTATCGGCAACTCTCAAAGAGTCATCTATGTTATCGGCGCTATAAACATCCCGCGACTCTCGTTCCTTGAAGAGGTTGAAAAAAAACCTCCACTGCTGTTGGATTAACTTTCTTACATTGTAATTATATGTGACAGTTGTTTGATCGCATTAGCGGTTTAGTGTCAAAATTTGTGCATCATGGTCTGATAGGCCATTCACCCTTTTACTAACAAACGCCGCCCTTCAGTACACCTCTTGCACTATGCCGATGACACCGCATTCCTTGCCTTTGCTCTTACCCTCCAAGGTCCCAACACCTTCTCCAGAATTACCTTGATCTTTTTGTCGCATGGTGTGACAAGTGGCTCTTGAAAATCAACCCTTCCAAGACCCAGGTAATCATCTGAGGTCGTTCCACTCTCTCCTTCCGGCTTCTTGATTTCTCCCTTACGATCTGAATCCATCCTGTCCATCTCTCCCCCACCCTCACCTACCGTGGCCTCATCATTGACCGTCACCTTATCTATCCAATCCAAAGTCCACAACCGCATCCAACTCCTCAAACTTCACTCTGGCTAGACATGGGGGTTGAACCACTCTACCATCCTCCACACCTACAAATCCTTAATCCGTCCCATCCTCTGTTATGCCATTACCGCCTGGATATTCCCCCCCCCCCCCCCAATTTCTATAAGTCCCTCCAGGTCCTGAAGAGCCATGCACTCTGCCCCACTTTCCATATATGCCTCCTGTCCCCTACGTGGATCCTGTACGACCTGATTCCTTTCTCCCATCTGCTCCTATTCCTCAAACATATTGGCATATTCTACACCTCCCGCCGCCTTGATCCCCCTCGTCTCCTGCTTACTCCTCTCCTCTGCAACCCCCGCCCTCTGCTGTGCCTTCACTGTCATGTCCCCCCTACCCTCCATCTCTACACCCTTCATCTTCTTTCCCATGGTGGCTTTCGTCAACTCACGCTCCCAGATGATGCCCTCCCTCCATTTTTCCCTCCTATCAACTCTGATCACCTCCCCCTCCTTTGTTCTTTCCTTCGGCTCCCTCCTCCCCCTTTCCATCCAGTTTTTCCCCAACTACCCTCTCTCTGCCTCCTTTCTCTCCCCTGAGTCCTTTCTCTTCTCCCCTCCAGTGCCTTTCTCCTTCTTGCATCCATCCAACCCCCCTTTCCTATGTCCCCTCCCTCCGCTGGCTCCCCCTTTTTTTCTTTTCCTCTCCATCCCCTTTCTTGCCCTCTCATAGGTCCGGATCCTCCCCCCACCCAATCTGCCGCCATGTCACCCGTGTATAGTGCTGTTATAAGTGTGCGTCCCCTTTGAGTGTTGCGAAGAGCCACCATACTGTCGCTAGTTGTGTTTTTTATCTTGTCCGAACAGAAGCCAAACTGTCGCTGTGTTTTTTAATTGTGCCTGTCTACTTCTTGTGTGTCTTCATTCACATCGTCACCGGAGTGTTTTTATATTTTGAATTCCACAGCTTACTGCCATTTTACAGATTTTTACAATGTTGCGGTTTTATCGCCTGTTTTTCTTGTTTGTTTCTATTCTCATTATGTTTTTTAACCTTTCTGTCAGCTGTAGAGCAGCATATTACGCTGCTTCTAGCCCGCACCCCCCTCTAGGTGGGGCTGGGGGGGGGGGGGGGGGAGGGAATGGAAATCCAATAAAGAAAAAAAAAGAAATATCCAGAGCCGGCTCCGAGGGAACTGTGTTGCATCGCGGGCCGTGAGCAAACGCTGCGTTGTGTGCTGGTGAATATAGGTGCAACTTTTAAGCAACTGGCCGTTCAGACTAACCAAGGGGCCACCAGCAGTGAGTCCTCAGCGACCGTTCAGCTGACGTTGCTGTCTGTGGGTCTCTGCAGCAGGAACCTGGTTCACGCACCCAGCTGACTGCTGTTCATCTGAGACGAATTTTGGAATTTCCACGACATTACCATAGGTGGACGTTCACCGAGTGACGACAGGTTGTCTTTTAAGATGAATCACGTTTTATGCCCCATCAAACAGGTCGCTGTTGGTGTGTACCGGGTGAAGGTCTGTAATTGAACACCATGTAACATTCATCGACAGAGTCCAGTCCGGAGGATGGACCATTATCGTCTGGGGAATGTTTTCATGTAACTTCCTGCGTAATTCGTCGCTCTGGATTGACACAAATATGCATCCTCAGATGCTGTTTGTTTTCCCTTGGCACGATGTTATCTACCAGCATGAGAATGCATTGTGTCGCACAGTACACCTGCGTGGTTCGAAGAGCACTGGAATGAGTTCACTGTTATTCCCTGGCCACCAACCCCCCTCCCCCCTTCCCCAGGACTTATGCCCAAAAGAGAGTCTGTGGGGCCACCTCGATCGGGCTGTTTGCGCCACGCCTCTAAAACAGGGGCCAACGGGAAATGCGGCCCTGCAACAAGCTTGTGACGTCGCACTTCCCGAACGCTCAGCTCGCAGTGTCACGTGCTGGGCCTCGTCCTGGACCGAGTAACTTAGCGGAGCTGGCCACGGCACTGGTTTCGGTACGGCTCTGCATCCAAGTCCGTATCTTGCAGAACGTCACTGACTCTCTTCCTCCTAATGCCTCAGCGGTATGTGTAACAGAAGGTGATTATTCAGGCTTCTGACAGGTTGGCCATAAATGTGCAATAAATGCAACGCAGTTTTTTGTGGTAATATATTTTTTTGACGAACAGGATTTCATTGGATTTTCTGCTTGATTTTGAGACCAGTATTCCTTGTCTTAATTGTTACAAGCACCTAAATTTCAAGAATCTGTAAACGGTTGTACGTCATGGAATTTTTGTTTTCTTTCAGATCTCACGTCATACACTCGATGTTTAAGTGTCAGTGTGCACTACTGTTGCAATCTTATTTACGTTCCGTGGAGGAGCTATTCCATCTTTTATTAATTTACTTTGTATTAAATGCTCAGTCGAAGTCTTCAGATACTTTTGAAATTAAACCACTTTAGTCGACGCTTACACAGTTAATATGGTAGGAACAAAGATCATTTAGTAGAAAAGCGTCAAGTGAAATTTTTATTTGGTTTATTTTTTAACAATCATATAGGTGATACTGCTCTATTTCTATTTGTTGGTGACAAGTCCTGAGTGTTCGGGCAGAGAAGCAGTAACTCCGCTGGTGACACACTTGGACTGACTCGTTTCCGGCATCTGACGATTGTTAAATCTGTTCGGCAGCCGTGTAAACGATACCTTTTTGGCAAATCCTCTCATACGCCGCAGCCGATTATCATCTGCCCAGTCACAGTTACGTATCTTGGGATAATATATCTGTTTTCACTTCAAACAATTCCAATAATGAACTGCATGGTACATGCACGTTTCGCACAGTATATTGTACTGACTGGGACTTCAAACTCTGTCCAGTTAAGTGATTTTAGAATGAATGAAAAACAAACCGCTTCCAAAATTTAAGCAACGATTTCCAAAATATTGTGTACTAAAAGCAGATGTCCAGAATCGAACGCTGCTCCAGTAGGAATTTGAACTAGCCAGATGTATCTATCACCAGCATTACTTAAACAATTATGTCTCAGTACTGTAATGGTACGAAACGATACGCTTTACAACCTGTATATCAGTTTATACTGTCCGTTCACAGATTAGCTCAAACACTTCAACTGATACTTGATCCATTTAAGTGCAAAACAGCAAAACTTATACCTCGGTCAGTGCTTCGTAAGTTCTGAGGATTTCAAACGAGAAATCCACCACTGAAATAACAGCTGTACTTCTTTCTTCAGGTATTAGACATTTGACTGTTACATCTTTATGTTTAGTGCCTCTGTTGTCTCTAGTTAGTTATTGTTTGACCTCTCCACCTCTACTTGGACTTCCTTTTGATCTTTCGCGTGTTGTTCGATAATTCATTAGTATTTTAGGCATTGTATTTTCCTTGATCTGTCCGCCAGCGCATTCATGTCCTGGTTCTTGTCTGATTTTTGTATTCATTATCATATCGATCTGTCGCTAGTTGCCGTTCTGAAAATCCTCATCTGCACAACTTCAATTCTTTGTTCATAGCCAGCTGTTATTGTTCTAGCCTCACTGTATATGGCACGTCCATTGTTTTGTAAAGCTCTATTGGTGTTTTTTCCTTAAATTTTTTTGAACTTTCTTTATATTGTCCAATTATTTATTAACGTCTGATCAATCGCAAAATGAAAATCATAATGAAAATCCGATGAAGATTTGCACAGATGTGTTGGACACTGTCTCTAGTAAGCTCGTCGATCTCGTCATGTCATGCTCAACGAGCACGTAAAAGTGCCTAGGAAATAGTGGCTCTCCCCCCCCCCCCCCCCCTCCAAGTACGACTGCCTGCTGAGAGATTTCGTCAGATTTCATGCAGCCCACATGTCATACACGTCACACATTTCCTTCTTGCGACAGTTCTCGGCCGCTCGCTGCAGGGGCATCAAAGACCCTCTTTTTGATCACACAGCATATAGCGTGGACTTGGCTGCCTCTGAATTTCATCTCTGCTCACAAGAACAGACAACAGACAACAAGCTGCAGATCAGCACAGAGAAACAGCGGAAAGCACAATAACTTGGTGCTTGTCTTTTTCGTTTGTGAAGCAAATGGCGTTTCAAGAATATGAATTCATTCGTTCTCTCTAATTTCTGGTCTTTTACTACAAATTTACTTGGGATCATGTCTTGGCCGTTAAGAGCAAGACTATTGTTTTCTGGGCTGTGCTTGTTAAGTTACAGCATTTGGTCACTGTCGTCTATAAGAAGTTGACCATTATGAAAGACGATTCTCATTAGATGATTTCGTTGATTGTGGGCCATTGCCTCAACATACCATGAACACAGATATTTAAAGTATCGGAGGCAAACTGTGTCTTTGTAGTATGCTTAAAGTTGTCGCTACTTTAATATTCGCTTTTCGGGCAAGAGAAATTTATCGGCTTAAGAAATTTATTGGGATATTCTTAGTAAATCATGTTGTATGCTTCTGTGTCTTGTTTTTCCCACAGCATTTTCCTGTCTACACTGTCAAAGGCTTTCGAACAGATCATAAATAGCAAATGTCCTCTATTAAATTCTACGAGTGTTTCAATTATTTGTCTGATACCAAACGTGTTGTCTGAAGACCACCTACCCTTCCTGACTCCATTCAGCTCCTCCAACAAGATATTTTCTAAAGTCAGTGTGAGTTGTTTGTTGTTGTTTGGTTCGTGGGGCGCTCAACTGCGCGGTCATCAGCGCCCGTAGAGAGTCCCAATTTTCTCACAGTCCAATTTTTTTCACAGTCCGATTTAGCCACTGTCACGAATGAGGATGATGATGATGAAATGATGAGGACAAAACAAACACCCAGTTCCCGGGAAGAGAAAAATTCCCAACCCGGCCGGGAATCGAACGCGCGACTCCGTGATGCAGAGGCAGCAACGCTAGCCATTAGGCCAAGAGCTGCAGACAAATTAATGTGAGGCTTTTTAAGAAAATTAAACCAGTTCTTGCTTATTTTCAGATTCATTTTAGACAGATTCTCTAGGGTATTCAAGAATTCTAGCCAAAAAACATATGGATAATAAGTCGCCTCTTTTTAATCTGCATTCAGGTATAATGAAGAGAAGATATTTTGATGTAGTAATTTTGGACCCTTTTGGCAGTCCCCAATGACTTACTTGCATTAAAACTAATTACATAAAAGTGCTCAAATGTCGAATTTTTTAAATAATTTTCTACAAAGTGGTATTGAACATGCGCCACACGCTACCCTTTTTCCGCGACTATACGAAATGAAAAGTTTCCTCACGAAGAATATTCTTCCGAAACTGTGATTCCGTAACGCCTCAACGATAGCAAGCAGGACGAAACATATTATTTTTGCAATGAAAAATGTTTGTCGTTGTACGTGTTCCTTCAAACAAGCACAACGTCTTTCATACAGTTTTATGCTTGTATATAATTACGGCAAAAATGATTAGACTAGATGCTACCTATAAGTTCCTAAAATCAGTCTTAAGTGCCATCATTTTGCCGTGAAATGGGTGTTACAACGATAAATTTTAACCCATGTGTATTTCAGTTGTACATTAATTACTACACGAGAGCAGTCTCAGAATTCCGACAGAAATAGCAGCACTGCATCACCTCCCATTCTCGATAGAACTTACATTTTAACTGATTATAGAAAGCTTTTGTTTGTTTTGAATAGCTTTAGTGCTATTGTATGAAATTTTAATACTTGTTTACCCGAGGAATGCGAAATAGATTCCACTTACTCATACGTTATAGTAATGTTAGTAATATCAAATCACAACAAGTTTCCAGTTATTCTAGATATCGGAAGAAGTGTCACTTCTGTTTGCGATATTGTACGTGCCTCTGACGATCCGTAACTACGTACAAAACTTTTCAGTGGCGTCTACAATTAGTTAATTTTTAGGACAGGTCCTTTGATTTAGTGACAGCAATGTATCTTCTGAAGCGTTAAGTTTGGTATATCTTCCACATAAACGCAACCTCGTCTCTCCTATTCCCATGAGTGGTACACTGTGTTAGATGAGACTATAGTTCTTACCTTGAAGAGAATGGACATGTTGATAGCGAGTGGTACATAGTGAACAGAGAGTTTTATTTACCCACTTTTTGTACATTCTATTGTCGTACTTTAGGAAGCTGAAGAATACTAACAAAATAGTCGCAAAAATGAAACAAAAGACATAAATAATTGTTACACATCTTCTAGGAATTCTGGAAGTAAATTACTCTATTCTTATGTGATTTGGTCTGCCACAATGCATGATAAAGAATTAAAAAGTCAAGAAAACCAACGTTTTGTATGATAATTGACATTTCTCGGAAGAAACAATTTGCACATACTTTTACATGTTCATCTACTCAAAAATCTGCTTGTTACGTTATTAATTGGCTTCCTTCTGTCATACAAATGTGTGTAGGGCAATTACCTTTTCAAAGTTTATTCTACTTAACTAGAATATTTTGAATTTATTCTACTTAACGAGAATACTAATGAATAAAACAGTCGTTTTAACTGCCACATCCCTGAAGTTATGATAGGCACGTAAGTATACAAGTGTCTTCAGAAACATTCAATTCCTCCAAAGAAACTATAGTCTTAACTGCCTCATATCTTAACCACCTAATTTTGTCGTGGGACGTCGTCATTTTCTTTCCCGTTGATTCTTACTCTCTATACACTTAATGTTGCACTGATAGTTCTTTCCAGAGTCGCTAACGACCTCCGTGACAAGTCCACGTCACCAGCAAGTACGCAGTCACGCCACGTCGTCTTGCGCCTGCGCTATGAAGCCGGTGGACTGTTGGCAACGCCGTCCCCGTTCTTTTTCTCATTTTGTGCTCAGCTATAATCTTGGTGCAGCATAATGAATCCCGCACAAATATCAACAGGAATTTCAGGTAATTTACTGCATTAAAGCTACACAGATAGTAAGGCATAGTGATTTAATACCACGATAAGCACGCTAGATAGAGGTAATGGCTTAATAAGCACACTAGATACAAGTCAGACAAAGTACTCCACAAAAATGTGGGTGCTAAAGTACACCTTTGATAACAGATAACGCTCACACCTGCATGACGGTATACTAACGCAGTAAGGAAGACTGTATTGTCCCTCAAACTGCTTTGTGGAATGATGCACGTGACTCTGCAGTGCGTAATCCGTCTGTTTTTGCGCAGGCGTGGTGGCACACGAAGTCCAAAATAGCCATAGCTCTTCAGATCATCTACTGTAGATGCCACGACTTACAAGTATTCTTACGTTGCCACATGAATTGTTTTCATGGAGAACGGATGAATGGTCGCGAAAGCCGAATATTTTCGCCTCTGTTGGCTGGTAATCTCCAGGAACTACTCTACTACCTAACTGGAGATGTGTGCATGGAATTGTCTCCCAAAGGACACAACAAACGACTACCACTTCCCTCTCTCAGATTTCAGTGCATCCGAAAATGTTCCTGAATTTAAAGCGACGACATGTAATGCAAGAAAATAAGAGTGGTACGAAACAACGCCGCCTGTAACCTTCTCCTGCTACAGCATTGATCATTAAGTGAACACGCAACGTATGATACCTAACAGCCATGATAAGGTTCTCCAGTTAACTCTGCAGGCTGCACCTCTGAAGTTTCCTCTTCCTTCGTGCATCCAAACATCAGACGGCAGTTTATTGGTACAGGGTGCTTCAGCTGCCCATTCCGATAGGTTTTAGGCAATTCACAATGTCTTCATATTCTTTCGGTTGCTACGGGTATACTATTAGTCATACAGAAAAAATAAATTAGCAGGACCCTTTTCTATAGGAAATTTGACGTAGTTAAGTATTGTATTGGGGTATGTTTTCGATGGAGCCCACAGTTTTCGAATTATTCAAGAAAGCCGTATTTGAAGGTCACTGTTGTAAGTTTTTCTTGAAGAATTCGAAAACTATGGCAAAAATTAATTTCAGTGAAAAATGTAACTACATCAGATTCCCTGAGAAAAGGTCTTGTTAATTCTTCTACACGACTAATAACTTGCTTGTAACAAGCGAGAGAATATAAAGATCTTACACGTTATTTGAAAGTGTTGCAGACTGCGTAAAACCCACAGGTTTGTTCTTTTATATGAATGGTGTCAAGATCAGCAAGAAACTTCGCTCGAGAGACATATTAAAAGGAAAAGTAGTTTTTCATTAATGGCAAAAAGATCCTCACATCACAAAATGCAAAATTATCATGGACTTTTTACGAAATTGTAATGAAATCCCTGGAAGGTCATCTGTAACATCCCATTGAATGCCTGTTGGGTTATAATACAATAGCTACATTGTTTCATCTATACCATTTCGATGCCACCGATCAACAGTAATGCATTATCACTTCGGAACAAATTAAGATATTTGCACTGCTCCTAACCACGTTTTCTCACTAATGTAAAATAGTTGTAATGTTGCTAGTTTTTGTGTGTAGTTACGATATGTTGTCACTACTATACAGTTAAATAATTTTTTTTCAGACATCGGTAACACTACATATATGACATACCGTTGGCTGCATGTCATGTGAATCACACGATATAAATAAAATAAATGGTAAAGTAGTGTTAACCAGTTTCTCTCGTGAAATTAGTGCTTATGAATATCGGCATGTGATGTGTACGTGTAAGGAGTAATCTTGTACATGAGTGTAAACAGAGGTTGGGGCTTGATGCCAGAGCAAGATCCTCTCAGATAACACCAACAACGCAGCCGAGCTTGAAATTTCATTCCATCACTATCAAAAGTGAGTCATGCCTCTACAGCATGATACACAACACAGTGGTTTGTGAATTAACTCATTAGATCATGCACTGTTTGATGACAAGGGTGTGGATGGCAAAATTCCATTCTGCCATCTCTGCTGCATTCAACCGACAAAATTCCTATGGCAAACATATCCTCTCTGTTGGTATTTATGAAGAGGAGTGTTGTACCGGGTGGTTGTAATTAAAGTGCACCTACTCACACGGATCCAGATCGGGCTGTAATTATCGTATGCCAGCGAAATTAGCTAAACATCTAAAGCGTTAATGCTGTAAAGATTTAGGCCGAAAAAAAATCCAATTTTGTTCACAAGTTGCAAACCTGCAGCTGTGAATTCAAGGAAGACGTATGGAAATGTTTCCATATGTAATGGATTAGGAATGGGATGTGGTCTGGAAAGCTCACAAGTAAGGATGGCATAATATTAATTTTATTATTAACTGCCACTTTCACAATTTGGGCAACGTGAACACAGGATGTCGACGGTATTCTGAATACAACCAGTTTGCACCTGATGGCAAAACTGGAATTAATTTTTTTCGGCGTAGTCTGTGGGTAGTTGGACTACAATTATTGTCACCCGGTATAACGTCACATTGACAACGACATTCAAGAGATACAAACTCGCTCTAGACATGGATGAGGAAAGAAATTGCCAGTATCCTTCTCAAGTAAATCATCTCAGTATTTGCCTCAGTTAAGAGCAAGCCTACATCCGAACGGCGGTACAGGATTTTACATTGATTTTGGTACACATAATTGCTACTATTTGAAGTACTAATTAATCAATCCTCGAATAACTAGAAAGAAACTGAAAACTGACTTCTTGTCCATTTTAATGACGAAATACACTTGATTACTTACAGAGTTAGCGGTATCTATAGTACAAGTGATAGCACTGTAAGTGTTTCTTGAAATGATAGTGGCTGTTCTCTTCCATACCCTCACTTGGTCAACTCTTATAGCCAGCAATGTGTTGTGAACATTTTCTACACTCTCAGCTTCCTCAAAGGTTTTCTGCACGCCTGTAAATTAAGGATACTGATTTATTGTTATAGCTATATGACATATCCGTCGGATTGTTGGTTATATGTAAGAAAATTGTGTGTTCTCTGCAAGAAACGTGTTCATTTTTAGATAAGCTGTATTCTTTGAAGAAATAGTAACGTCGGTGCGTGCAAAATATATAAAAGGAGAAACGCATGAGAAGATGGACTGTAAAATTGTCAGTTAATTGAAGGTATGACCTGTGTAATAGGGAACGTACCATGCGTGGTATGCAGGCATCTACGCGATCCCTAATTTAACACCTATTAAAGATCGGACGCCATTTGTCATTGAAGCAACAGTGTTTTTGTTTCACTTGCTCCTCAGCAAGTACCTTTATGTAACCAACAAGTTTTGTGAAGGTCCTTCTACTTTCTCAAACAGCTTTAGGTTAGTATACTCCAGTGCACACAAAGAGCTCGCGTCCCTTCAAATCTTTGACGGAAAGCGTACAACTAGCGGTGCGTTCTTGTACGTCCCACGAATTTTTTTCACGTAACATATCGGTGGAATGGCGTCATAGTGTGACACGGCAGATGTGCGACAACATGCCAGCAATTTCAGAGAATCAGACAGTAAACTTCAGCTGAGTCTGTGGGCGTCTTGCAGCGGAACAGAATCCACCAGTCAATAAATCTTCCTACCAGCTATGATTGTGTTCATGCCAAATTGAATGAAATTTTTTTGGTCTGTTAAATAAAAGTAGTGTTGAAGAGCGGGGAAGAAACCCGATTGCTCTCCTATGAAACGAGAAAAAAATCTGACCCACATAATTATGATAAAAATTATATAAAATCTTTTTGTTCCCAGATGTTACGGGAGAGATTTATGACGTGTAGTACAGTGATAATTGACACTCATCAACACAAACAGGCAAATACCCACAGTCGTTCTGAAACACTGCAATATAACAAATTTTTGTATATAAACAGACATTATTCAGTATGCTGCTGTCCAAATTATTGTTTTCCCGCGCTACAAACGCTCTGCCAATCAAGATATACCTAATGAGTTCTACATCTACATGATTACTCTGCAATTGACATTTAAGTGCTTGGCAGAGGGTTCATCGAACCACAATCATACTATCTCTCTACTATTCCACCCCCGAACAATGCGCGGGAAAAACGAACACCTAAACCTTTCTGTACGGTCTCAGATTTCTCTTATTTTATTTTGATGATCATTCCTGCCTATGTAGGTTAGGCTCAACAAAATATTTTCGCATTCGGAAGAGAAAGTTGGTGACTGAAATTTCGTAAATAGATCTCGCCGCGACGAAAAACGTCTTTGCTTTAATGACTACCATCCCAATTCTCTTATCATATCTGCCACACTCTCTTCCGTATTACGTAATAATACAAAACGAGCTGCCTTTTTTTGCACCCTTTCGATGTGCTCCGTCAATCCCACCTGGTAAGGATCCCACACCGCGCAGCAATATTCTAACAGAGGACGAACGAGTGTAGTGTAAGCTGTCTCTTTAGTGGACTTGTTACATCTTCTAAGTGTCCTGCCAATAAAACGCAACCTTTGCCTCGCCTTCCCCACAATATTATCTATGTGGTCTTTCCAACTGAAGTTGTTCGTAATTTTAACACCCAGGTACTTAATTGAACTGACAGCCTTGAGAGTTGTACTATTTATCGAGTAATCGAATTCCAACGGATTGCTTTTGGAACTCATGTGGATCACCTCACACTTTTCGTAATTTAGCGTCAACTGCCACACCATACAGCAATCTTTTCTAAATCGCTTTGCAACTGACACTGGTCTTCGGATGACGTTACTAGATGGTAGATTACAGCATCATCTGCGAACAACCTAAGAGAAGTGCTGGGATTGTCACCCAGGTCTTTTATATAGATCAGGAACAGAAGAGGTCCCAGGACGCTTCCCTGGGGAACACCTGATATCACTTCAGTTTTACTCGATGATTTTCCGTCTATTACTACCAACTGCGACCTTCCTGACAGGAAATCACGAATCCAGTTGCACAACAGAGACGATACTCCATAGGCCCGCAGCTTGATTAGAAGTCACTTGTGAGGAATGGTGTCAAAAGCTTTCCAGAACTGTAGAAATACTGAAGCAACTTGAGATCCCCTGTCGATAGCGGCCGTTACTTCTTGCGAATAAAGAACGATGTTTTCTGAAACCATGCTGATTACGCATCAATAGATCGTTCCCTTCGAGGTGATTCATAATGTTTGAATACAGTATATGCACCGAAACCTTAATGCAAACCGACGTCAGTGATATAGGTCTTTAGTTAGATGGATTACTCCTACTACCCTTCTTAAACATTGGTGCGACCTGCGCAATTTTCCAATCTGTAGGTGCAGATCAATCTGTGAGTTAGCAGTTGTATATGATAGCTAAGGAGGGAGCTACTGTATCAGCGTAATCTGAAAGGAACCTAATCGGTATACAATCTGGATTGAAGACTTGCCCGTATCAAGCGATTTGAGTAGCTTCACAACCCCTAAGGTATTTACTTCTAAGAAACTCATGCTAGCAGCTGTTCGTGTTTCAAATTCTGGAATATTCCATTCGTCTTCCCTGGTGAAGGAATTTCGAAAAACTGCGTTCAATAACGCCGCTTTAGCGGCACAGTCCTCTGTGACAGTACCATCGGCACTGCGCAGCGAAGGTACTGACTGCGTCTTGCCGCTTGTGTACTTTACATACGACCAGAATTTCTTCGGGTCTTGTACCAAATTTAGAGACATTGATTCGTTGTGCAACCTATTAATGGCATCTCGCATTGAAGTCTGTGCCAAGTTTCACCCGTCTGTAAATTTTAGCCAATCTTCGAGATTTCGCGTTCTTCTGAACTTCGTATGCTTTTTCCGTTGCCTCTGCAATGGCGTCGGACTTGTTTTGTGTACCACGGTGGATCAGTTCCATCTCTTACAAATTTATGAGGTATGTATCTCTCAATTGGTGTTGCTACTATATCTTTGAATTTGAGCCACATCTCGTCTACATTTGCATCGTCAGTTCGGAAGGAATGGAGGTTGTCTCTTAGGAAGGCTTCTAGTGACACTTTATCCGCTTTTTTAAATAAAGTTATTTTGCGTTTGTTTCTGGTGGATTTGGAAGAAACGGTGTTGAGCCTAGCTATAACGAACTTGTGATCACTAATCCCTGTATCAGTCACGATGCTCTCTATTATCTCTGAATTGTTTGTGGCTTAGAAGTCAAGTGCGTTTTCGCAACCATTTACAATTCGCGTGGGTTCGTGGACTAACTGCTGGAAATAATTTTCGGAGAAAGCATTTAGGACAATCTCGGAAGATGTTTTTTGTCTACCACCGGTTTTGAATAAGTATTTTTGCCAACATATCGAGGAAAGGTTGAACCGCATGAGTGAGGTATTTATTTGTTGCGAGACTTTTTTCTGAACTGTTCAGCAACTATATGATCGGAGTCTGGGGGTCGGTAGAAGGAGCCAATTATTAACATAGTTCGGCTATTAAGTATAAGGCTGCTCTGGTTGGTAGAAGCTAACTGGGGTAGCGAAAAACACTTAAGGACGCGCACGTTTTACTGTCACTTTGAATGAAGTATTGCGTAAACTACTGCAAGTGTCCCCAAACATACAAACGAAAGAGGAAAGCACTCACAGACGCTGCTGACACCAGTTTGTATACAGCGGGCTAAGCGCCGCTGCTTCGCTCGCGTAGGCGATTTAGCCCGCAGAGTTTTTTTTTTATCGAATATTTTTGTTGCCCGCAAACAGCAACACCTTCTAAGCTTTTCACGCTAATTAAGACCATACCAGCTGGTTTTTTCCGAATATACTTCTGACCAAAAAGCGATTCTGATAGCGGATGTCTAGTTGTTGTCAGTCATGCTTTTTGTGTTCTTGTGGAGATATTTCCATAGCAACTTTCATCCCCCAAACTAATAATTCTTTACTTCTAACCGAGAAGAGAAATACCAATTTTTGACAAATTTAGCTTCAAAATTTTATGTAACGAAATATGTTTTAATGTTCTCATCGCTTATTCCACTCCCTTAAAGGTTGAATTACCAGGGATTTTTAATTTCTATTTGAAAAGTCAAATACCAATTGCCGTATAAGTAGGCTTAAAAATCCTTTAGTATTTCTTTGGTAATTATATATTTTCAAAAAATCTTTCTCCAATTATTTTATGCCGTTAGTGGTTGAAATTGGAAAACGCTGAAATACATTTTGTTTATTTTCTGAGTGAGAATCCAAATAGCAGCTCCCCAAACATACAAACGAAAGAGGAAAGCACTCACAGACGCTGCTGACACCAGTGTTAGGCGCGTAATGGGGCCCCTTAGGGATATGGCGGCTAAGGAGGGGAAGAAATCCAGTGTGCACTCCGTGTGCATTCCGGGAGGAGTCATTCCTGATGCGGAAAGGGTCCTTCCGGATGCCATGAAGAGCACAGGGTGCAGCCAGCTGCAGGTGGTGGCACATGTCGGCACTAATGACGTGTGTCGCTTTGGATCTGAGGAAATTCTCTCTGGATTCCAGCGGCTATCTGATTTGGTGAAGGCTGCCGGTCTTGCTTACGAGATGAAGGCAGAGCTCACCATCTGCAGCATCGTTGACAGAACCGACTGCGGACCTTTGGTGCAGAGCCGGGTGGAGGGTCTGAATCAGAGGCTCAGACGGTTTTGCGACCGTATTGGCTGCAGATTCCTTGACTTGCGCCATAGGGTGGTGGGGTTTCGGGTTCCGCTGAATAGGTCAGGAGTTCACTACACTCAGCTGGCGGCTACACGGGTAGCGGAGGCTGTGTGGCATGGACTGGGCGGTTTTTTAGGTTAGAAGGCCTCGGGAAAGTGCGGGATGGGCTGCAATGTCAAAGGGTGCTTGGCAATTACAGGACGTGCTTGGATCAAGGAACAGTCGGAATTATAGTTGTAAATTGTTGTAGTTGCGCTGGAAAAGTCCCTGAGCTTCAAGCGCTAATAGAAAGCACAGAAGCTGATATCGTTATAGGTACAGAAAGCTGGCTAAAGCCTGAAATAAGTTCTGCAGAAATTTTTACGAAGTCTCAGACGGTGTTCAGGAAAGATAGATTAGGCAGAATTGGTGGTGGAGTGTTGGTGTCTGTCAGTAGTGGTTTATCTTGTAGTGAAGTCGAAGTAGATACTCCGTGCGAATTGGTGTGGGTGGAGGTTGTACTTAACAGCCGAATTAAGTTAATAATTGGCTCCTTCTACCGTCCCCCAGACTCCGATGATACAGTTGCGGAACAGTTCAGAGAAAGTTTGAGTCTCGTAACAAATAAATACCCCACTCATACGGTTATAGTTGGTGGGGACTTCAACCTACCCTCGGTATGTTGGCAAAAATACTTGTTCAAAACCGGTGGTAGG
The DNA here is from genome assembly GCF_023897955.1 of Schistocerca gregaria. Lineage (NCBI taxonomy): Eukaryota > Metazoa > Arthropoda > Insecta > Orthoptera > Acrididae > Schistocerca > Schistocerca gregaria. The sequence goes on from NC_064926.1 coordinate 522,729,171, forward strand.
CAGAAAACGTCTTCCGAGATTGTCCTAAATGCATTCTCCGAAAATTATTTCGAGCAGTTAGTCCACGAACCCACGCGAATTGTAAATGGTTGCGAAAACACACTTGACCTCTTGGCCACAAACAATCCAGAGCTGATAGAGAGCATCATGACTGATACAGGGATTAGTGATCACAAGGTCATTGTAGCTAGGCTCAATACCATTTCTTCCAAATCCATCAGAAACAAACGCAAAATAATTTTATTTAAAAAAGCGGATAAAGTGCCACTAGAAGCCTTCCTAAAAGACAATTTCCATTCCTTCCGAACTGACTATGCGAATGTAGACGAGATGTGGCTCAAATTCAAAGATATAGTAGCAACAGCAATTGAGATATTCATACCTCATAAATTGGTAAGAGATGGAACGGATCCCCCGTGGTACACAAAAAACGTCTGAACGCTGTTGCAGAGGCAACGGAAAAAGCATGCGAAGTTCAGAAGAACGCGAAATCCTGAAGATGGGCTAAAATTTACAGACGCGCGACATTTGGCACGTACTTCGATGCGAGATGCCTTTAATAGGTTCCACAACGAAACATTGTCTCGAAATTTGGTAGAAAATCCGAAGAAATTCTGGTCGTATGTAAAGTACACAAGCGGCAAGACGCAGTCAATACCTTCGCTGCGCAGTGTCGATGGTACTGTTATCGACGACTGTGCCGCTAAAGCGGAGTTATTGAACGCAGTTTTCCGAAATTCCTTCACCAGGGAAGACGAATGGAATATTCCAGAATTTGAAACACGAACATCTGCTAGCATGAGTTTCTTAGAAGTAAATACCTTAGGGGTTGCGAAGCAACTCAAATCGCTTGATACGGGCAAGTCTTCAGGTCCAGATTGTATACCGATTAGGTTCCTTTCAGATTACGCTGATACTATAGCTCCCTACTTAGCATTCATATACAACCGCTCGCTCACCGATAGATCTGTACCTACAGATTGGAAAATTGCGCAGGTCGCACCAGTGTTCAAGAAGGGTAGTAGGTGTAATCCATTTAACTACAGACCTATATCATTGACGTCGGTTTGCAGTAGGGTTTTGGAGCATATACTGTATTCAAACATTATGAATCACCTCGAAGGGAACGATCTATTGACACGTAATCAGCATGGCTTCAGAAAACATCGCTCTTGTGCAACGCAGCTAGCTCTTTATTCGCACGAAGTAATGGCCGCTATCGACAGGGGATCTCAAGTTGATTCCGTATTTCTAGATTTCCGGAAAGCTTTTGACACCATTCCTCACAAGCGACTTCTAATCAAGCTGCGGAGCTATGGGGTATCGTCTCAGTTGTGCGACTGGATTCGTGATTTCCTGTCAGGAAGGTCGCGGTTCGTAGTAATAGACGGCAAATCATCGAGTAAAACTGAAGTGATATCAGGTGTTCCCCAGGGAAGCGTCCTGGGACCTCTACTGTTCCTGATCTATATAAATGACCTGGGTGACAATCTGAGCAGTTCTCTTAGGTTGTTCGCAGATGATGCTGTAATTTACCGTCTAGTAAGGTCATCCGAAGACCAGTATCAGCTGCAAAGCGATTTAGAAAAGATTGCTGTATGGTGTGTCAGGTGGCAGTTGACGCTAAATAACGAAAAGTGTGAGATGATCCACATGAGTTCTAAAAGAAATCCGTTGGAATTCGATTACTCGATAAATAGTACAATTCTCAAGGCTGTCAATTCAACTAAGTACCTGGGTGTTAAAATTACGAACAACTTCAGTTGGAAGGACCACATAGATAATATTGTCGGGAAGGCGAGCCAAAGGTTGCGTTTCATTGGCAGGACACTTAGAAGATGCAACAAGTCCACTAAAGAGACAGCTTACACTACACTCGTTCGTCCTCTGTTAGAATATTGCTGCGCGGTGTGGGATCCTTACCAGGTGGGATTGACGGAAGACATCGAGAGGGTGCAAAGAAGGGCAGCTCGTTTTGTATTATCGCGTTATAGGGGAGAGAGTGTGGCAGATATGATACACGAGTTGGGATGGAAGTCATTACAGCATAGACGTTTTTCGTCGCGGCGAGAGCTTTTTACGAAATTTCAGTCACCAACTTTCTCTTCCGAATGCGAAAATATTTTGTTGAGCCCAACCTACATAGGTAGGAATGATCATCAAAATAAAATAAGAGAAATCAGAGCTCGAACAGAAAGGTTTAGGTGTTCGTTTTTCCCGCTCGCTGTTCGGGAGTGGAATAGTAGTGAGATAGTATGATTGTGGTTCGATGAACCCTCTGCCAAGCACTTAAATGTGAATTGCAGAGTAGTCATGTAGATGTCATGTAGATGTAGCAGTTGTCCTAATTCTAGCTTTAAAATTCCCTTAATAGCGACATAGTTTCAAAGAGCCTTTCATCCCCTACTTCACGCCCTTAGGAGTGGAATTTTGGACACTCCCTTCTTAAACGATGCCTACAGATCCAAGACCTCTCCATACTTTAAATTTCTATCCATAGCGATTTGGGCTGTAGCATGAAGAGTCAGTGAATGACTCTGTTTGACTCCCTTAAGGATTCAGTTTCCAAAAACAGTGAAATACGTGTTTTTTCGTCTCCAACTGACAAGCCAAACGCCAGTTTTCAATGACTTAGCTCTAAAAATGCTTTCACAATGATATATTTTAATAAATCGTTTGCCCCCCTATTTCATCTCCTCAGGGATCGAATTTCCAAAAACAGTGACATGCGTATGTTTTATTTGTAACCGAAAAGCCATATATATATTTTCATAGATTTAGCTTCAAGATTATTTGGACAATCAAATATTTCCGTAGAAACTTACATCACCATTTCACTTCCAGTGGGTTTGAGTTTGCAAGAACAATGAAACACATTCTTTTTTTTATTTTAAAATGAGAAGTCGAATTTAAATTTTCATAGATTTAGGTTTCATAATACAATATTTTCAAAAGAAAACTCATTCCCTGTTTCACCCCCATAGTGGTTAAATTTCCGTAAACACTGAAACACGTATTTTTTTGTTTGCAACAGGAAGTGAAATACCCATGTTCATAGATGTACCTGTAAAAGTACTTTAGTAGTTCCTTGACAATCATATATTTTTTAAAAAAGATTTATCCTTTTATGTCACCCGCATAGGGCTAAATTTCCAAAATACAGAAACAGGAATTAGTTATTTCTGACCGAGAAACCAAATACCCATTTCCGTAGGTGTAGCTTCAAAATTACCTAAACAGCGACACTTTTCAAAAAAACCTTCGTCCCTATTTCAACCCCTTAGAGTTGGCGTTTCGAAAAATCCCTCTTAAACGACGCCTACCGTATAACATCCTCACCTCACCCCAATTTCAAGTTTCTATCCTCAGCGGTTTTGGCTGGGCGACGATATATCACTCATTCAGTCAGTTAGGACATTGTTTTTTTTATAGTGTAGCGCCAAAGACACTGGTGTAGGTATGCGTATTCAAATACAGAGATATGTAAACAGGCAGCATACGGCGCTACGATCGGCAACACTTATATAGGACAAGTGTCTGGCACAGTTATTACTGCCGCTACAAAAGTAGGTTAAGTGAGTTTGAACGTTGTGTTACAAGTCAGAGCACGAGCGATGGGGCACAGCATCTCCGAGGAAGCGATGAGGGAGGATTTTCCGGTACGACCATTTCAGGAGCGTACCGCGAATATCAGGAATACGGTAAAACATCAGATCTCCGACATCGCTGCGGATGGAAAAGGACCCTACAAGAACGGGACCAACGACGACTGAAGAGAATCGTTCAACATGACGGGAGTGAAACCCTTTCACTAACTGCTGCAGATTTCAACGCTGGGCCATCAAACATGTGTCAGCGTGCGAATCGTTCAACAAAACGTCAGAGATATGGGCTCTCGGAGTCGAAGGACCACTCTTGTACCATTGATGACTGCACGGTACAAAGCTTTATGCCTCACCTGTGCCCGTCAACACCGACTTTAGACTGTTGAGACTCGAATCATGTTGATTGGTCGCGCGAGTTTCGTTTCCAATTGTATCGAGCGGATGGACGTGTACGGGTATGAAGACAATATCATGAATCCATGGACCCTGCATGTCAGCAGGGAACTGTTCAAGCTGGTGGAGGCGCTGTAATGGTGTGGGGCCTGTGCAGTTGGAGTGATATGAGACTCCTGATCTCTCTAGATACGACTTTGACAGGTGACACGTACTTAAGCATCCTGTCTTATCATCTGCATCCATGTCCATTGTGCATTCCGACGGACGTGGGCAATTTCAGCAGGACAATGCGACACCCTACACGTCCTAGATTGCTGCAGAGTGGCTCCAGGAACACTCTTCTCAGTTTAAATACTTTCGCTGGCCCCCAAACTCGCCAGACATGAACATTATTGAGCATATCTGGGATGCCCTGCAACAGGCTGTTCAGCAGAGATCTGCACCTCCGCGTACTCTTAAGGATTTATGGACAGCGCTGCAGGATTCATGATGTCAGTTCCCTCCAGCAACAGACTTTAGTCGAGTCCATGCCACGTCGTATTACGGCACTTCTTGTCCTCACGGGTTCCCAGCACGACATTACGCAGGTGTACCAGTTTCTTTGGCTCTTTAGTGTATATAGATATAAGACTGCAGCGGCACTTCTTGTCCTCACGGGTTCCCAGCACGACATTACGCAGGTGTACCAGTTTCTTTGGCTCTTTAGTGTATATAGATATAAGACGGCAGGACGTCAAGAATGTGTATTCATGTGATACGTATAATAATTATGAGAAACTATGCTTGTGAATGCAGGAAAATCGAATTTCATTTTATTTAACAAATCATTTCAAAAGGTTCAAACGCAATAGAAGAGTTCACTAAAGGAACGTCGGAGCGAGAAACAGTGAGTCGTTGTTCCACACTAGCGACACACACACATATTCCAGTTACTGTGATGGCTAATATCACAAAAGATGCAGTAAAAAATGTGTTCCGTCTATAGTTGGTGGTTGTAGCGTGGGCGGCCAACGATGCAGAACATACGTAATCTGTACTGAATGACGTAGTGCTGTACAGCAGATACTTTGCTCTGACCTACCGCAAGGTGTCTATGTCCCAATAAAATGCAATTCGCAATTTCGATGGTAACAAATTTACGAATCGCTTAATATTATTTGTTGGATCGGTCCGATTAATATTCTGAAAGCCGATGAAACTGGTTACTAAGTAATTGATGCCAACCTAATTTTCTCCGGCACTCAGTGATCACCATAGGCCTGCGTAGTTAGAGGACTTTTGTCTCGAGGGGGTGGAGGAGTTTTTCGAGCATTAGTTTAATTATCCTTAGTACTTACCAACGTGGCGACTTTCTACAATGGCTAGTAGGGCCGTTACTATGAATTTCTTGCCACTCCTCTGCGGCCCACGGACACTTGTCAATCCTGCCCTGTCGCACAATTGACGTCACTCCAGGAACCACAACTTCTGAACCGAGAGAACAGGCAATACTGGTTGGAACAAAACATAGTGTTTAGGATGACCACGAGCGTGTCTTTCTGCCAACGGACGCATACTGAGCTGCAGCGCCCTCTGTGACGGAACACCACAACACGGGAAAGTCCCCTCGTCCTCATTCGATTGCAGTCCTTCGTTGGAGTCGGCGCGTGATCTCCAAAAGCGCAGTTGTTGTCATATACGCATATGTCCTTGTGCATGGTCACCGTTTTTAACAGCAACCATGGACCTCACAGCTCGGGAAAGTGCTGATTCCCATTCAGTGTAATGCGGTTATTTCGGTTGTGAATACGTGGAAATGTATTGGTTTCCATCTCAGTTGGACAGCACTATGAAACTAGCCAAGCTTTAGCGATAAAATATGTAAGTAACTATCAGCGTCGATTGTGGTAATGAAACCAACCTTCACCTAGGTTTCAGCCCAAGCAATTGAGCCTTCTTCAGAAGATAAACCTGATTCCATAAAATGTCTGCGAGGGCAGTGTCTAGAAATAAAACTGAAACAGCCCTGGCAATAGACTTTGTACTGACCCCCCCTGGGATACAGTCTGTTCAATTCCCGTGCCTGTTAATCAGTTTGATGAATCTCTCGGTGTACTCTCTCTCTGATCACAGTCTGGACGAGTTAGCAAAATGCTCGTTCATGTTGTAATTAGCTGACTCTTTTGTCTTGTCCAGCAGCAAGCCTTTTCAGGCTACGTTCATCAGCTGTGCGCGGATAAGTCTTAATTAACGAGGAACAGGCTCCCTCTCTTATCCATGTATTCTCTTTGGAACAATATATGCAAGATTTTATCTGATCTGTCGTACTTCTGGCCTGTTGAACTCCCATGTTGCCTCCTGGAACTGTTCATTTAGCAATCATAAACCCCTACCAGACGAGATGGGATCCGATGATGGCCACGGTCGAGACGGCAGTGAATTAGCATATAAGGCCAGAGGTCAGTCAGTTCTTTCATTAATTCTACTGTCAGTATCGACACGTTGTTTTAATGGAACGTAACATAACATCAAGCAGCATCAACAGTGTTAGCAACGTCACTGCATGTAATAGACACTTGTGACCGTGATTATAACTGGTTCGAGTTCGGTACACAGTTCACACTATGTGCTCAATATTGAAACTATCTCACCCAGTCAATCTGTCCTTCTACAGTCCTGTTTTCACTTTCTTCCACGATGTGTTACAGACACGTCGAGACTGATACACGCTTCGGAGTATGTGTTCAATAATAAAATTTGTTCACTACGTAAATACGTCTTTCCACAGTCACTGGATTCACAACTCTCCACGACATATTGTTGTATGATAAAGTCACATCGACACATCATAACTTTAATGTGGCAGTCAGTATTCTGCTTTGTAAACCGTCCCATTAGCACACGTGTCTCTACACTATTATAATGTTGCAGTACTGCATTGAGTAGGAAATTAATCCAGGGCACATAATATTTTAGTGCACTTTGTACGTATTGCAAAGGTAGTTTTGACTACACTGCAGAAGTTTTGCTGGGAAGCCCTTAGATATCCTTTATTCTCCTCACACTCCCAACCTCTACCCATGCGATTTCCATATTTTTGTAATTCTGAAGTAAGCCATTCGTGGCTGTCAATTTTTTTGGATGTTGTGCACGCCTAGGTACAATCACAGTTCTGTAGGCAACTGCAAACATTTTTATCATAAACGCAATGACCATTTTGTATCACAGCAGGATAAATGTACTAACACTTGTGGCGATTACTTATGAATAACTGCAGTTTACTTACTTTTTTACATCTGCCTCGTTTTCATTTGACTGCCCCTTACACAACAAAAAAATCGGTGAATAATATGGTAATATTTCATAAAGTGTGTTGCTGTTGTAATCACTATACTATTAGCGTACTGGACTGTCACCCCTTGAAGTTCATAACCAAAGTTTATGAAGCCCTATGCAGAAAACCTTTCCTAGGGGACAGTATACCAGGAGCCGGAAATAGATTTCCTCAATTCGGATCTTAATAACATCATATCTCAGACGACTAAGGGACCACAAACAGCTCCCACAAACGTTGCAGAGACTCTGCTGATACACTGCGTACTTCTAGCACAACACGCTACAAGCCTACGCTAAAATAAGAGTGAGTGTGAGTGTGAAGTAATGTAGGCTAGCTCTGGTGGGGGTGCACCGCCCATAGCACACAATAGGTGACTGACAATTACCCCACAGTCGTAACTGATGACGTGGCATAGCAACACAAACGCAATGCTGGCTGCGACACGCACAGGTGGCAGGTGGAAGTGGAGTGTGTGGTAAGTGGACACTGCTTGACGTCACGTGGAACACAAACTGCAGTCGCTGATGAAGGATATAGTGGTAATGGTGTGCAGCAACTGTGGAGGTTCGGCGCAGTATGTGTCGGTGGGCTGCTGTAAGCACTGTGACTGGGTCACGCTATCTTCCTTACTAGATGACGTGCCATCCAGACTAGCAGTTCCACATAGGTACTCTAGCCAGGGGTGAGAGCATCTGGTCATGGCCGGGAATGAGGCTACTCGGCGCATCAGCTGCCCGCGGCATGCTGTTGACCAACTGCCAGAAGCGAAGTGCAGTTGGGTACATGGTGTGGAATGGCATCACACCATGTAGTTTCTGTTGATTGGTACAGTGTTGGCTAGTTCTGTGAATGGATCTGTGTAGCGCGTTTAAATACATAAGATAAAAGTGTATACCTGTGCCGTTCCCAACCTGCAATAGAAGATTGTGTCCAGTGCTTAACAACCATAAATGTTTGACCAGTGATTTATTCAGTTTTAAAGTTAAGTTGTCTCATTCCCACAAACAGCCACTCGGTGTACCTGTGGAGTTCTAGGCGCTTCAGTCTGGAACCGCGTGACCGCTACGGCTGCAGGTTCGATTCCTGTCTCGGGCATGGATGTGTGTATTGTCCTTAGGTTAGTTAGGTTTATATAGTTCTAAGTTCTAGGGGACTGATGACCACAGATGTTAAGTCCCACAGTGCTCAGAGCCATTTCAACCATTTGATCCCACAAACAGTGGAATTCCCATAATTATAAACTTAGAGTTTTAGATATCTGAATTTCCTATCACTTAAAGGTAGGACAATTAAATTTAGAGTATCTCACAATTTTAATCTGGGGATACGGGGGCTCTTGGGTTGTGGTGAGGCACATGTTTTACATATTAAATATGACCATAGCACAAATGCACTTAAATTTAGGGCACGCCAGGCCCTAACTTAGGTGCAACTGTTTAAAATGCGCGAGTGGTGGAATTGTTTGGATATAATTTTAAACTGGTCTAGATAAATTAGCCGCACTGAAACTTAAGACCAGTTTCTAAACCTAGAAGGTAGGAAACCAGGCAACCATTCAGGGGGACACAGAATCATCTGGGTAACCATATTGAATTCTGATGTTATAGGGAAGGGGAAATTGAGAACCATGCAGCCCACACTACGATCCCAGGATCCACTACCCTGGACTGCAAAGTAAGAGGAGGAAAACTACGGCTATTTTGAACATCCCACTAGTGTTTTAATATCTGATTTGTGGCAAACTGAGTAGCAGGAGATTGGAGGGGGAGAAATCTTGGACTGGTGCATGATGACGTTATCAATGATGTGATCAGAAGTCTGACAATAATGCAGATTGTACCAGAACAGGGTCAGCCCTACCACTTCCTTACTATCCACTGACGAACTTCTTGTACTTTCTTTGCTGACATGTTTCCATCTAATAAATTAAAAATGTATACTTTGAAAAAGAAATAACTGTTTCTCAGAAATATCAAACACGTTCAGTCTTTTCTTGAATTCTAATATGTAAAATATTTATATATATTATTTTCACTTGCTGTAAATATCATCCACTTACAGCACTGAAACGGTAAATCAAAAACTATGTATCAATCTTAAAAACGAGAGAAGAACTAATTATGAATACAAATTAAGTACTACGTTTTATTTTTTAACAATGAAAGAACAATATTCTTAAATATTGCAATCATCCGAGGCCGATACTTTGCGGCTATAGACTTGAAACGCGCGTTCAGGTGACGGCCACCTCCGCGCGAAGTCTGCTGTTGGCATGGGATGAATTTCGCTCGACCGCACCGTTCGGTAAACCGTGAAACACGTAGAAACAAGGGCTACAAATTAATACACGTCCACAGTACACAGCCTTCACTTTAACTGACGTCTTGCTGTAGCAGTAAAAGTAAGAGTGTTGTAGTTTTCTTCTATGACACTATGCAACAATTTACAGAATAGTCAATTAACTATGCATGGCATTTCTTTGGCTCCTTGTCGCTTTTCACATTCACAGAATAGTCGGCACCCTCTCTGAATACCTAGCACTTAAACTGGAGTCTTGTATCATTTCAGACCACTATGAACACGCTTCCATAACATGAGGATCATGAATGTTGATTAGAAATGCTGGGTGAATTCAAGAAATTTTATGCATTTCGTAAGATACTTTCACAAAATGATTTACCTGTAAGAATCATAAAGTGCCGAAAGGTTTGGAATACTGAGTGTAGCTGCACTTACACAAATCCTTAACAGTCTCTTCATCTCGCAGAGCCCAGTTAAAATTTAGGCTAATTAAAGAGGATCTCGATTGCCATTAGATACCACAGGTCAGTTCTTCTTAACAGAATGTGATTATACAATAATTACGTGAAGTATGAGGAGTCACTAAAAGTGTACAGCGCTGACAAGCGGGAAGTATTTTACTTATAATCTTCGGTAACGAGTGCTTCACCGACCTATCGCAGACGTCCAGCAGCAAGTTGTCAGCTTGCGGGACCGGTGAGAAACGGCTTGTCTTGGACACAGCCCAAGTTTAGCGTGAACCGACGGACAGACCAACTTGGGCGTAATCATTAAACCCTGTACCGGACGGCTTGCTTCCCCCGCCTCACTGAACCTGCTCACAAAGCCATTCTCGGCTCACACTATTAGCCGGCACGTAGCTGTCCTATTTACATTTAAAATCGAAGGCTTAGAAAGAAGCAAACGAGTTTAGCCTCTGAAGCACTAGAAGAGAAGTTTGTATTTTCTGTAAAAAGTGGTGCACACCTTCAAAGTGTTTACAGAGCGGCATCAAAGTACTAACAAACGCTGCTTTAAAGTGAGTCACAGACACTTTCAAGTCACAGACAAGTGACAGATGCTGCAGCTGGTAATAACTATGAACGAGAGGATCTAAGTTACGTGGTAGGCGCAGTAAGTTTGGTTGAATGCTGAACTGCGCTTTGAAGTAATACGTATACGCGGTGGTATATTACAACATAGTCGTTAAGTCTACTATCAGAATGTCTTTGTGGATTTATCTGACATTTAGACGTTTTCTGTAGAAGGATCTTACTGTTCCGCTTGTTTCAACGTTATTATAAGTTCCCAGTTGCCACTCCGTTTCATTGGCACACAGCCAAGTAAAAGTGTGTCTGCAGGAAATCCGGAACATGTATTGTCTGTTGAAAATGGTTCAAATGGCTCTGAGCACAATGGGACTTAACATCTGAGGTCATCAGTCCCCTCATCGAGGAACATGATTGGCAAGATGTTTATAGTGCTGATAAAGTAGACGATAAATGTAATTGTTTTCTCAAGACTTTTCTCATGCTCTTTGAAAGTTGCTTTCTGTTAGAACGTTCAAAACAGGGTACTAGCACAAACAGGCAGCCTGGCTGGCTGACTAGAGGGATAAGAATATCTTGTAGAACAAAGTGGCAATTATATCAAAACGTTAGAAACAGTCACAATCTAAATGCAGCAGCCCATTACAAACAGTATTGTAACGTGCTTAAAAAAGTTATTAGGAAGGCAAAAAGTATGTGGTATGCAGATAGAATAGCTAAGTCTCAGGATAAAATTAAAACCATATGGTCAGTCGTAAAGAAAGTGGCTGGTCTGCAGAGGCAGGTAGAGGAAATAGAATCAGTGCGCAGTGGGAATGTCCGTGTTACTGATAAGTCGCATATATGTACAGTATTTAATAATCACTTTCTGAATATAGCAGTTGAACTAAATAGAAACCTAGTTCCAACAGGGAATCATATAGCGCTCGTAGAAAAAAGTGTTCCGAGACTGTTACCTGAAATGCTCCTCCATGACACTGACAAGAAGGAGATTGAGTTAATAATTAAATCACTAAGGACCAAGAACTCTCATGGATATGACGGGGTATCTAGCAGAATACTGAAGTATTGTTCCATGTATGTCAGCCCAGTACTTAGCCATATCTGTAACTTTTCCTTTAGGAGTGGTCGGTTTCCTGACCGATTAAAGTACTCGGTAGTGAAGCCACTTTATAAAAAGGGAGACAGGGATAATATTGACAATTATAGGCCTATTTCTATGCCATCGGTGTTTGCTAAAGTTATCGAGAAGGTTATATATACAAGGTTACTGGAGCATTTAAATTCACATAATTTGCTGTCAAATGTACAGTTTGGCTTTAGAAATGGCTTAACAACTGAAAATGCTATGTTCTCTTTTCTATGTGAGGTTTTGGACGGATTAAATAAAAGATTGCGAACGCTAGGTGTTTTCTTTGATTTAACGAAGGCTTTTGACTGTGTTGACCGCAAAATATTACTGCAGAAGTGGGGCCATTATGGAGTAAGGGGAGTAGCTTACAATTGGTTCGCCTCTTACTTTAAGAACAGAAAGCAGAAGGTAATTCTCCGCAATATTGAGAGTGGTAGTGATGTTCAGTCCCAATGGGGCACTGTTAAGTGGGGCGTTCCCCAAGGGTCGGTGCTGGGGCCACTGCTGTATCTTATTTATATAAATGATATGCCTTCCAGTATTACAGGTGATTCAAAAATATTTCTGTTTGCTGATGACACCAGCTTGGTAGTGAAGGATCTTGTAAGTAATATTGAAACATTATCAAATAACATAGTTCATGAAATAAGTTCGTAGCTTGTGAAAAATAATTTGATGCTAAATAACAGTAAGACACAGTTTTTACAGTTTCTAACTCACAGTTCAACAATAACTGATATGTTAATCAGACAGAATGGGCATACTATAAGCGAGACGGAACAGTTCAAGTTCCTAGGCGTTCGGATAGATAGTAAGCTGTTATGGAAAGCCCATGTTCAAGATCCTGTTCAAAAACTAAATGCCGCTTTATTTACCATTAGAACAGTATCTGAAATAAGTGACACTTCAACACGAAAAGTAGTCTACTTCACATACTTTCATACGCTTATGTCATTTGGTATTATTTTTTGGGGTAATTCTTCTGATTAAAAAATGGTATTTTTGGCTCAAAAACGGGCTTTTCGAGCTATGTGTGGTGAAAGTTCGAAAACCTCTTGTTGACCCCTATTCAATAGTCTGGGAATTTTGACATTGCCTTCACAGTATATAATTTCTTTAATGTCGTTTGTTGTTAGCAATATTAGCTTATTCCCAAGAGTTAGCAACTTTCACTCAGTTAATACTAGGCATAAATCAAATCTGCATGTGGAATGCACTTCCTTGACTCTTCTGCAAAAAGGAGTGCAGTATTCTGCTGCATCCATTTTCAATAAGCTACCACAAGAACTCAAAAATCTTTGCAGTAGCCCAAACACTTTTAAGTCCAAACTGAAGAGTTTCCTCATGGCTCACTCCTTCTATTCTGTCGAGGAGCTCCTGGAAGAGCTAAAAAATTAAGCAAATTCCAGTGTTTCATTCTTGATTTTCTTTATTTAAAATAACGACTTGTCGCCTGAATACGTTTCTTATATTTCATTTTATCTGTTTGTACAATCTACAACTGAATATGTTTCTTATATTTCATTTTATCTGTTTCTACAATCGTGTTACAATTTCATGTATTGACTCGTTCCATGACCATGGAGACTTCTCCTCAATGTGGTCCCACGGAACAATAATTAAACAAATAAAAAATAAATAAATAAATAACTTGCAACGATTCTTAGTCATCGTAAATTCCCTAGATTGTCGCACGAAGATAGAAGAAAGAGTTAGTTCGAGTAACGGTAGTTACCCTCCGCAGAACGGCGGAAATAATAACAATAATAATAAAAACGACAATGGTAACGGAAACAGAAAAAGAAACGAGTACCATAACAATAGTGACCATAATAGAAAAAATGGCTCTGAGCACTGTGGGACTAAACTTCTGAGGTCATCAGTCCCTTAGAACTTAAACCTAAGGAAAACACTCACATCCATGCAAGAGGCAGGATTCGAACCTGCGACCGTTGCGGTCCCGAGGTTCCAGACTGCAACGCCTAGAACCGCTCGGCCACTCCGGCCGGCAACTATAATAACTGTGGTTATAAGCAACCATAACGGACTGCGGCGTACACGAATTCAAATGGGAACAGGTACGGCAATAATCAGTAAGGAAATAATAGGAAGAGACGCGGAGAAGTAATGGGAGACAACAATCCCAACTTCCAGCAATATAAAACTAGTCGATCTCATGCCGACAGGTGGTCTAACCAACAGGCGGTACAGCCGAGTCAAAATTGGGTGCCACCTGACGGAAACATCCAATACAGAAGTAATTATGAGCACAATAATGTGAGGGAAGAGAACAGTCGTATGATGCAGCAGAATCGGGACCAACGAGTTAGGACAACCGCCCGACCTGTCCACTTCTTTAAACTAATGTCGGCCACCCCATGTCTTCCGGTTGTGGTTAAGGAGAAAAGTGAAGGCACCTCTATAAACTCTGCAAACATGTTGCGTTGCAGCATCGGCCAGGATATGCGCAATGAATTATGTGCTGAGTCGAAAACTTGTAACAAGACAGGTAAATCCGTAATGCTAGCTGCAGTACACGCGAAAAATTGGCAATGTACCATTGACCTTGATTTTCGACACAGGAGCAACAACAAGCGTTATGAGATATGATTTATACAAAGAATTATGTCGGATACACAAGATACCGTCACTATCAGTTCAGGAATGTAGAGTGGTAGGGGTTATTAGTGCCAAGTTGAAGGTTGTCAAAACACAGGTGCAGGTCGACCTCTTAAGGGAGAATGGAGCCCTGAAGTGCACGTTCCTAGTGATAAACAATTTATCCGTGGCCTGTATCCTGGGTAGGGATTTCATCAGTGGGAGGAACGGAACGACCGACCTCTCGTCTGCAACCTTTACTGTGGGCAGTGTAGGAAAAAGAGTCGTGCTGGAATTGATTGACACAGAAGGGGTACATGGAAACTACTACCAGAGTATCCGCATTGAGTATACCAGACCTCAAATATTATTTATAGACAATAATCTACCTACTCAGCGGTACTGTACTTCACGGTTTAGTCAAAGCGATGAGGTAATTGCCACAAAAGAGTTGATTCGGCAAAAGTTAGTCGAGTCGGTGTGCGCCTACATATGCATCAACAGAAACGGATACAAACAAACAAGCTATACAAACCTAGACCACCTAATAATTCACTCCAATGATAATCAAAAGACTTTGATGAATGACCTAACTTTAAAGGTATGTATACAAAAAAAAAATTCTGAGAAACCAGGAACTATAAAAGGTTACATATATAACATAGACGTGTAACCACATGGAACATACTGCTGCGCTACATATTCCGTCACTGAAGAAGAAGAAAGCTGTAGACCACTACTGGCAGTAGCAAAGGCAGACGGGCAGTGTGAGGCTGGTTCTAGAAGCGAGAAACTAAAATTAGGATAACTTTGATTAAACTAACCCAAGAAGCTGAGAAACGCAAGAAAAAGTAAGACAAAAATGTAAAAGGTGTAAGAATCTGTGAAATCGGAGAACTTGTGCTCCTCCGAACACATCCTAAGTCATCGAGCCTTGAAAGGCAGAATAAGAAGTGGCAGCTTTTGTATGCTGCTCCCTACAAAATTGTAGAAACTACCCTTAGGGACACAACCAGACAACATGATTGTCAAAGGTTTATACCCTTACAAAGATTTAAAGAAGTTTATTGAATAACCTTGTTTACATTTTTTCATTGTACATATCTTTAGTGTGTAGTAGTAGATTATAAGTCTTCCATTTAATGTATCATTTAAAATGTGATGATTAAGAGAATGCACTGGGGGCAGCTCAAGAGATAACTGGTCCAGACAGATATTACCTGCGGCCTTTGACTGTTGATTTTAAAAAAGTTTTCCAGTTGTCATTGTAAGTTATGTAATATTGTGTATAGGAACCAAAACGCATTCAATCCTGTTTACTTAAAAATGAATATTTTTGGTAGTTAATCCATAATTCAATTCAAGTTAATAACTCCTTAAAGTTTCGTTAACTAGAATAATTTTTTAATGGTTTTTGACGTACAGTTTAGGTTTTTTGCGTAAGTTTAACTTTCTCAAACCACATGAAACATGTCTAGCTTAGATTTCATTGTGTACCTTGAGTAACACTGTAAGATTCTTCACCGTATATCAAGGTCTGAATTTCTTCTGAACTTGAGATAGAGTCTGTACTTACCCAATCTGAATGGCAGATTTGCCCGTTAATTTTCGCGTGTCTGATGTCCTCGCAACAACATTATTTCGTATTCAGGCACCTTAGTCTAGTCGCTTACGTGTACGTAGGAACACACCCACGTGATTGTAGGAACACAATCACTGGTGTCCTCTACAAAGACAACACACTGACACCTGCTTTATAGAAGTCAAGCCAAAGCCTTGTTTAACAAGACTCCAGATGGACAACTGATCATAACCCGTGGAGTGGAGAGGCACATACATGAGCTGATGTAAGCAAAATATATATCTGTAAAACGAATAAGCACTCGTTTGTATTGTTAATTCATCAAACAATAATGTACAGATGAAGAATGTGCCCTCATAGTCTAAACCTTATCTGACTATAAAAGTCTGTCAAGCGACTTGAGATAGACTGAATGCTCGTTTGTATTGTTAATTCATCAAACAATAATGTACAGATGAAGAATGTGCCCTCATAGTCTAAACCTTATCTGACTATAAAAGTCTGTCAAGTGACTTGAGATAAACTGAATGTTCAATAAACTATGAACCAACAGTGCTTCGTCGGTGATGTTAATCAAAACTGTGACAGTGATAGGGAGACTACCCTTTGACTACGATGCACTTCGAATGGCTGCGCAGCGAATGTTTGAAGACTTGCGAGGAGGACTGTTTCACTGAAATCGCAGCGGCGTTCCGTAAACTCTTAAATAAAATGGGGTCGAGCGTGCTATTAATAAAATTGCAAAGGTTTTAAATTGAAATAAACATTTCTGCGGAAAATAAGACACTGCAGATGATTGCAGACACTGTAAGGTGTTTAATTTACCTGAAGACAGTACAAACTGTGAAATTTGTTTACGTGCGTTCAGATCAGTGCACTAATGTGATCCTGTAAGAGACTTCCATTAATTGGATAAACTGACGATATTCCTACAGAGGCCTCACATAAAACATGAAAAACTTCGCAGACGTACTATGTACCAGACATCTTACGTGCAATAATGTATTAATTTGTGAGTTTTTCCATTAAGGTATGAATGGATTCCGATGCCGCTTCGGAAGATTTTCATGTTCACTATCCCGATCAAGTTGCTGCAAAGGTCTCCAGGAAGCAGTGGCCAGTTCCTGCAACTCATCCGGGAGCTGCGTTCCTCATACTGCACAGTCGCCTTCGTTTAAGCGCTCGATCTCTTTCCGTTAGTAAATAATAGTTTTCAGTTACATATATCTGATACTTTTTTGTTTTGTTTGGTCATTTTGTCAAGAACAACGCACAGTTCAAAAACTTTGAGCCGTTAGCAACTGGAATTATATCTTCTCCTCCACAATGTTTCCAGACCGTAAGAAAGGACAGACGATAAATCGTGAGGGCAGTGAAGAAGGAAGTAAGAAATCTTATAAAATCATTTGATCTAGAAGCAAGGCAGGAAAGTATAACAAGGTTACATACTTGCTGCCTATTATACTGACATGTCTCTACAATCTATTACAAGACGAAAAGTCTAAATTTCCACAAGTGTGGCCGCTTTGTACTCATGGTAAATAGCATCCGAGATATGAGGTACATAAGCTTCACTGTCATTATTTCAATGTGGATAGAATAAGAGACACTATAATACGTACATTTGGACATCTCATTTCTGCTGCGTGCCCTCACGAATAACAATGTTTTAATCGGCTCGTCGTGACGTGAGAAAGTATTTTTGTGGTTGCATATACAATGTCAGCATTAATAAATTAATTATACAACAGACTACCAAATGAAATACTGGCGGGTATTATTACGTAGGTATGAGTATACTGAAAGAGTGTGCTTATCTGATATATTTAATTTGTTGAAGTGTGTTGCTGACAAAGGCAGATCTACTTTCATGACTATGTTTTTCGAACGACGTGAACTCTTACTCTGGCAAAACGCACTTGGCTAGCTTCCGCTTTCATGTCTCGCGCATATTTTTAGCTGACCATTGCGTTGTGCCACGTATTAATTGTTTTCTTCTCAGTAACAACTACTTTATTCGCGAACCACACATTGTCAGTTTGGGAAGGCATACGTGAATAGCCAGCATCTGGCTATGCTAACTATCGTCTCGGCAAATGAGAGCGTATTTTGTCAGTGAACCATCGCTAACAAAGTCGGCTGTACAACTGGGGAAAGTGCTAGGAAGTCTCTCTAGAACTGCCGTGTGGCGGCGCTCGGTCTGCAATCACTGATAGTGGCGACACGCGAGTCCGACGTATACTACCGGACCGCAGCCGATTTAAAGGTTACCACCTAGCAAGTGTGGTGTGGCGGTGATACCACAGCATTTACGTATCATTCCACATGAAGGGCAGGCTCGTCATTATTTTAATATTGAACAGATGAAGAAAAGTATTATAATCCTTTGGTAGGTGTCCATTCCAGTCTCTTAGCGTTAAAAATACGATGGGTTATGGGATTCAACCAAAATTCCAACAGAACTGTGTGAATTGTTATCTTTTCCCCATTCGAAGAAGCAATCTCCTTTTATGAATTATGGACACATTTCTCTTGTTGATAGCTTTAATTGTACTTCTTTTACCAAAACACAGCATTATTTGCACAAAATTATTTTTGCAGCTGCTACTATGACAGAATTTTGAAACAGTGCCTCATTAAAAAAGTAATTGTCGAGCAGAGAGCTCAACAGCTTACAAAAAACCGCATTATGTCGGTTTTGCGTTAACACAAGAGAAGAAATTTCATGTTTATTTCCATACTAGGAAACTCTTTGTTTCACTAGCTGTCGATAATTCTTAAAGAATAACAGCCACTGGCATGAAAAAATTAGATAGAAATTACAACTTCTGATATATCGTCATAGATAAGGAAGTTCAGTGTGTTTACGAACTAGCAAAGTACTCTCCTCCCCATGTAATATGTATCATACGCCAAACTCTCGTTTCGATGTCCCGAGCGCTTAAGGAGATATGAGGGATGTTGTAAATATTTCATTATCGCGGGCGTGAGATCAGGAGTGAATGCGCTACGTAGGATCCATTTTCTGGAGATCGGAGGCAGATAGAGACCTCCCCCCAAGCAGAAAGAATAGCAATATGTTAGCTAAATTTCATACGTAGTAACATATGTAGTACAACGCACCAAACGCAAAATCACAGTGAACTCTATTTTCCATCGCAAACTTTTTGAATTTTGCGTAGTGTCTTACTAAAGTGTGTACTTCACAATAAGTACGACTATCTGTCAGCCCCCGGTGGCTGAGTGGTCAGCGCGACAGACTGTCAATCCTAAGGGCCCGGGTTCGATTTCCGGCTGGGTAGGAGGTTTTTCTCCGCTCAGTGACTGGGTGTTGTGCTATCCTAATCATCATCATCTCATCCCCATCGACCCGCAAGTTGCCGAAGTGGCGTCAAATCGAAGACTTGCGTCAGGCGTGCGGTCTACCCGACGGGAGGCCCTAGTTACGCGACATTATTATTATGATACGACGAGCGAGGTAACGGACACTTAGTCAGGAGGCTGACACATAACGCTACACGTAAGGCAAAAGTCAAATCATTTCACTGAATAGTTTCTGTAAAATGGTTTGCGCGCTTCGTCTCTGTCAGCTGAGAGCGTCGCCAATCGGCGCGTGAGGAGTATGTGCACGCGTCGCAATATCGCGCAGGACCAACGCGACATCGGGACGTGCGCGTGGAGCTGTAGTTTCGTGCCACGACACACGTGCTGTACGCGTCTCAGTTTGCGCCTGGTCTAGCGGACGGCGGCTCAACCAGCGGCGGGGTCCGCCGACCACACCCTGGTCATCGATGCCTCCCGCCGTCGACCACATAGCGGTCATCAACACCACGAACACCGATCAGCGCATTCCGGTCATTAAGGCCACTTACCAACGACCGCATCTGGTCATTCACGCCCCCTGCTACCGACACGACGACGGCGATATTCCCACTGTTGTCAGTTTATAAAAGTGTATGTGATCAACTAACAAAATAACTCGTATGTATAACCTTTAAACATTAACGTCGTAAGAAAATAGATGACAGAACTTTAATATTATGAATAATAATTGACAGTACCAGTGGGTACTGCGCATATTCCTTGTAGCTGAGTGAATTACTAGAAAATTTGCATAGTACCTCATACACATTAACCGATACCTTGCATCAGTCTACACCAAACGTCTTTGTGTACAGAGTGATGTGTGAACTTGAACTTTAAATATGCACCCATGTACAATCAAGCTATATTTTATATTAATAGACATTGAACTAATGATGAACTGTCATTAATAATTCACACTTGAAGGAATTATTTCTTGTGCTAAAGAGCACTAAACTTTTAAAAAATAACCGAATGAATGATGGAATTTTATATGCATGACCTATAGAATGAGCTAAGTGGCACCCAATAACTTGAACGCTTAATAGGTTATTAATGATGTGACCTTTTTATTTGATATTAACTCGTAATATGATGGTGTATTTTGTTTCTTTATTATTTGAATGAATGTTAACTGTCATATTGTGAAAGTCAGACACGAAGGCTTCCATCCGGGTTTTCAGCTAGTGTTTTCCTTCGGCCACTCTGAATTGGGAAGCGAATTCATTACTCTTAGCAAACTGTTATCTAAATCCGGACTAACTGTGTTGGTCACAGTATTTGAAAGACCAATTTGCTGATAGGATGTTCACTCAATAATTCTAAATAGCTTTTAACCATAGTGTGAATATTACAGCAACAACTTGTAACGATCTTTTATAAAAGTTTTGGTGCTTTTGTTTGCCAACGAATATCCATTGCGTAATGTTTGTCTTACGCAGATTTACTGTGTGATTTGTTGTTGAGCAGATGGTGTGCTTCATCAGTTTTACTGCAGTAAAAAAAAGTCAAACAACTTAATCTGGAAAACCAGTATGCAATGCCTATAATGAAATTAATCCCTCTGCAATTTAATCAGTCTCATGAGCACCGAGTTCTATGGCTCTGTTCAATAAATTGATAAAATTCCCTATGCAAATAAACTATGAAATAAATTTTTCTTAACTCATGAGTCGCAAAGGATGTAATCTTGGTATTCTGTTCTCTCCACAGTAGGCATAGAAAACATTCAATCTTGACACAGCGAACTGCAATGCCGGCCGTAAAATAGCTTCATACAAATAATATCAGTAGATTTCAGTGAAACTACTGGATATTGGCTCGGCGCTGTGCTCTGCTGCCCACAATGAAGCTGTTACAAACATTAATACTTTTCTGATTCTAGCACATTAATATTTTACTGACTCTGAAGAATGATTTCTTTAAAAAATATTTATTGGATTTAAATAAACACTGATAAGGGGATTTGCTAAGACTGAATGCTTCAGCTTAAAAACTGTATTCAAAATAAGGTTTCACCTTCACAAAATCTGATATGGAACATTTTACATTAACTTCTGTATCAATGAACTTCTCAACTGTCCTGCAATTCTCACTTAGTGTCCTACTTAAAAACACTTAAATTGTTACATGATAAAAGGTCTGACATGGTTTGACAGAATACATTCCAAAACTTAACTTCAGTGTATCAGGTTTACAAAACACACAAATTATTACAAATGGATATACCTAATCAACCTGTACATTAAATCTGATGGAAGATACTTGATTCCTGCAGTCAAGGGTCGGTACTGTTAGAATTCGAAAAATCCACATTGCGTTTATGCATACTTAAAACTAAACATACAAAATTTCATAACCTTACGAATAGGTTCCAGTTGCTTTACCTTTTAGTTACAGTGTCATTCATCACTTCGTTTTATAAAAACTCTATTATGCTGTGTCCATACACCATCAACTATATTCTCACAGCTTGCCACTAGCTTTAAGTCTTACAGCCTACCTACGCCAGAGTGCAGTAGCAACTGCTACTGCGCTCTGTGCTGCCCTACATACAATCGATTCTGCTACTCAGGTAACGTCTTTGGTTCAGTGGTGTAAAAAATACAGTCTCTTGCACATATAACAAACGTTTCAGATCATTTTTCATGAATTACACTCCTGGAAATTGAAATAAGAACACCGTGAATTCATTGTCCCAGGAAGGGGAAACTTTATTGACACATTCCTGGGGTCAGATACATCACATGATGACACTGACAGAACCACAGGCACATAGACACAGGCAACAGAGCATGCACAATGTCGGCACTAGTACAGTGTATATCCACCTTTCGCAGCAATGCAGGCTGCTATTCTCCCATCGAGACAATCGTAGAGATGCTGGGTGTAGTCCTGTGGAACGGCTTGCCATGCCATTTCCACCTGGCACCTCAGTTGGACCAGCGTTCGTGCTGGACGTGCAGACCGCGTGAGACGACGCTTCATCCAGTCCCAAACATGCTCAATGGGGGACAGATCCGGAGATCTTGCTGGCCAGGGTAGTTGACTTACACCTTCTAGAGCACGTTGGGTGGCACGGGATACATGCGGACGTGCATTGTCCTGTTGGAACAGCAAGTTCCCTTGCCGGTCTAGGAATGGTAGAACGATGGGTTCGATGACTGTTTGGATGTACCGTGCACTATTCAGTGTCCCCTCGACGATCACCAGAGGTGTACGGCCAGTGTAGGAGATCGCTCCCCACACCACGATGCCGGGTGTTGGCCCTGTGTGCCTCGGTTGTATGCAGTCCTGATTGTGGCGCTCACCTACACGGCGCCAAACACGCATACGACCATCATTGGCACCAAGGCAGAAGCGACTCTCATCGCTGAAGACGACACGTCTCCATTCGTCCCTCTATTCACGGCTGTCGCGAAACCACTGGAGGCGGGCTGCACGATGTTGGTGCGTGAGCGGAAGACGGCCTAACGGTGTGCGGGACCGTAGCCCAGCTTCATGGAGACGGTTGCGAATGGTCCTCGCCGATAGCCCAGGAGCAATAGTGTCCCTAATTTACTGGGAAGTGGCGGTGCGGTCCCCTACGGCACTGCGTAGGATCCTACGGTCGTGGCGTGCATCCGTGCGTCGCTGCGGTCCGGTCCCAGGTCGACGGGCACGTGCACCTTCCGCCGACCAGTGGCGACAACATCGATGTACTGTGGAGGCCTCAAGCCCCACGAGTTGAGCAATATGGCGGTACGTCCACCCGGCCTCCCGCATGCCCACTATACGCCCTCGCTCAAAGTCCGTCAACTGCACATACGGTTCACGTCCACGCTGTCGCGGCATGCTACCAGTGTTAAAGACTGCGATGGAGCTCCGTATGCCACGGCAAACTGGCTGACACTGACGGCGGCGGTGCACAAATGCTGCGCAGCTAGCGCCATTCGACGGCCAACACCTTGGTTCCTGGTGTGTCCGCTGTGCCGTGCGTGTGATCATTGCTTGTACAGCCCTCTCGCAGTGTCCGGAGCAAGTATGGTGGGTCTGACACACCGGTGTCAATGTGTTCTTTTTTCCATTTCCAGGAGTGTATATTACAAAATCGAGCTCCACATACAAGTGGATCCCTCGAATAACCCTCCAGCGGATTTTGTTAAATTTGTCATACCGTTTTGCTGTGCACTCGTCACCAAAGGCCACATTTTTACATCAGTATTTATAATATGAACAATTGGTATTGCATATTCATTACAATATAATCCTAAAGACACTAAGGATCATTGAGCTCTTGAGCAAACTGGTGGTCTGGTGCATAAATAGTAAATTTAAAGTGTGGCCATGTCATATATAAAATGTTATAAATTCATGTCGCTAGAAGATGCATAACATCATTGAAGCTAACAGTAAAGTATATCGCTAGTTTTGAAGAAAAATAATGGGAAAATGGTTAAGGAAAGGTTGGTGAATGACTGAAGCTTATAACGATGTAGACGTTGCTGCATTATAAAGTCCAAGTCTTTGCGGTTTCACATCTGAGCCTTTGCTATAGTAGGTTGGTCCAGCGTAAATGAACAGCTAATCATGTCACCAGAGTATCATTCCAGTACAAAGGTATAGTTGGTACCTGACACCATATTTACCAACGCCCAAAGTTGGCTGCTCTCACTACATCTGTATTGTAATGATGATCATCATCACTACATTTGAAACTGAAGATTCTTCATCGATCCATATTGTGCATAACCACAACTATGATACCCAATAGCTCCAATGCCATGAGCAGAGGGAGGAAATTGGATGATGGAAGGTGGGAAGCAGTAAGAAAGGTAAGGTAGTGGAACATATCCTAATAAATGTAGCAAAATGTCTATGTAAGTACCAAATCAGCCAATACTGAGTGTTGCAACATGTCAACTTCTAATAAATAAACAGTGAACAGTAAACATACAATAAGCTAATAAAAGCATGAACTGGACTAAGCTGTAGAGCTGTAGATTATGGCATGTCAGTTCTATATAATGTAATGACAATTGTGTCAATAATCTGCATATAATAATTCTTAAGAAATGTGGCATTAGTCTTTCTGTGAGTATATCAATACTAGCATACATGCTAAGTAAACAAGACTTAAATATTTAAGCAAACGAGGCAAGACAAAATTATTGATAATGGATAATACAACATAGTAACCTACAATGGCTCATATACCTATCATAATGCACAGAGCAGTAGTTAGACATATTAGAAAAATAGGAAGATAGCTACAAGTTCATTTTACATAGTATACATCCTGACAATATATTTCAGAAGGTAATAAGAAATACTAATGGTAGGGCTGCATGTGACCATTATTTAAGGTACATATTAATTGAAGGTCGTAAGTTCACTACAAGTGGCTATTATAAGAGTATGGATGGGTACACAACTACCTTAAATTGGAGTATAAATTTAAAGTTCCTGGCTCTCAAGTCATTTGAGTTAAATGATTACACATAAAATGTCATGAAAATTAGAATTCTGGCTCTCAGTGGACTTGTTTATGCAATATTGTGACACAATTACTTAAGAAAACCTTACAGTAAAATCAAGAATTGAATGGCTCCAAGTGGCCTTTTACTTAGAATACACACAAATCTTGATATTTAAAACAATCGCATAGAAAATATCAATTAAAGGCTCAAAGTGGACTCCCTACATACATAATGCTGGTCTTAATAGCTATAAAATGATTGGGGCTCCAAGTGGAATAATTGCTGACCTTAATAACTAAAAAGTGAAAAAAATCTTCTTTGAAGCTCTCGGTGGCTTGGAGTTAAATAGCATAAACATCAAAGCTGAGAAATTATCATAAAATATTCTTAAAATATCATTTATGTATAACTTCATATGGCACTCAGAGGCCTATGCATAATTCATAAAAAGAATACGTAATTCGACATGGCTTTTACAAGAACAAATTGCATAAATAGCAGTATTATAGAAAAGTGTAGCTCTGTATGGCTTGTATAAGTATACATTTGACAAATTGGATCATGAAATCAAAGTATGGTATTGTATGAGTAAAGACACAACATTTATAGGTTGTGTAGCACTCTCAGGGCTTCATACATTTCAGTCTAGTAAATGACCTATGTCTCTAACAATGCGCCTAGCGATAGGGAAGGATATGGAAATTATAGGTAAGTGCTCTTTATCTGTAAAGAAAATGATTAACAGTCAATTGTCATTCGTCTTGAGTCAAGAACTGGTAAGGCCCGAGCAAAGAAAATATGATTATAGTATACACAACCAGAAAGACAGGACTAAGTGCAATATAGCATACTGACTAGATAAATCTAACATACCACAGTAAATCATGAAATAAATACGCAAAAATGCAAATGAATAGCAGAAATAGTTGTACCTGGAAGTGTGATTATAAACATAAACAAGGAATCATACATTCTGACATAAGCAGGCAGTATCATATGCAATCTCATAAGGTATGGTGAGAAAAAATGTTTTTAGGTCCAAAGCTTCTCTGACAGTCTCCCACAAACACCTCCAATCACGTGGCACAAGAGAAGACAAATTTTTCCAGAGAGCAGTCAACATAGACCAAATACATGTTAGCATCATACAAAATCATTAAGAAAAATCATCAATATGTCAATATAATCCTCATTACTGGAGTGCAGCTCTGGGCATGAACACTCATTAAATATTTTAATAATACTCTTGTAGGTAACACAAAATGCAGAGAAAAAGTATCCTTAATCCTAAATCTTTGTAGGCAACCTAGTGGTGTTTAGTATTCCGTATGTCACACTTTCTATGTAATACATTTCTTGCACTCATTGTATGTGGCACATTTCACCCTTTCATGTGGTTCTATTTATGAGCGTAATGCCTCGCTTGGATACAATGAGACTTCAGTATATTGATTCTGCAAAATATAGAAATGGATGAGTGTGTGCAATGGACATGAGTTATAGGATACATTCATTTCTTAAATCTACATAGGTGAAAGCAAACAAACTAGTGACATCACAAAGTACAAGAGATATATAGCAACATAGAGCACAAGAATGGTCATAAATGAAACATGGCAACATTATAAAATACGAAGAGTGACTGACCTAACAAAATATTTAATAATAATTCATCAGGCAGTAGCGTAAATGTCAGCAGTAATAGTATCTGGCCTAGTGTGTGCAATAACAGCATAGTGGAGTAGCATAGCATCATAAAATATATCACATTACATGGTATCAGCAAAGTCAAAGTAGCATCGGAAATAAGTGATCATTAGATCTATATGACCGGTTACGGCTTATCGCCATCTTCAGATCGTTACAATATTCTGACATAAATCATCGTCAAGTTAAACATGACGATAAAATGAATCTAGTTATAAAGTGTAAAGAAATCTATGTGATCAAGACGGACTTGGGAAATCACGGACTCTTATACAGACTTTATGTCTTCAGTTGATAAGATGTATAGAGGCAATATACAAAAGGACACTAATTCTTATTATGAAAAAATGTTTGACTTACAGTCTGCAGCGGACCGAGCACCCAAGGGAAGTGATCGGCTGGACACATGTCAAAATAAATGTTGTCTCTTTCGGTTCTTGTTTCCATGTACACCCGTATGAAAACAGAAAAATGTGCAAGGCGTAAACGTACGATAAGAGAACCGACCTGCAAGGTTCTCCCTACCAGTCACGTCGCCAGCTAATAAAATCCTGAATAATTACGGAATCGTGAAGACGAGGTACGAATAGAATTAGTATAGGAATGGGAAACGTATCAAGTAAAAAGAATCTGTGTTGTTTCATATAACAATGTACACTTATATGTAAATCAGAATAAGCATATGTTAAAGCTGGCAATATACATATGCACATCTGTAACAAAAAAAACTGGCAATTTGCAAAGTTCCTAAAAAATAGCAAAAAGAGAAAAAATTATACAAAGCTGAAAGACGGAAAAATAAATAGTAGTGGTATGTGATCATCTAATTTCTATGTAGCTATGCGGAATGACCCAAAGCAGAAGTTTATAAAGTGCTTGTTGCTGGTGTGATGATTGCTTCACGATTTTCTCGTCTGTAAAGTTTCAATATGAAGCAATTAGGGATGGGAAGGTTACTCACCTGTTTTTTTTAATACTTTTTAAAACTTTTTTTGACGTTTGCGGCGCTGTGCTGCACGCTTTAAATTGTTAAGTGCGATGTCTGTAATTCCATGGTGACGTAATCTTATTGTTGTAGAAAAAGAACAATTTTAAGATTTTTTTTTAGGTTGGTCTATATTTTTCAACACAAGATACCGCGAAAGCTTGGTGAAGTCGTTTGGTATGGAATAGATGACGTCTTGAAAATCTGGAACGTGCTTGTCCCCATCAATATGTTTTTTGTGATAGTAGATACGAGAAAGTTTTCCAGTCTCTTTCATTATGGGCTCTGAGGAGTTGGAAGAAGCATATGGAGATAAAAATGGGTGTAATGCCTCTAGCTTGCAGTGTGCGTTTGCATATTGCTGATCGAATTTGCGGTCCATTGTCGGAGATTACCTTCGGAACGTGCCCAACATGAGGCAAAAACTAGCGCTAGAAACAATTCTAGCAGTGGCTTTACGTAACGGAGTGAAAGACAAAAATTTCGCAATTAGTTCTACAGCAACGAATATGTAACAGAAATATTTTGTAGTTGAAACTTCCTGGCAGATTAAAACTATGTGTCGGACCGATACTCCAACTCGGGACCTTTGCCTTTCGCGGCAAGTGCTGTACCAGCTGAGTTATCCAAGCACGACTCACGCCCTGTCCTCACAACTTTACTTCTGACAGGAAGTTTCATATCAGCGCACACTCCGCTGCAGAGTGAAAATCTCATTCTGGAAACCTTTGGTAGTTCTTTGAATAGATCCAAATAGATCACCATCTGCCACATGTACTTAATTTCATGGATACAATAGGGTGCAGAGGAGCAATGTGAGATATCGTAGAGAATTTAGCTTTTTGACAAATTTTGCAAGTCGCCAAGACTCATCGAATACGCTTTTCCATGATTGTAAAGTAGCATTCCTGTCATAGTATCACAAGGCATTTGCGAGCACCATAATGGGTGTAGCTCAAGTGTGTATACCAGATTAATTTATTGACAAGTTCTTCAGGTATGCAGAGAGTCCAATTACTGCTGTCAGGGCGAGGGCAGCGAATGTTACTGTGAACGGTGTAGTAAGTTCTGATTGTTGTGTGGCTCATATCACGCCACAGATTGTGATCTCTTTCCAGGCGTCGTCTTTGTTGTGCTCTCTCGCGGTGTCTTTTAACGATGCTGAAATTAAATTTTCAAGAGCTACTTGTTTAATGCAGAGAAGGCTGAAATTAGTTTGACAGAAATTTCTTGCCGGTTACTGCACAATGAGCGTGGAAGTGCATCTGCTACAGTGTTCTGGATTCCCGTGACGTGGACAGTCGTAAAATCAAATTCCTGCAAATAAAGTTGTCAACAACTAAATCTCTCATGTGTGAATTTAGCTGATAACAAACTGAACAGCTCTATTATCTCTCTATACTGTTGTATATCTGCCGTAGAGGAAGTGACGAAACTTAGTGAAAGCCCAAACGACATAAAAATGTTCAAATGTGTGTGAAATCTTATGGGACTTGACTGCTAAAGTCATCAGTCACTAAACTTACACACTACGTAACCTAAATTATCCTAAGGACAAACACACACACCCATGCCCGAGGGAGAACTCGAACCTCCGCCGGGACCAGCTGCACAGTCCATGGCTGCAGCGCCCAAGACCACTCGGCTATTCCCGCGCCCAAACGACACAATGTTTAGAGTTCAGTGATAGAATAATTTCTTTCAGCCGATGTGAGGATGCGGCTAGCAAAGGCGATGTTTTCCTTAACAGTTGTACCATGTTCCTCTATTTCCTGGAACTGTCTGGAGCAATCGAAACTTCTTTGTCGGGTCAGTATGTGATAGAAGTGGAACGTAAGTAAAGCATTCTTTAAATTGAGACACTCGGACTGTGCTTGCTCATCCTGTGGGGCGGCGAAGAAGTTGTCGAATGAGTTGTTTGAATGTTCATTTCACGTAACAGACTATTGCCGATGCAACATATGTGGGACGGCGAAGAAGTCGTTGTTTAATGTTGAATGAAAGTTGAACATTGCCACCTTAAATCACGCGAGCCTGGCAACTAATTTGGTGGCCAGTCAGAAAGCGAAGGGAAACTTACTGACCTTAGTTCCCAGTCTGCACGGCCACATTCCTGTACAGCCCAGCTAAACGAAAAATATCCATAGTTCTTCACGGGATTAGGGCTGCTTCAATAAAATTTAAAGTTCCAAACAAGATTTTATTATCTTAAAGGCTCACACAAATTACTCGAAACTTCTGAAAATGCTAAAGACATTAAATATTGTTAATTCAGCCAATCGTTTAATAGTTCAGAGGCGACTTCTACAGCAAGTTCCTCCCGAATAGTTCATTACTCTAACTAACGGTGCTCTATTAATAGTTCGCAATAATGTTAAAAAAAAAAAATTAATGCTCGCCTTAAAAGTGGAGTTAGTCACCACTTGCCACGCGGAATTATACTTCACACGGACGGCACAATAACAGTTTGTTACCGAAGTCTAAACGATCCAGGACGGTGTACAGTCCTCGCGATTTTCAATGTCCGTTTACATTGCTAAGTACGCGCATGTCACAGCCCGCTATGACGTCACCCGAGGCGAGGCGCGATCGGACGTTAAGCTCGCGTGGACTAGGCGTTGGTCTAATGCGGAGTGAGCTTACTACTGCCTCTGCCGCTCTTTTTATATAGCTCCGGCGCGTACCGCCAAGAGAGCATCTGTTCTTTCCGTTCCTATGCAGATGCCTGCAGCCTCCTAATGATCGCTATCTCAGGCACATAATCTTAAATATCACATTTAATAATAGCTTTACAAACTTCTCAATTTTTGTATACATACATCTGAGCAGTACAGAAGCACGTAGAAAATCTCAGCCCGCTAAAATTAAAACTTTACTCTCTAGAATTTTTACAATGGAACTAACGGTAGATTGTTACCTCTGAACCATAGCTTTATCAAGACTTGTATCAGCTGTTAATTATGCTACAAGACTAAAACTTGGTGTAGCTTTGTTAATTGTCCTATCTGATCATTGGTCTTAAAGAATTTGTTTTATCATTAAAATTTAAAGTACTTAATCTATAATGCTTATGTACATTTTACTCACAAAAGTAGTTTTTACTAAATTACTAAAAAACTAGAAGAGGTAACTGATTGTGGTATTTCCATTATTATTATTAGGGTGAACTGAAGCATCCTACCAATTTTCAATATTGTAGCTCTATTATTTCGCGCCTCTGATTTTTCCGAAAAACGCGGATTCTGGAGTCAATTTTAGTTTTATGGTTTTGGAAACCAGCACCACTCATTAATGACTTCTTACTGCACCTTCTCACCAAATTTTGGCTTCCTAGCGTCATTATTTAGCGCCTCCTATTTTTCTTTCAAAACGTGAATTTTACGTAAACTACTAATTTTATAACATTAAGATTTGTTACCTGAAACATTATTACATAGAACTATACTTTAACAAAGTTTTACACACAAATCTTAATTTTTACTTTTATGTTAAATGTGGTGCAATACTATATGCAGGCGCGTTACGATGACATGACGCTACTAGCAGTGAACTAGGGTAAGTCCCGTGCACTCGCTCGCCTCTGTATCTTATACATGATACAGCGCTTGCTTTGCTTCATCACCCCCTTTTTAATTTTCGTGAAAATCTATTTTTGAACAAAATTAAATTTCTAAAAGAACAAACAAGCGATGGATTACTTTAGTATACCTCTTTCAACTTAAGTTGCTTCTTCTTAGGAAATTCCTTATTACTACATACACAAAATAACCATACTCATATACACATAGAAAACCTAGTACAGAAGACATTCACAAATTATTTACATACATGGAAATATAAATTTTTCAATGGTTACAAAATAGTTATTTTTTTTTCTTTAAAATCAGTCTCTTCCTGAAAAAGAAAATACACACGACTTTTATCACTGCAAGGCACTCACATTTTTCTTTTACTATAATACTCGGCACTGTGGTGGGTGTCCTATTGTAACACTCATTTAATTTCAGTGATTGACAAAATTGTGGGAGGAAATTGTATTCACTGTGGTTTGCGTCTCTACTTCCAATCTCCCTACCGCTTGTTGTCAGTCATTCATGCAGCCTTCATGTCCCTGAGAAACAGACAATACAGTCTAAGTTTCTGTTTTCAACTTATATCTAAGGTAGGACAAAGTACATTTTATAGTTTATATTCTGGCACTATTTTACTAATTGTGAAGTTGTCAGAAAGACATTTAGCACTAAGTCGTATCTGATACAATAGCTCCTACTTTCTTCTTTCATAAATAATCTTTTAGGTTCCTAAATAGTGAAAATTCTTTTAGCAAATTAATATATTAAGATCTTGCTTCAACTTAGAAAATTGAGTAACCTTTTAGTTTTAATGTACTCTGGCTTAATTATCGTATGGATTAGTTCATCAAAGAAGTCATTTGCTGACCAGCACTTTGCTTTATTGTATGAATTACTAAAGAAATTAGTTATTTTCAGTATACCGATTCCAAATTTCTGCATTTTCCAATATTTGTGTGTTTCTGTTGTCTGTTTAACTATTTATTTGCCTCAAGCAAGATTTAGCGTTTTTCACCATTTCACGAGACGTGAGGGAATTATTCTTTAATCCTACATCATTTACTTCAATTTACTTACTTCACTTCTTCACCTTATTCATTTTCTCCCTTTTCTTCCAGATTCAAAATACTTCATTTCTCCACTTCTTTCTCCCTTTTCCTTTTGTCAGCCTATTGACGTCCTGTTTCTATATATTTGGTGCGATCCTCACACCACTTCCACACATCTCCATTTATTTAATTCTAAAACGCCATTGCTTGCCTCTATGAGCATTACCTTCTTACGCTGTTTTCCTTCAGACAACCTTATTTCTAGCAACATACTACCTTCTGCATAATCTCATGGATTATTCATATTCATACCGTACTTCGTATACTGCAAAGTGTCTCTCTTAGTTGTAGTTTCTAACCCTTTACAATTACATGAAATATTTTAATTTATTTATTTTAGCCATGTTTGCCTCTTATTGGTACTCAGACTTTTGTTTTGCCATTCACTAGGTAGATCCTTACTAAGAATACTTAAAACCTAATAGCATATATACAACATGAAGACATATGTGATTCTTACCTGTTATGATAGACCAGAAGAAGGGAATGAAACTTGAAAAGGAAATAAAGTTTCACCCAGCTGGGACTGCACGGTACGCCAAACCGTGTATCCGCCAAAGAGTGGCAGACTCCCTACAGTAATTAATTACTGTTAATTTTAAATTCCTTTAGATCCACAATATTTCTTAGACCTAGTTCTCTCTTACTCTTTGGATATTCCAAACGATAGGCATTTGCATGAGGTTTACTTACTATTCTAAATGGTCCATGATATACATGCATAAACTTTTTAGTTTCTGCAGAAATTTTCTTTGATTTTTCTTTTGTTTTGACCAGCACTAGCTCACCAATTTTAAAACTAGTGGGGGAAGCCCTTGCATCATGCCTCTTTTTCCTATCTAAAGCTCTTTTGCGTATATTTGCCCTGGCCTGTGCTTTCTTCTCATCCAATGTACTCTGACTTAGAACTGGAAAGTCAATCATACTCGGAATGATATTATGTGGTTCCTGATTGAACATCAGCTCACATGGAGCAAAACCTGTGGCATCGTGTTTCAGATTATTAATTATCTCTTCAAAATACTTAATATGATCAGCCCATGTTGAATGCTTCCTAGCACAGTAGCTTCTACATAGTCTATTCAGTTCTCGCATAACCCTTTCACTCATATTTCCTTGCGGAAAGTATGCTGAAATCCTTATATGCCGAGTTCCGCTCCTTTCAAGACACAACTTAAATTTTTCTGATACAAATTGAGGACCATTATCTGACAATAGGTTCTTTGGCTTGCCAATTTTCACAAAATAATCTTTCTCCAATTTATCTACAAGTGTTTTGGCATTGGCTCTCTTAATCGGATACAGTTTAACATATTTACTAAACCCATCAATCACCACAAAAACATGCGTACATCCTCCTTTAGATGTCGGGAGAGGTCCAAAAAGATCAACTGCACATAACTCTAAGGGTTCACTTGGGTCTACGTGATGCATATCCCCTTGCACTATTTTATTTACTGCTCTTACCTTTTGACAAATAACACAGGATGCTAACCTTTCTGCAACTCTACGATGCATGTTATCAAAGGTGACTTTCTCATTTAGTTTAGTAATGCACTTTTTTGTACCATAATGACCATACCTTAGATGTACATAATCTATTAGCAGATCTACGTGCTGTGAAGGAAAACACACTTTCCATTCTGCTAAAGTTACCTTCCTCCTACGGAACAAAATTCCTTTGTGTAGACAGTAATATTGTGCTACCTTTGGATAATTAGGGTCCCCTAAATAGCTTTTAACTAGCTTCAATTGATCATCCTCATTCTGTTCTCGTCTTAAATTCTTAAATACTTTCTTTAAGGCACTCTCCTCTCTGAGCTCATGTACTGTCAACATACTTACCTCATTCCTTTCTGCCAAAGGAAGTTCTGATTCATTCCATAATTCAGCACTTCTTGATAGCCCATCTGCTACCAAATTGCTCTTTCCCTGTATATAATTAATTTCAAGATCAAACTGCTGAAGGTACATGGCCCACCTTGTCAACCTTGGATGCCTTAGTTTACAAGTCTTCAAAAATGTAAGTGCTTTGTGATCACTATAGATAATTACCTTCTGTCCTAACAAATAGTGCTCAAACTTCTGCATACCAAATACTATGGCTAGTGCCTCTAATTCTGAGATAGCATAATTTCGCTCAGCAGATTGTAATGAACGACTTGCAAAAGCAATAGTTTTATGAACCTCCTGGTCGCCTTCTGTTTCTAGCTGAAACAATTCTACAGCAATCCCATAACCACTTGCATCCACTGACATGCAAAAGGGTCTTGTAAAATCGGGATGGTGCAAGAGCGGACTATTAATCAAACAATCTTTTAATCCCTCAAAAGCAGACTGGCATTCTGGAGTCCAAACCCATGGGGTATTCTTTTTTAGCAGGTTGAGTAAACATGGATCATTAAATAAATGATCTTTAACAAAACGTCGGTAGAATCCAAACAAACCGAACATTGACCTGAGTTGCTTTTTATTTCGGGGCGCTTCAAACTTTTCAATACATGATAATTTGGATGGATCAGGTAATATACCCTCTCTGCTAATTTCATGGCCCAGGAATTTTATTCTGTCCTTTACACATTCAGTCTTTTCTAACTTTAATTTCATACCTCCACTTTCAAGAGCTTCTAGTACCCTGTCCAACAGACTGATATGTTCTTCCCATGTGGGAGTTGCCAACAGAATATCGTCTACGTAAATGGTTACTTGATCTAATAATTCCTGTCCTAATACATGAGCCATAACTCTTACAAAGGCACACACTGAAATATTCAATCCGAACGGAACTACTTTATACTGGTAGCATACTCCTTCATACAAAAATGCTGTATACTTACGTGATTCCTTAGCCAGCGGCAAATTCCAGTAACCACATGTTATGTCCATGGAAGTAAAGTACTTAACCCCTCGGAACTTTTGAATTAACTCATCCATATTTTGAGGACGATCACTTTCTCTGATGACAATTTCATTTAACCAGCGTGCATCCAATACTAATCTAACACTTCCATCACGCTTAGGCACTACAACAAGAGGACTATTGTATTCACTAATTGCTTGCTCTATGACACCCCATGCTAACATACGTTTAATTTCATTTCGCACTGCTTGTTTCCTTGCAACATGTATTGGATAAGGCTTCTTAAAAAATACCTTCCCAGGCTTGATATTCAAATGGCATTCATAACCTTTAACTTCACCAGGTGCGTTTGAGAATACATTACTATGCTTAGTTAACCCACTCTTTAACTCTGATCTTTGTTCGTCAGCAATTTGCTTTGTTGATTGTACCTTTTCCTCTATTTCCTTTAGGATGTGTCTCTCTTCAACCTTAGCACTTTCCTCATTCTCACTGAAAACCAAATTTTCCTGCAAGTATCCTTTATTCTTTATTACTCTAATAGGCAGTTCCCAAGTTTCATTACTACCGCCTATATGACTTCCTATAAAAGACTCTCTTATCACTTTAGAGTCAGGTAAAGTTAAAATTAAGTTGTTCTGATCAAAATTGATCTTTCCCTGGTACTTTGATAAGAAATCAGTACCAATCAACATATCAACAC
Source organism: Schistocerca gregaria (assembly GCF_023897955.1). Classification (NCBI taxonomy): domain Eukaryota; kingdom Metazoa; phylum Arthropoda; class Insecta; order Orthoptera; family Acrididae; genus Schistocerca; species Schistocerca gregaria. Next base: position 522,764,887 of record NC_064926.1, read on the forward strand.
TTAAGCCTAGCACAATCAAACAAGGATGATCTATTACTACGTCATTTATACCAATGGGTATCAAAGCTTCGTGTTGAACTGGTCTAGAGACTTTTCCAGTAGCACCTATAATCTTTAAGCCACTTACTTTCATAACTGTTAACTTCTCTTTATTGGGTATGGTGTCAAAAAATGTTTGTGATAAAGCACTTGCTTCACTGCCACTGTCAAGCAGACAACGCACAGTGACTCCTGATATGTTTACTTTGATAACAGGGTGAGTTATTTTACATTGAACAGGTTGCTCACACACCTCGTCTAATAAATCTCGTTCTATGTTCTTCCAGCTAAAGTAATTCTGATCAGTTGCAATTACATTTACATTTACATCCTGGGGCTCATCATGCTCTATAATCTTAGCTGCTTTCTCTAATCTGTCCACTAACTTTAAATCGAAGCATCTGACGACTTTTTCTACTTTTGTTTGCTGCACATCAGCCAAACTATCCTCTACCTCTGAGCAACTGCGTCCCTGCGCAATATTGCTGTTCATAAGAATGTCGTCACCTTCAACCATTTGTGGCACGTTTAAACAGCTACTAGATTCTTTCACCTCGTTACTATTTCTACCCCCTTCATTCATCATTTCCTCCTCTCTAAAGTTTTGCAGTACTGATTCTACTTCTGCTACTTCTACTTCAGCTTTTAGATTGCCATTTTCATCGAAGATGTAAGCTTTTACTTCATCATTATTCCCATCAGACTCAAACCCATTATCTATTTTCTTCCCCATTATCTACCTTGAGTTCCTGTTCTTCCTTGACCCATTTTTCTAGTGTATCCAAAATACTATCCACTATTTTGTGAGAGTGGCTTAACACATCACTGTATTATCTGTATTTATTTCGTCATCCATGTTGTCTGTCTGTGTATGTTGGCTGATTGTCTGTGTTTCCGTTACTGGCTGTGTTACTGTTACCGCCTGGTGAGCGCCAGTTTCCTCATAGACGGGATTTAGTTTCCCACACGCGGCCTGTTGTGTTCATCTGTGACACCACTAGATATAGTAGCATCATGACTCCCTTCTTGTCTTAATGGCATAGTATTTACTTCTCCACTTTCGTCATAGTAGTTGTTACGAAAGCGTGGTGAGTATCTACCCCCTCTTCCTCTGCCACGGCTTTGGTTTCGATAGTTTGTTTTGGTGTGCCTAACTTCCATATTTCTAACGTTCACGTTTCCATTATTTTGTACGTGATTGTTAGAAGATTTGTTATTCTGCTGCACCTGCTCCTCAGCAGCAGCTACTCTTTCCACTCTTTCCAGATATTCAATAAATTTGTCTATATTATCTCTAGGGGCGGAAATGATCCTCTTCTGCCAGTACCACGGCAGCTTACCTTCTAAACCCATAATGATCATATCTGGCTTCATCTTTTCTGTCAAATGTGACAGTCTTGAAACCCACTTCCTAGCGAAATCCTTTACTGATTCACGCCCTGGGAAAAACTTCTTACCACTCCAGAATTCCCTTAACACATCATTTTGTTTGTTATGTGACCAGTATTCGTTGAGAAATGCAGACTTAAATTCAGATAAAGTTTTACATTTGATCATTACATCCTCTGACCATCGCAAAGCATCACCTGACAAATGACTTCTTATAAATGAAATTTTTTCTCTTTCTGACCAAGTGTTGGGGAGAACATCCTCAAAGTCATTCCAAAATTCAAGAGGGTGAATGTACTTATCAGGATCAAAGCGCAAAAACTGTCGACACCCTATAAAAGCGGCGTCAACTGAAGTCACATGCTGTACAGTAGAATGACTAGAATTAACAGAGGTTACTCTATTTTCTAGGTTAGCAATGTTAGTATTTAATTCCTCTACTTGTGACTCTACTGCTTCTATCCTGGCAGAACATCTTTGTTCCACTGCACCACGAATTTCGGTACAGGTTTCTTTTACTTTCTCAATGTTTTTCTGACAAGTATCTACTTTAATTTGTACCTCTTTAACTTTGTCAGAGCAAAGTTTGGACTCGTTGCTCAATCTTTCGGACAACCTCACTTCCAAAAGTTCATCTGCCTCTTGATAATTTTTTTTTGAATTTGATCTAACACGCGATCTAGTGTCTATGCATTTTAGTTAACTGTTGCCCTACTTTTACTTGAATGTCATGATGAATAATATCTATCTTATAATTCAAACTATTCCATTTTGATTGCAGTTCTTCTTTTAGTTCTTTATTACTATCCTCAGTTTTAGCCTCAATTTTATTTTCCAACCCTTTATTACTAACCTCAATTTTATTCTCCAACTCTTTATTACTATTTTCAATTTTAGCCTCAATTTTATTTTGGTTTGATTCGAGTTTGGCAAACAGTATTTGCATCCAATCCGGAGCTTCTACCTTGATACTTTGTATCTCTTGACTTGACTGAGCTGGAGATATATTGAGCTCAGTTTCACTACCTGACAAAGTTAGCAACTCTACTGGCTCCCTTTTGACTTCTATTTCACTTATTGATTGCATCCCTGCACTCTCATTTAAATTAAAGTCATAATTTACTGGTGACAAATTACGTTCTAGTTCAATATTTGAGGGATTAATGGAACCATCCTCATTAAACTCAATTCCTGATCCTGAGGATTCTTGGTCAGAGACCGGTTCCCTTCTGAAATGTACACTACTTTCCATATCTTTTAGTTTGTTAGCAGCAGTTAATAAATATTTTAAAAGTCTTTGACTTAACTTAAATGCTTGATTTCGACGAATGATGTCGTCGCGGTGTACCAGCAATCGTGATGCGACGCGTCGCGACGTATTGAAGGCAGCAGCAGCAGCTGTAGCGTCGAGTACCGCCACAGGAATCGCCTACTGCAATAGCTCCAGGGGGGGGGCAGCAAGGCACCGTTGACCGCTCGGCGCAGCCGGCAGCTGTCTCGCAGATCAGCGCAGCTCCGCGATGACGCACCGTCTTCCTTTAGTCTCAGCGCCGTCGGCAGCCGCGATCCAGCATCGTCGCCTTCCTCACCATCGTCACTAACCAACGTACAGCGGTAGACACTTATTGTTTATACACTACACCCGCCTTTACTGGTAACACTGTTCCCACACTAGTTCAATTCAGTGTCCTGTTATTGCCTACCGAGTTCGTTAATTTATATCAATCGCTTTCACACATCGAGCACTTTTATTTGCTTTTAATTCAATTTTCCCGGCCGATAAGCACCATATGTGGGGCGGCGAAGAAGTTGTCGAATGAGTTGTTTGAATGTTCATTTCACGTAACAGACTATTGCCGATGCAACATATGTGGGACGGCGAAGAAGTCGTTGTTTAATGTTGAATGAAAGTTGAACATTGCCACCTTAAATCACGCGAGCCTGGCAACTAATTTGGTGGCCAGTCAGAAAGCGAAGGGAAACTTACTGACCTTAGTTCCCAGTCTGCACGACCACATTCCTGTACAGCCCAGCTAAACGAAAAATATCCATAGTTCTTCACGGGATTAGGGCTGCTTCAATAAAATTTAAAGTTCCAAACAAGATTTTATTATCTTAAAGGCTCACACAAATTACTCGAAACTTCTGAAAATGCTAAAGACATTAAATATTGTTAATTCAGCCAATCGTTTAATAGTTCAGAGGCGACTTCTACAGCAAGTTCCTCCCGAATAGTTCATTACTCTAACTAACGGTGCTCTATTAATAGTTCGCAATAATGTTAAAAAAAAAATTAATGCTCGCCTTAAAAGTGGAGTTAGTCACCACTTGCCACGCGGAATTATACTTCACACGGACGGCACAATAACAGTTTGTTACCGAAGTCTAAACGATCCAGGACGGTGTACAGTCCTCGCGATTTTCAATGTCCGTTTACATTGCTAAGTACGCGCATGTCACAGCTCGCTATGACGTCACCCGAGGCGAGGCGCGATCGGACGTTAAGCTCGCGTGGACTAGGCGTTGGTCTAATGCGGAGTGAGCTTACTACTGCCTCTGCCGCTCTTTTTATATAGCTCCGGCGCGTACCGCCAAGAGAGCATCTGTTCTTTCCGTTCCTATGCAGATGCCTGCAGCCTCCTAATGATCGCTATCTCAGGCACATAATCTTAAATATCACATTTAATAATAGCTTTACAAACTTCTCAATTTTTGTATACATACATCTGAGCAGTACAGAAGCACGTAGAAAATCTCAGCCCGCTAAAATTAAAACTTTACTCTCTAGAATTTTTACAATGGAACTAACGGTAGATTGTTACCTCTGAACCATAGCTTTATCAAGACTTGTATCAGCTGTTAATTATGCTACAAGACTAAAACTTGGTGTAGCTTTGTTAATTGTCCTATCTGATCATTGGTCTTAAAGAATTTGTTTTATCATTAAAATTTAAAGTACTTAATCTATAATGCTTATGTACATTTTACTCACAAAAGTAGTTTTTACTAAATTACTAAAAAACTAGAAGAGGTAACTGATTGTGGTATTTCCATTATTATTATTAGGGTGAACTGAAGCATCCTACCAATTTTCAATATTGTAGCTCTATTATTTCGCGCCTCTGATTTTTCCGAAAAACGCGGATTCTGGAGTCAATTTTAGTTTTATGGTTTTGGAAACCAGCACCACTCATTAATGACTTCTTACTGCACCTTCTCACCAAATTTTGGCTTCCTAGCGTCATTATTTAGCGCCTCCTATTTTTCTTTCAAAACGTGAATTTTACGTAAACTACTAATTTTATAACATTAAGATTTGTTACCTGAAACATTATTACATAGAACTATACTTTAACAAAGTTTTACACACAAATCTTAATTTTTACTTTTATGTTAAATGTGGTGCAATACTATATGCAGGCGCGTTACGATGACGTGACGCTACTAGCAGTGAACTAGGGTAAGTCCCGTGCACTCGCTCGCCTCTGTATCTTATACATGATACAGCGCTTGCTTTGCTTCAATCCCAACAGCAGATAATATTTTTACCAGTAAGATGACATAACCGAGGGGTATGTAGTGCGGTGTTTGCTATGGAACGTTAAAAAAAATTGGTCAAACCGAGGAAGCTGCGAAGTTGTTTTTTCGTAGACGGAATTGTAATGTCACGGATGGCCTGTAGTTTGTCGGGATAGGGCATGAAGCCGTCTGACGAAATTACATGACCTAGAAATTTAATGGAAGTCTTGCTAAAATGAGATTTACTGATATTCTCGGATACACCTACTGTAAGAAAAGTTTGGAATAGCATGCGAAGAACAGAATTAGGTTCTGACCATGAAGGTTCTGCAATAGGAATGTCATCAATGTAAATGGTGATTCTGCATTTTGATTCGTTTGTAAGACACGGATGAATGCGGCGGAGCTAATTGTTAAACCAAAACGCAATTTACTGAATTGGTAGGAGTTACTGAAACAAAGGAAAGCAGTGTATTTTCGGTAATTAGGATGCATTTGAATTTTCCAGTATCCACATTTTAGGTCCAAAGTAGAGTAGATTGACGTTCCGTGAAATTTCTGCAAGAGCGCTTCCAGCGTTTGCGAACGATCGGTTTCAGTAAGGATGATTTTTTTGATCTCATGTGAATCCAACACAAGGCGAAGTGAGCCATCTTTCTCGTTAACAATAAGCAGAGGGTTAATATATTGACTAACGGCTGCTTCAATGACACCTTGGTGTAACATGGTCTGAAATTCTTGATTAACTCTGCAAATGAACGGAATGGAATAACATTTTGCCGTAAATGTATCATACGGTTTTACTTGAAATTCGCAAAAAAACTGGACAATGTTCCAGGTACATCGCTGAATACTTCAGAATGTTGTAACAGACTATCCTGCAACTGTTCGCGCTCATCGTCGGTCGAAGCCTTACAATCATTTACATTACTGTAAGTGGTCTGCACAACGTAGTAGTCCAATTCATTAGGGATATTGTTACTACTTAAATACGTGTCTGTAAAGAATGTCGTATACCAATTAGTTTTCTTGGATGCTGAAATGACTTATACTCTGTTAATATCTTGCTTCTCAGCTGACAAACTACTGTGAAAAGTGACAGCTAGTTGTTGCGTATCGGATTTCAATGTAAGCAATGACTTCTTAAAGTTGACAACAGCGTTATGCTCGACAAGGAAATCCATACCAAAGATGACGTTGGTTGTTAAGAGGGGAAAGATCCAGAAATTAGCATGAAATGTGTGATCAGTATGTATAAAATATGGGTGGATTTGCAGTTTCACATTTATTCCCTTGTTAGAGATTGCGCCTCTATCTTTGGTTTAACAATATTATCGGCGTTACATTTTTGAAATGCTGATTCATTTATAACTGTTTCTAGTGGACCAGAGTCGGTCACTGCAGAAAATAAATACAAGCCAATTTTAATTTTAACTATGGGATGAGATATATTCTTTTGAGCGTGGTGTCTCTCTTGCGACAATGTGTCCCTAATGTAATCGAATGTTATGTTTTTCTGAACGGTATCATGAGAAGCAGAATAGCACTGTATACTGTCCGATTGAACTACGTCGGTAGCTTCTAGTCTAGGGTGACCAAATTATTTTCGATGAAAACCGGGACACCTCATTCCACATGTACCCAGGTTTCTTAATTTTAAATATTAATGTTTTGTTGATACATTTTGTTAACCTGATTATTATAACTAATAATAGGATACAAAAGACTGATATAATCTAGATTATCTGTATAATTAATGACATTTAATAAACGTATATAGTAATAAAGAAATGTATTACGATTTTACAAAATTTTACAGCCATTCAACTTTTAATCAATTAATATTAACATAAGCTTTAATATTACTGAGCACTTGTAGATGGAATTGACTGTCCTTGGAGAAAAGGGTATTTTTCACTGCGTCCAGCCTTCTTGATCATGTCTTTGTTCTTTGAGACATAGTGATAAAACTCGGCACAATCCATTTTGTAGTTGTATGGGGGCTGCAGGATTGGTTCAAGAGAGTCCACCTCCATTCTGTTTCTTTCATCAGTCCTCTGGATATTCATGAACGAAAATATTCTTTCCACATTGGCATTATGGGCTGGGATTGCAAATAAATACCTTGCAATTATTACCAACTCAGAGTGATGCTGTAGACAGTCCCAGCTTTTAAAATATTTCACGCACTTCTCATGACATTCCAATGGTGTTTTTTTTTTCATCATTCCACTTGTGAAGACTTTCTTCAACAAAATTTGTCAGTATGCCGAACTGATAAAAGAGAATTGAATCATCGATTTCCATCTCTTTACTCTTCAAATAAGAAACTGTCTCTTCAACACTTTCCCATTTTGGCACTCTCTTCATTAATATCGAATCAAACACCTGCGTTGAGGGTAAATAAGAGGCGCTCCACTTGCTGAGATACTCTACACAAATGTCATAAAACTTGTGAACTTGTTCTCTAAAACTCCTTTCCACTGCTTCTGATATTTCTGCTCTTTTAAGGAGAGATTTAGCGTTAAAAGAAATGAACTGCTGTTCTCTCCTCTTAGTAACAGTATCTCGAGTATTTTTCAAAACATCATTTACCTCTATTACACTCTTCATGCTTCCCTCAATTTCCTTTATCCCAAGCTGCAAAGTGCTAAGCTGACTGTGAATGAGCCATAAGTAGCCTTCACTTAAACTGAACCAATATTTTGGGGGCTTTTTCTTCATTTAGGAAAAAATCTTTTAACGGTTCAAACAGGTGGATTACTCTTTCAACTGCTGGAAACAGTGATAACCAGCGAGTTTTCGAGTGACACATTACATTCATATATTCAGTTCGCACATAATCACAGAACTCCTTAAGCCTCTCTATTCTAACAGTATATATGTAAAAGTGTGAGTATATCTTCATGACAGTAGTTTCAACATCACAGCTTAAACTGTCCGCAAATGTCTAAACGCTATTGTGTAATACATGTGCAGAGCACCCTATGCCTTCAATGTTTTCATGCAATGTTGCCTTTAATTTGGTAAGTGTGTTGCATTTGCATTGTCTTTTTAAACCACCAAAGTTTGTGTTGGTGTTGTCTCCACAAAATGCCACACATTTATTTTTCTCAAGATCAAACATTTCGATAGTATTCATACAAAATCTTGAAATTTAGTCAGATGTGTCATTAGGCAGGGAACTCACCTTCAAAAGTTTGGTCTGAATTCCCTGATTAAAATCGAAAAACTGAACAACAAACATAAATATTTTAGTGGCTTTATGATTGTTGGCATCAGTGGATATCCCGTAGAAACAAGACTTTTTGATGTATTCAAGGCTTTCCATACTCGGAAGCAATAACTCCTTTCACTAAGGCTGACACTTTAGTTCTTGCTGAGGTAAACTTTTTTGCAATGGAAGAATCATCAAACATAATGTTGTTAAGCTTATTACTACAATCACTAGATCTATAAGTTTGCTGATGTTTTACCGTGTGGTAGGCTAGTGTAAGCTTGGCTGCTCGAACTTTCGTCTCTTCACTTGACTGGTGTTTCACAAAATAATTTAGTAGAGTTTTACTGCAGCTCGGTGCACTGTATCTGTTAATGTGTTTCTTTGACCTTATGTGATCAACTATGTCGGAACGTCCACCATGACTTATACTAATAAAACAGTTACTTACAGAACATTCTGCTTCGTAATCAAAACGACCTTTCTTAATGAAATTCCATTCCTTGGAATAACAGTCACTGAACTTGCAGGCACGTTTCGACATTGCGTTTCATAGTACTGCAGCAATAATACCACTAATATGAGAAAAAATTATTGCAGTTTGTCTGACAAAACATCAATTACTACATTGTTCTGACAATGAGTGTGTGAGTAAGTGGCGCGACAATCGGACGGTTTCATAGCTCTGTTGCAACAATACAACTTACTACTTGTTGGCCAAAGTACCGCTCAAAGTAAATTATTGCCTGAGTGTATCAATACTGATACTGTGATTACTAGTATGGGAAAATGGAGGTTTTAGACAAATTAGCTAAAATATATTAATTCTTGTGTTGTATTTCCTTTAATGTAGTGAAATCCATAAAAATAGAGAAAGTTTCACTAAATGAATTTAAAAACAGATTGCCGGGACGTTTGAGCGTCCCGGAACAAATTTTCGGGACACCGGAACACAGGGATGAAAACCGGGACAATCCCTGTTTTCCGGGACGTTTGGTCATCCTATTCTAGTCGTGCATTACTAGTGGACTGATTGGTGGCAGAAGATGGCTGAGGTGGTTCACTTATATGTCCTGAACGGTTGTTTTGGTCTGCAGAATGCCGCCGTGGGAGGAAACGAACATAAGGTTCATTAATAACGAACTGACTCTGATTCTTATGAAGGCTTCTGTTGCCGAAATTACCTTAAATTGGTAGTAATTCTCTTTATGTTTGTTGTGAAAATTACTTTGTTGTTGATCGTTTCGATGTGACTGCGACCGTGACTGCGGTGCTTTTAGTGTCTCCGCATACCGCAGCACGCGACATAGCTTTTGCAGACGATAAATGTAACCGTTTCAGAGAGAAGAGCGGCCAATGTAACGATTTGTCTTTAAATCGATTCGATAACAAATGACGCGAACGGGCGGATGTCTCAGGTATTTACTACATATGAACACTTTTCACATTCTCCCGTGCAACGCGGCTGCTAGTCCTCTTTTCATTCAAAATCTTAAGGTCCTAGCTCATGTCCAAGGCACCAAAGAAGGGTAAAAAGTCAATAATCGATAACTAAAACTTGAATTGTACTGCTTCTTACTGGCTATTACATGCGTAAAACTATTAGATAGGGCTGTACTCACAAAGCTCGGCGGAGACACATTGACCTTCGGTTGAGCTAGTAGACCGTATTGTTGTTGAATATTTCCGGGCTGCTGCGGCAAGAACTGCGGCTGGAAACTGTGACTGTTGGCGTCGGGATTCTGATACAGTTAGGATGCTGAATATACTGGTTGTCAAAATGTTATCTCTTATTAAAATATCAATGGAAATAGTTATCAGTACCAAATCTTTTATTTGTTTTGCTATGGAGTGAGCATGCTTGGTCTTGGTAACCTTGATTGCTGTTATTAAAGTTCTTGTTGACAAATGCGTAGTCCGATTGCTGCATTTATAATAATTGTAATAATTCCCTGAATGCTGAAATGCTTTCCTTTTGCTGTCTGATGGGAAGGGAAACTCGTAATGAACGCGGAAGTTTTTGAGATGCATAATCATATGAGTGCAGATTGCATATACAGGTTCGGTCAGGTACTGGTATTGTTGGACCATATACGCAAAACTCTGGGTGATAGTGGGAAAACTGGAGTTTTCAAAATTGTGTAAACTGATTAGCTTGTCTTTAATGCCACGCTGAGTCTTTTCCGACCAATTCGCAGATAGAAAAGCAGTTTGGAACTTTTCGACGGAGTGACATTGCCTTGCTATGGGTCTCATACGCATCGGAGGTTCTCCCTCTCCCTCTAAAAAGCTACAAATAAATTCGAGGTTGTGTATCACTGACCAGTTTTGTGGCGGCGGCAAACTTCCTTGAATTTCTTTACAGATAGGAAATGTTTATAGTCGAATCCTTCGTGTTGTAGCTTTTGAGACGGTTTAACGGCGTAAAAAATCTGATTGTGTAATGACTGGTTTGCAACAATGTCACGCACTCTTTGTAGTCTGCTCATACTATTGTGAGGTTGGAAAGTAGGTGATTGTTGCTGTTGCATATTAGTTTGAAACTGATTACGTTGAGAAAAATTTCTGATATTGGCTGCATCCTGATGTAAACTATTAACATTCCTATGTAGCGAACTGTTACGTGCACCAAGCTGGTTTAATGTTTGCTGCATGGACTGACATTCTTGAGATTCTGATTTGATCCATTATAAATCGTTTTTGAAAGCCTACGGCTGTAGAAGCAATACGTTTGTTTATAAATAAATACATCTTCCGCTACCAGTCCAGATTTTTCTTCATTTTACTTTTCCACGACGCGTTTCGAGACATAATTCCCATTTTCAACTGCGTTTTTGTGTTTATTAAGCCATTTCTTTTGATGTTGTCAGTGTGTGTGAATCTGCTTCATTTCGTTGACTTTTACTGCAATACACAAGAAACACGTGATTTTTTTTAGTTGGGTATCAATTCTTTTGGTGAAGTTAGGGCGAAATTTAGAAGAATTTGTACGTACAGTTTTCTAATGGTCAATTTGTGCAGGGTCTCACACACACTAAACATCACACACAACTTGCTGTACACTTTACACGTCGAAAATACCTTATATAAACAAAACAGTTACAAAGATCTTCTTACAGGTAGCCCACAGAGATAACATTACAGATCTTCCACAGACTATGATTTCCTTTATACAGAGGTTATTTATCTTAACAATTTGGCTCATAAATTACTTTTATTGATTTTACAATTGTGCTTACTTCTATGTTTTACTTTTTTCATTTAAGTATATTGTTGAAACATCTGCAGAAATTCACTGATTCACTTTCAAGTTTTTTATTAAATATCTTATCTTCATATTTTCTGTAATGTGAATATTGTTGTCCAAAAAGCAATAAATAATGTGCAAAATATTTACGTCGATTTAAAAACCGTTTATTTTATAGGCTAACAGAGGAGAATGGACCCTAAAGTGGAAAACTGATGTGCTGTAAAAGATCAACACTGCCGCCACCTTCGAGCAGCAGTGGGTGTCTTAGAAACTTCATACGTTTCCCACAGTTTCCCGAGAAAAGGTATACGAACAGTCTCTTTTTGCTAGAAGTGCGGTTATAGGAATGCGAATTCCTCCACATTCCTAGAACATGTCGGAAAGTCCTTTTTTCAGACAGAACGGAGCACCGCGCCATTTACACCTACATGCACATTTTTTAAGAATGCACTGGCTCATCGTTTGATCATCTGAAAGCGGCATACATATCCTGCATTGTACCATTGGGCTTTGAGGTCATCTGATCTCGCAGTATGTGGTAATTTTTATGATGGTTTATTAAACACTCCGGCTATGTCTCTCCCAGACTTTAAGGTGTGTTCTCCAAATCTGTAAATTGGAAATAATGTACCAAATTGCGCAAAACTGAAGTCGTACAACATCAGGCTTTGTCGTGCAACAGCACAACACATTTCGAATGCAGTCTGGGTGTTTCCTCCGAACTGGATGCCACAACAGCTCCAGAGTGCACTAAGTACTCCTCATGTACAAAACCCCTCCAGCAGCCCACCCTGAGTTTTCCAAAATACTGTACTCATAACTATCTTTGTCTTGAATTTTTTTGTGTCAGATGGAGAGGAGGGGGAGGGGGGAATGTGGAACGTATCTCCATTATCCTCATTTTCCTGTGTGCTTATGTGTGTGTTTGTATAGTCTCTGCTAGGCAATAAAGCCTACTTTATTCGTGGTGATGTAATTGTTTGTGTGTGTGGGGAGGGGGCTGCCGGGGAGAGGGGGGGGGCGGCGGGAGGACGGGGGGAGAAAAAACTGGGCTGAGGTTATGAGTGAGGTAGGAATGGAATGTGGCCTACTTTTGAACAACTGGTGGGGCTAAGCTTCTGAGCATGCGGCTTGTCCCATGTTGAGAAATGGTGTTACTCTTGTTAAACGTCACAGATCGATGGCAAACATGGTTGGAGATCGTATCTGGTACAGAACATGCTTTGCCCTCCTTCTGGCAAACGTCTCGTTTCCCTGAAGAGCACTGCAGATCCTTGAGGATGTCCGTGCTTCTCCGTAATTGCATAACGAAACTAAAAAGTTTTCATCTACATTTCTGCAGGAATTGCTTTAACCGCTTTAGCTTCTACAAAATCTCTAAACTGAAGCAGAGTAGTTACCGCGTAAATGAATTTCGGACGCCTACTGCCATTAAAAGAGAAGCCATCGCTCGCAGTACTCTAGAGTCAAGGAAGCTCTCTGATTCGGCACACGTCCCTACCAAGTTTCAGAATTTCCACCTACTCTAACGCAATGAAGCAGTAGTGAAGCCGTAAATGTTACGGACCTGAAACGCCTAAAATTACAGTATATGCTACCGGGAGTATCGCCCACCACATTCCTAACCTAAAACCACGATCTTACATGGCGGCTTTTTTAGATAATTAGATACAAAAGGCCACTACGGTGCTCCTCTTACGTAGAAATCTGTGGTTTACCATATCCACCCGTATTATGGAAATAAGTTATTCAGTGAGTAAAGTGAGTGTTCTGGATGCTCATTTTGTACTTAAAGAGCAGCAACTTGACAAAGCATTGACTCATCTCAACAAGTGAATCGAAACTCTTCAGAGAAATACTCTACAGAAATCATTTTCTCAATAAAGGTATTATCCTGGCCACATTTTAGGTATATTTTATGCTTTTCACTGTGTGACATACACACACATCGAGAGAGATGGAGCCATATCTGCGGCAGGACTGAGTACCATTTTCCGAAATGGCAAGTACCGAACATCATTTTCAGCTGAATTCCTCTGTAAAATTACCATTAATTACATATATTTCGTTTTGATATGTCAAGCCGCGTGTAGTAGCTATTGTTAAATACGTTGAACATTGAAGTATACTGCATAAAAACACTGGCATAAAATATTTTATCGGGTAAACCAGGATCGATTTCTTTATCACTTTCATTAAGCCATACTTCTTCTTGGCTTAAGATTGCTTCACGTTATGTCGAGAGTTAACAGTAGGCTCTTACGTTTGGTTTATTTTTATTTACACTGGACGACAAATGTTTTCAATTTAGCACACAACAACAGTGACTTAATATTCAGAGCGACAATCGCATTTTTTATAGCTGGCAGTTCTCGAAGTATTTTTGTTGTAATGTGCTAAGTACCTTGATGGCGGCCTCATAATGGATGCTCTGAAGTAGCTGTGTCTTTTGTGGATTTTCAAGCGTCGACATTTCGTTACCTTGCGTGTCGCATTTTCGTGGCGTATCCAAACTGCTGCAGCATGACTTACTGGTCCAGCACAGTTGTTCAGAATAAATACACATAACAGTTAAAACTTCTGAAGGGGAAAGTGTTGACACCTAGTTGTTGTAGACAATCGAAACTGCAATTTGCGCAAACTGCCTGGAGTGACAGCAGCTTTCCTCACGCGGAGGGTTGAATGCAAAATTGTTTTCAAAGCCATTTATGTGCCATATTAATGTCACATTGTTATTGGCCTTCGGTGCTAACAGATCTCTTCCTTATTTCCTTACGCAAACGCAAGCAAAACGCTTGCTATTTTCCATCAGCTTCTTCTGAGCACAGCAAAACCATTACCACAAAACCTGGAAGCCGTCCTGTTTTATTCCGTTATGAAGACACTCTAAGAGCCAAAGCTCTTTTTTGTTTTATACGCGACAGCGACAGGCGTTTACAAAATCTGGTGTACTGTCTGTACATAAGCACTCTGATCCCAAGGTTTAAGGTTCTGAAAAGCTGTTTAGTTCTTTCTTTGTATATTCTACGTGTCCATAGTCACTTTTCAGCTCAAGCATGAATTTAAAGTCAGCACTTCTCTTCAAGTTAAAACCACACTTTTGTATCAATGATATACACTGATGCCCATAAATTACGAATAATTGCAGAATGTGGTGCCACACAACGTGGCACTCCACATAACTGGCACATAGGAAACACATACGACACAGATCTATAAGTCCATGGCGTTGATGATAAGTTGAGAATACCGCCCCGAAGCACATGTGCTACAAAACGCCACTGTTTCCTGAGCATGTACCCCGACATCAGTACGGGATATGATCACCATACACACGTACACAGGCCGCACAAAGAGGTTGGCATACTCTGGATCAAGTAGTCGAGCAGCTGCTGGGGTATAGCCCCCCATTCTTGCACCAGTGCCTGTCGGAGCTAGTGAAGTGTCGAAGGGGTTTGAAGACGTGCAGCGATACGTCGAACGAGAGCGTACCAGACGTGTTCGATGGGGTTTAGGTCGGGAAAACAGGCAGGCCACTACTTTTTCCTGGTATCTTCTGTTTCAAGCTACTCCTTCACGATGACAGGTCGGTGGGGCAGTGCGTTATCATCCGTGAGGAGGAAGGTGGCATCCACTGCCCCCATGAAAGATGTTACAGCTCCTCTGTCAAAGACATTCAGGGGTGTACGTGCACCAATCATACTCCCATCCCACACCATCAAACCACGACCTCCATACACGTCCGTTTCAAGGACATTAAGCAGTTGGTGTGGTGTCTGGTTCCTGGTTCACGTCAGATGAAAACTCGGCGAGAGTCACTGTTCAAACTATACCTGGACTTGTCCGTGAACATAACCTGGGACCACTGTTCCAATGACGATGTACTGTGTTCTTGATACCAGGCTTTACGGGCTCTCTTGTGACCAAGGTTCAGTAGAATGCACCTTGCAGGTCTCCGGGCGAATAAACCATGTCTGTTCAGTCGTCTGTAGACTGTGTGTCTGGAGACAGCTGTTCCAGTGGCTGCGGTAAGTTCCCGAGCAGCCGCGCAGGATTAGCTGAGCGGTCTGGGGCGCTGCAGTCATGGACTGTGCGGCTGATCTCTGATGGTGAGATATCAGTCTTCTTGTGGTGTTGTACACTGTGGACGTCCTGTACTGTAGCGCATGAACACGTTTCCTGTCTGCTGTACTCGTTGCCATAATCCTGACAACACACTTTGTGGCACACGGAGGGTCCGTGCTACAACTGCTGTGTTTGACCATCCTCCAGTCGCCCTAGTATTCTACCCCTCATTACGTCATCAATATGTGTTCTTTGAGCAATTTTCAACAAACAGCCTCCAGTAGCACGTCTGAAAACGTCTGCACACCTACTCCCTGCGCCATTCTCTGACGTGCACTACACACCTCTCCGTGTGTGGACTTCTGCCAGCACCACCGTGTGACGGACGCAGGTCAAATGCACCGCAATGTCTGACCCCGAGGTGATTTAATCCCGCAAACCGCCCACCAGAGCGTTGTTTCACCCTTAGTTTATGAGCACTAGTGTAGATTAATTGACTGTAGTGGTGGTAGAACGAAACTTTGAAACTCTTATTTTATAGCGGCTTCAGTAGTCGAGATGCTACAGTAATATATTCCACCATTCTATTATTCAGGTCCATGTTTTTCTTTTTCTGTGTCTCGAAGTTTTACTTTTTTAAGTTGATAATTTATTAGATTGACTGTAAGCCATACACTTGAAAAATAACCATTGTTGCAGAAGCAAGATTTTCACCAATATCTGTCTTCCTTCTGAAATACTTATGACAACTACAACGTTTAACAGTGTGAGTAATCATTTACGACTGTTTTTAGAGCCGATAATCAACTTCCAGATACACGCCGCAATAGCACGTGAACAAGTTTGAAATGGTATTAATTACAACCTCTTAACACAGTACGAAGGAAAACCGGGAAGGGCTGGTCCAATGAGAATTTTACACACTTCACTGGTAAACCCAAATTTATTTTATGCACTTTCAAATGCGTGTGAGTGTGTATGTGTGTGTGTGTGTGTGTGTGTGTGTGTTCCTATGGGGCCATGTGCTGACATTATCGGTCCCTAGGCTTACACACTACTTAAACTAACTTACGCTAAGGACAATATACACACCCATGCCCGAGGGAGGACTCGAACCGCCCACGAGGGGAGCCGCGCGAACCGTGGCGAGGCGCCTAAGACCTTGCGGCTACCCCACGCGGCTTATCCAGTTTCAAGCGCAGCCAATATAGCATTTTTAATTAATTAAAAAGCCAAGTAATAAGTAACTCATTTACATTCAAGGCCAATTTTAACCCAAAAAATACTTAATATTACTTAAGGCAAATACACCCCCTATATAAATCACGGAACCCAATAAGACTGAAGGTGTCATAAAGGCGGAAGTAAATCTAAACAACAGCATCTGAACAGAGCAGAATGGCCTAAATTATAAAATGGTGAGAATAAAATATGATTTGTACTAGACTCATTACAAAAACCTAAAACCATACTGAAAACAATGAAAAACAATTTAACACAAATATATATATAAGATAAATTTAAACCTAGAATCACACATCAAATGAAGATTTAACCATTTATTTAAATAACACAATAATTATGTGACAACAGATTAAGGTATATATTGGGATCCCAAAGCACTTCAAGGTTCGCTTAAGATGAAGCCCAAAAGCTGACGGGTACAAATTCAGAATTATTCCAAGTATGAACTTAACTTGAACAGGAGCATTAAGTAGAGCGGCTGCGGATGGAGGAAAGAGAGTAAACGACAGAGGCGAGAGCTCCCGAGCGTATGCATTCCAAATGACATAAGCAGCCGGATAAGCAAGCCGACGAGGCGTGAGTAAGTGGTGCCCCATCCTGCGTAACAAGCACAAGCAATGGAGTACGAGAGATTATTAACGACAGTTTCCTGCAGAACAAATATTTTTAATTACACAGAATTCCAAGACACAGCCCTGCATCAAATAAATACCCTTAGGGCAGAATTAATTATCTGAGATCTTATGATAAGTCTTGACAATTCAATTGCCTTAACAACTTTACCAAAGGATGTAAGAAACCAGGTGAAATATTTTAAGAATATAATTTTAGCAATAAAATAGTATCAGAAAAATTCTCTTCTTCACCGAACCATTAAAGGAGCCCCAAGGACACTCGCATGGCAGTGAAAGCTCATCAGTACACGCAGTAGTCCATAGCAGTTCGGAGAGAATATATTCGTCCTGGAACTGACTTAAATTTATCTGAGCCACTTACATAGTCCAGATGCAGTAAATTATTTCTTTGACAATATAGGACCTTGGCGTTAGCATCAAACAAAGCATGACACAAAAGCAAATTATAAATAGGCCCATAAAATAGCTAACAGGCACACATTGTGACACGAAAAATTCATCATCTGTGTTTACTTGTAACACTAAACATTTTACTGTGTCTCCAACTGAAAATAGCATGACCTGTCATTTGCTTTAAAACTTGGAAGAATAGTATATATACAGGATGCAAGCCCCCAACCTTCAAACCGAACGAGGTGGCGCAATGGTTAGCACACTGGACTCGCATTCGGGAGGACGACGGTTCAATCCCGCGTCCGGCCATCCTGATTTAGGTTTTCCGTGATTCCTTTGAAAGGGCACGGAAGACTTCCTTCCCTAATCCGATGAGACCGATGACCTCGCTGTCTGGTCTCCTCCCCTAAACAACCCAACCCAACATTCAAAATAAGCTTTCCTATGGAACACAGCGCTTAACACTAGCTAAATGCTCAAAAGCACCATATATACACAAGGATAGCAAATAAAACAAATTATAATGAGATATCACTATAATATCAATTTAAACTGTTTATCAGATCTTGCAGTCACGTAGGTATTTGAATACCATGGAGACACGGGCATCCATACCCAATCAACGGTAGGAGGACGGACCAAAATAACTGCCCTGACAGCTCGGCACCGTTCTAATAAATGACAGCACGGGCCGAGTCGATACTCGATAACTTACACTGGGTAACACACTGGTAACATCGCCCAACATTTGTCGCCCGCCAACAGCTAACGACACGGCGAAGAGGCCCCACGGAAAACTTGTTACAGCTTCGTTCCTCAGCTCATTCTCCCACCAAACCGGCCACCACGCCCGGAGCCGCCACACAAGAGGACTCTCCGCTCCAACGGCAACATCTTACTCAAAGATCGCATGAATAGTGACATCGATACACTGGAAGAAAGCCGCCACAGCTTAGCTTACCTCTCCAAAGTGCGGTTTTACCCTACAACTCACGACTTTTCGTAATCTGGCTAACGTGTACCGTAGATAATTGCTAGTCTTAATGTTACAAACTAGTGAATTGACTGGGATCAATAACTGAAAACCCCAAGAAAGGCCCAAGAAGTACGGAGACAATTTACCAGAAGATTCTAGCTGTCGTCCTTGGTCGTTGGTGAAGTTAATTATAACCACATTATCACCAATTTTAATCTTACCTGTGTGCATGCTGACGTTATTTCTTAGAGCTCTGCGTTAGAAGGGAAAAATTCGATTTCCTAGCCAATCCAGTTACTTTCTGTGAGATCCTATTCGATCTTTTATGACAAAATTTCATCAAGAGACCATGAATTAGCGAAAGACGAGTTAAAAGGATAAAGAAACATTAAGAAAGCTGGGGTGGCTTTAATGGCTTCATACTGGGCGGTATTAAACGCAAAATTAAGTCACGGGATTGAACCGTCCCACTTCTTTTGTGCCTTAACATGGAAGACAGTAAGCGCCATTTTAAGTTTCCTATTAACCCTCTCGGCAAACGATCCCTGCGGATAATGAGGAGTAATTTTAAGAAGCTGAATGCAATTTTGAAAACAAAATCTTCTGAACTCCTTAGGGACAAATACGGGAGCATTGTCACTAACCAAACTCTTAGGTCGCCGGAAAGCAGAAAATATCTTCGATAGGTGCTGAATGATCAAGCCAGCAGTGACCTCCCCCAACTACGAATCAACCAAGTAAAACAGGTAAATACGTCTACTACCACAGGAATATAAGGATACCCATTCCTGGTACGAGAGAGGAGACCTACATAATCAATATTGTCTATGGGGCGATCTTCGCGAGTAGAATACAAAAAATCCTGACAATTGGGATTAGGCTTAGGTAGTTTGCATTTTTCGCATTCCCCACCAAGTGCCGAACATCATTGGGAAGGTAACATATTCTCTAATCTTAACAAGGATTTTATGTAGTCCCAAGTGACCCCCTATAACAGAGTTATAGAAAAAATGAAACACTGCAGGTATTAACTCACTAGCGAGATAAATCTTTAGTCCCTTTTTTAATAATTATAAAGAATCCGCCTCGATTGCAAATAGAAACCGGATGTTGACGTAGGTTTCGGCGCGGATAACCATGCCTTCTTCGGAACACACTAAAACTACAAACTGCCTAAAGAGGCACGGTCCAACATTAATACAGACCACTCAAAAGAGCAAAAGACTCGCATGAAATGTGAAATAAACGATACGCGTTTACCATGTCAATAGCTGTACTTAGCTCAAACGTCGGAAGCTTGCTTCCTCACACCAGCCAGGATTTACCTGAGTTTGTGTACCGAAGAAGGCGTGCTTATCCGCGCTGAAACCTAGGTCAACATTCGGATCTGTTTGCAATCTAGGCGGATTCTTTATAATCATTAAATTATTCACGATTGCTGACGCGCAGCAGTATTAAAAGTTCTTTATTCATTTGCCTTGGCTAACCTTACGACAAACAATGCCCTTGCTCAGAACATTATCGTTAACCTGTTCTCCCCCTTGTAAGTGGCATGTAATAGGTAGAATATCTGGGTCTTTGTCCTGCTTCGGTTTAAGAACAGGAAATAACTCCGGAACTTCCGTGAGTGCGACTCCCGTATGCCCGACCTTACGAACAATATCTCCTGGATAGGTATGATCATGTTCGTCCAACATTATGCTAAGAGTATCGGCGACTTGACTGTCAGTGCCTTTAATGTGCCAAAATGTGAATTTAAATGCGGGTATATGGACAGCCCAACGGGTGATTTTTCCCGTTTTTCTGGGCCGCTCCAGAACCCAATTTAATGCCTTATTTGGGTTTCAAGCCGTAACTCCCCACGCTCTAAATAAAATTTGAACTTCTCCAGAGCCAACAGAACAGCGAGGGTTTCCCACTCATATGCCGAATATTTTAATTTGGCAGGTGATAATCCTCTCGAGGCATAAGCTATATGACGTCAAACTCCTGCAAAGGAGCGGTGGCCACACCGAAATTAGAAGCATTGTTTTGAACGATAAAAGGAAGTTCAAAACCAGGCATTCAGAAAATGGTGTAAAATGAGTGTCGATGGCTTTCCCCTCAAAAAAAGATTTCTCCATTCTTACATAACTTATTGAGGGGAGAGCTAACTGAGCCAAATATCAGATGAATTTCCGAAAAAGAATCGGCCATGCCAATAAACTTGGCTGCACCTTCTTATTCTTAGATTTTGGAACGTTATGCAGATCATGTGTATACCCCTGATCTGTTGTGATTCCATCAGCTGAAACTAAATGACCCAGTAAACGAAACCAGCGATATAGTTAATATGATCTTTGATGGTGTGGCAGTAAGACCCGCCTCTCTAAATCGAAGTAACACTTGCTGAAAGTGAACCAGATGTTCATCAAAGCTCACACTTTACACAACAACATCACCCACGTAGTTGTAGAAGTACTTAAATTTAATGCCTCCAAGCACATTACTGAGACAAAACTGCGGCCTTGGTGGAAAGTCCAGATGGAACGTGATTGAACTGATAAAGATTCCAATCAGTACAGAAGGTGGTTATATATTTGCAGTCTCCAGTCATGGGTAACTGACACAAGCTTGGTTCAGATCGGAAACAGTAAAACAGTGCGCCCTGAAAAGCTAGTAAAACAACTGTGCGTATTCTGAAAAGGAACAGACTCTAAGATTACACTTTCATTGAGAAGTCTGTAGTCGACAACAACTCTGTAATCGCCTCGCTGCCTCTTGGAAACCAAAATGACAGGAGAGGCATGAGGGAAAATGGACGCACCAATAATCCCTTCACAAATCATACCATTGATTGTTCCCTTAACGTCCTTCATCTTGGTGGGCGGGGGGGGGGGGGGGGGGGGGGCGTGAGTAATCTGTAAGAAGGTTGCCTAACAGGATGCAAGGGGCAGACTGAATGAATGTCAATTTCGTACCTTACATGAGAACATTGCGCAAAATATCTAATCCTCTGACTGGAAGCTCTAAGGTGGTCACAGTTGTGTGAACCTTCTCAATATAACCAGCTAAGTTCTCATCAATGGATTGCAATTCATGCTGCGTTCCCTTGCTGTCTTATTGTGGAAAATATGATGTTATGCCAGGCATTTGCATAATAAAAAAGACGTAATACATGTCATAAGTGAATAAATAAAACGGTACGTATACATAGCTTTCGTGGATGATAGCTATAGTGGAGTGCTATCATATGAGATACTGTTTATTGAAATCACACGAAAAATTTGAAAGTTGTTAATTCACAAGATCATTGTGAAAATGTTTAGTCTCTATGAAACATTGATTTCAGTAGTTTTAACGATACTTAAAATATTGTTGTGTCCTTGGGTGCGACTCATTTTTCTGAGAACACAGATGTATTCAGATTTGATTTATTACGAGGGTGAGTGAAATGAAAACCTTAATTTTGTAATAACAAATGGAAATTTCGCGCCGTTATCCTGTAAGTTGGTATGTGTGTTACAAACAGTGTGTAGAATGGCCTGTAGGTGGCAGCATACTGCAGATGCACACATACCGTCGCAGTATCAGTATAAAGATGGCCGCTCCAGTTGCGACTTGCACCAGGGAAGAACAGAGTTCTGTTATTCGGTTTTTGCTTAGTGAAGGTGTGAAACCTATTGAAATTCATAGACGAATGAAAGTTGAGTACGGTGATGCATGTTTGTCACAGCAGCAGGTTTACGAGTGGAGTAGGAAGTTCGCAAATGGTATGACTTTAGTGGAAGATGCTCCTCGGCCTGGTCAGGCACAACGAGATGTGACTCCGCAGAACATTGCAGCAGTTGAAGCCGTAGTGAAGGAAACCGCCGAGTGACATTGAATGAAGCAATGAGAAGAAAGAAGTTCCGTTCTGATGAAGAGGTACGCCACGTGGTGCATGAGTGGTTGCGCGGACTGCCAAAAGAGTTTTTTTCTAAAGGAATTTATGTGCTTTATAAGCGCTGGACGACTTGCATTGAGCGAGGGGGAGATTATGTTGAAAAGTGATACTGCTTTCTACCACTTCTGCACAATAAATAATATTTTGGAAAATATTTAAGGTTTTCATTTGACTCACCCTCGTAATTGACTGCAATTTATAGTGGAATTTTACAGAGCTGTGAGGACCTTCTTGCAGTTTGTCTGACACTCCACTATTGCACGTGCATGAAGCGACCGACCGTCGTACAGATTCCCCATACGGGGAATTATCCACTTGCTGTCGAGCCTTTGTACCTGGGCTCACCAGCAACTGTCGCCTGTGCTGGCCGGCCGCGCCGTTCTCCGGCCATCAGGACTCTCATCCATTGCCCCCAACTTCACGAAATCCTCTCACCTCGTACCAATTCCAGGAGGCCGAATAGCTCACCTACCTATGTGTTATTTAAATACTGAGACTGCAGTTTAGACAGACAGACAATGTAAAGCATTCTGAATGCAAACAGTCACCAAATAATATACGCCAGGGTTAGAAGTTAACTAACACCTAAGGGTACTTACACAGGATGTTGATACCCACTGTACAACATTAAGCTGTGAAATGGGGAACGTAGTTCCCAGCAGTCTGAAATTACGTACACGTGCTGGTATAAATCTCCCCGCAGTTCCACACCACGTGACCACTCGCCATGTAGCTAAAACAATAACAAAAACAGCTGGCATGAAAGTAAAAATAACATCCACCATATACACCGAAGTACAAGGGCGTTATAATTAATCTTTCCCCAGACGAAAACTGTTTACAGTATGGGTTCGCAAAATCATGGGAATGACGTTCACACGTTGCGCTGCAGCATTTGTGTTGGTAATAGTGTTAGTGTCACGAGTTGCATTTAGGTACCGATAGTTATATGGTGACGTGGGGTTGAAACATAAACGTCAGTCTGCGTTACTGTTGCAGACAGTCAACGTGAGGCGGGACAAAGTGCCCTGGGCTTCATTCGTGAAGCTGTTTCATCACAAAAACACTAACGTTGCTGAAACTCCCTGGCAGATTAAAACTGTGTGCCAGGCCGAGACTCGAAATAGGGACCTTTGCCTTTCACGGACAAGTGCTCTACAAACTGAGCTACCCAAGCACGACTCACGCCCCGTCCTCACAGCTTTACTTTTGCCAGTACCTCGTCTCCTACCTTCCAAACTTTACAGTGAGTCGTGCTTGGGTAGCTCATTCTAGTAACGTTGCTGCTGCTCTCCGTGTGTACCGACGCATTAAAGGCGTACCATGCTGGGATTGAAAACATGATTCGGACGTTCGAATAAACTGGCGATTCGGGAACCGCTCCTGGTAGAGGCCAACAGCCAGTTAAGCCAAAAATTAATGAAGAAATTAATGTTTTCACGACTGAGAATTCTGGATGCAATATGCGATCTTCAAACTGTTCATGAGCTGTGTCACAACAGCTAAACATTCCATGATCTGTGCTTAAGAGTGTAGGAGGAGTAAGTGAACAGTTAATATCACTTCATACTACGAAGACTGCGGGTTCTGTTGTCCTCGAAAATATGACTCAGGGTTAAGATCCTTTGCTTTGACACTTAACTTCTATTCACCAAGAGGTTATAATTATGTCAGGCCCACATCTGATACTTGTTTGCCTCATCCTCGGACAATTAGTAAAGGGTATCAAAGTGTGGATGCAGCGCCGGGCTTCACGAGTGAGGAATTTGGTCTGCTGAAAGCAAAAGTTGCTTCCAACTTTTAGACTATCCGTTTCTGTGTAGTCTCATAACGGATCACATGGCAATAAGCAGCGTATTGAATTTGATGGTCATAAATATTTTGCTTATGTCGACATATGTTCTGCTGTTGAATGAGATAGCTTACCGCATGCTAAAGAGGCAGTGGATTTTATGCTTGTGGAGATTGCCCATTGGATATTTTTTAGTTGCAGGTATGAGTGGACTTCAAAGAACTAACTAAGTAAGCATTGATCTCGTAGGGTCTTAGGTGTCAATGTTGCACCTTTGACACAGATGGTGCTGCATCGAATCCTGGCACGGCTACTTATCTCGATTGTTGTCTGGACACGTTAACTTTACGCACTACTTTTCATGTTTCTGACAATCACCATTCTGTGTCCCTTCGCCTTGATGCTCCTCAAATACTCAGGTCAGTGTGGAACAGTGTAGGTGACAAAATGGAATTGATTGACTGTGATGGTGGTACTATTGCCTCGAGTTATATTGGAGCACTTCACCGACCTTAGGAAAGTGAAGGTATTAATTTAACAAATAGACTACGTGCAAATCATCTTAACTTGACCCAGAGCAAAATGTAAATGTCCCTGGCAACTCACCTGTTGAACGATTCAGTTGCTGATGCTTTAGAAGAAGCATCTTCCCTAGGTAAACCAGGTTTTCTTGGTTGTTTTGCTAAAGTCAGATTCATAAGAATAATGAATTGCCTTTTCGACCTAATAAATTCTAGGAGTGGTCCAAAGTGGTTGGAAGAAACATATAAATGCCGGAAACTATGAAGAAGTAAACAGTTTGCTCACTGAAGCGAATAAATACTTGCTTACTCTAAAACTGAAAGCCATTGATGACCTAGTCATTCTGTTACACAGAAGAACTGGATTTGTCGGATTCTTAGTTTGTATCGCACGTTTAAGACATCTTTATGCTAAATTAGTACAAGGTGAGGGATGTACACTTCTGCTTAAACAATCCTTACAGACGCAAGCTCTTTCACGCCTGTGGAGGTGTCCATTTAGCAACAAACAGGAAGTGTTTGTTTTCAGCCGAGAGTGTCTATTACGTTACCCATGACCATGACAACATCCCCAGCAGTGGTAGTCTGTCTGACGATCCTGTTTGTGTTGCTGTATATAGTGCTGGTTGTGTAATTAAATATCTGGAGCACAAAGTTAAGTGTAATATATTTTTCACTGGACTGAGGTGTGGTGATGACCGTCCTTCCTTCTCCCTGATACAAAGAAACAACAGTGGTGTTCTTACTATGCCTGCAGACGACGTAGTTGAAGTTTGTAAAGGTGCAGAGTATTTTTTTCTCTACAGCAATGAGGATGGAAAATATATTATTTGTCCGAAGAATGATATTGATTTGGCGGTAAATGAAGTTCGGGGGACATGCATAAATAAACCATTATACCTTACCTTGAGTGCTGACGTGAAAGACCAACTGCCTCTGGACAGTCATCTGGTTTAATTTTAAAAGGCATTGCTAAAAATTACTTACAATCGAAAATGGCCCATGGCGCAAGAATGCAAAATGGTTTTGCCCACAGGAACAAAATTATATGTAAATACACCAATTATTTTTCAAGGTCAGTAACACATATTATTAGATTTAAAAATTGTGGTACAAGACTAAGTGGGTTATAAATGCTTGTATTATTACTATGTAGGTGCTTAGTCAGAACTGTCAGGAAAGAGAGGTACTCCAGTTAAATATCACTTTTCAAATCAAACAGTTATATAATTCTAGAAACTAGCTACAGTTTTGATACGTGTAGGGTATCTTTATTCCATTTCTTGTCTCATACTTTCTGCCATTTTTCTCTGTTCTTCGCAGGAAATTTCCTTTTACGGTTGCCAAGTAGTTTCTACTTATGAGGACACTCCTTTCTGTATGTGATATCATCTATTTAATCTTCTCCTCTTGACGGAGTTAATGTTAAGTGCACTTGCAGTCAATTTAAAGAAAAGATATTTGTTTATTCTCCATCTGGCCCTATTTTCTCCCATAAAATTTGCTGCATTTTATTAGATTTATTGAATTACAGTTGTGTCTCATTGTATTACCACTGATATTTGGATTAACTTATCCCCATTTCTGTCATCCATGATGTGAATGGTTAGAGTCGAATAATTGGCTGAAGCAATAGTTCATAGGGCCGTAGAAAGAAAGTTCATACCAGTTCCAATGCAACTGTTCCAAATACACTGGTTTTCAAATTATACATCACAGTTTAAAAAGGAATGTAATAATTGTGTTATTTGTAATTATTTGCAATCCAAAGGCCCTCACTACGCAGAAGTGGCATGCTGACAGTAGGTAATTCCAGCTACTCTGCTAGTTATGAAGTATATGGAAATGGAACTCAACAATCTTCTTTAACCTCGTCTCATTGTAGTTTACCAATAAAAAGGCCATAATCCATTATAAGTCTCATTTTATATTATGTATAATCATAACTATTTGTACAATAGAACTTAGTATACTGTTTAATGTACAAACATAAAGATCCAAGCAAGCGCTAAGAGAAAGCACTGATGCTAAAATCGTTGTAGGCACTGAGAGCTGGCTAAAGCCGCATATAAGTTCAGCCGAAATTTTTGCGAAGAATCTAATGGTTTTCTGAAAGCATACGCTAAACACAGTTGGCTGTGACGTGTTTGCTATCGTCAGAAGTAGTTTAGCTTGTCGCGAAAAAGATGTAGGTAATCCCTGTCAGTTGGTACGGGCAGAGGTCATTTTTGGCAGCTGGAATAAGATAATAACTGGATCCTTTAACGGACCTCGTACTACAGATCATACAACTGCTGAAAAGTTCAAAGAAAGCTTGTGTCTGATTTAAAACACGTACCCGACTCATATAGTTATAGTTGGCGGTGACTTTAATTTACCCTCGATATGTTGGCGAAAATATATGTTTATATCCGGTGGCTTGCATAAAACATCATCTGAAATTGCACTAAAGGCATTCTCTAAAAATTACTTCGAGCAGTTAGTTCATAAGCCCACGCGATTTTAAACGGTTGTGAAAACACACTCGACCTCTTAGCAGCAAATAATCCTGAGCTAACAACAAGCATGAAAATGGATACGGGGATTAGTCAACACAGGGTCGTCGTAGCAAGATGAAAAATGTAACTGCCAAATCCTCCAAAAATAAACGAAAAATGTATCTATTCCAAAAAGTAGATAAAATTCACATGGCACCCTCCTGAGAGACAATCTCCATTACTTCCAAATTAACGATGTAAGTTTAGACCAGATGAGGACTGAATTCAAAGAAATAGTATCTGCAGCATATGAGAGATTTATACCAAATTAGCAACGACGGAACTGAGTCTCCCTAGTACACAAAACGGGTCAGATCACTGCTGCAGAAACAACGTAAAAAACATACTAAATTTAACTGAAGCAAAATCTCCAAGATTGGCGCTGTTTTACAAAAGATCGAAATTTAACGAGCACTTCAATGTGAGATGCTTATAACAGTTTCCACAAAGAAAGTTTCTCTCGAAACCTGGCAGAAAATCCAAAGAGATTCTCGTCGTATGTGAAGTATGCTAGCGGTAAGACACAATCAATGTCTTCTCTGCGAGTTAGCAATGGAGATACGAAGACAGTGCTGCCAAAGCAGGGTTATTAAACAAAGCCTTCTGAAATTCCTCCACCAAAGAAGACGAATTAAATATTCCAGAATTCAAATCAAGAACAACTGCCAACAAGAACAACGTAGAAGTAAATATCCTCGGAGTAGGGGAGTAACGTAAATCACTTGATACTTCCGGTCCAAACCGTATACCAGTTAGGTTCCTTTCATAGTATGCTGATACAATAGCTCCATACTTCACAAACATATAGGCCTACAACCATTCGCGCGACGAAAGATCCGTACCCCAAGACTGGAAAGTTGCACAGGTAACATCAGTATTCAAGGAATGTAATAGGAGTAACTCACTAAATTACAGGCTCATAGCAGTGACATCGATACGCAGCAGGATTTTGGGACTTTTTGTGTGTTCGAACGCTGTGAATTACCTAGAAGAGAACGGTCTGTTGACACAAAGTCACACGGATTTAGAAAATATCTTTCCTGTTAAACGCAAGTATCTCTTTGATCACACGAAGTGTTGACTGCAGTTAACAAGGGATTTCAAATTGATTCCGTATTTCTAGATCTTCAGAAGGCTTTTGACCCTGTACCACACAAGCGGCTTCTAGTGAAATTGTGTGCTTATGGAGTATCGTCTCAGTTATGTGACTGATTTCCTGATTTCCTATCAAAGAGGTCACAGTTCATAGTAACTGATGGAATGTCATCGAGTTAATCAGAAGTGATTTCTGGCGTTCCCCACGATAGTGTTACAGGCCCTTTGCTGTTCCTTCTCTATATAAACGATTTAGGAGACAATCTGAACAGCTGTCTTAGGTTGTTTGAAGATGCATCTATCGTTTATCGAAAAAAATTTAGAAAAGATACGTGTAAGGTGGAGAAATTGGCAATTGACCTCAAATAACGAATAGTGTAAGGTCATTCACACGAGTGCTAAAAAGAATCCCTTAAACTTCGGTTAAACGATAAATCATTCAAAAATAAAGATAGTGAATTCAACTAAATACCTAGGAATTACAATTACGAACAACTTAAATTGGAAGGAACACATAGAAAATGTTGTGGGTATGGCCAACCATAGACCGCGTTTTACTGGCGGGACACTTAGAAAATGTACACAGACCTACTGAATAGGCCGTTTACACTACGCTTGTCCGTCCTCTTTCAGATTACTGCTGTGCGGCGTGCGTTCCTTACCAAATAGGATTCACGGAATACATCGAGAAAGTTCAAACAAGGGCAGCACGTTTTGTATTATTACGAAATAAGGGAGAGAGTGTCACTAAAATGATAGAAGATTTGGGGTGGACGTAATTAAAACCATGGCGTTTTTAGTTGCAGCGGAATCTTCTCACCTAATTCCAGTCGCCGGCCAGGGTGGCCGAGCGGTTCTAGGTGCTACGGTCTGGAACCGCGCGACCGCTACGGTCGCAGGTTCGAATCTTGCCTCGGGCATGGATGTGTGTGATGTCGTTAGGTTAGTTATGATTAAGTAGTTCTAAGTTCTAGGGGACTGATGACCTCAGAAGTTAAGTCCCATAGTGCTCAAAGCCATTTGAATTCCAGTCACCAACTTTCTCCTCCGAATACGAAATTTTTTTGTTGACGCCAATCAACGTCGGGAAAAACGATCATAATGATAAAATAAGTGAAATCAGAGCTCGCACGAAAAGATATAGGTGTTTGTTTTTTCCGCGCGCTGTACCAGATTGGAAAACAGAGAATTATTGTCAAGGGTGTTCGATGAATCCTCTTCCAGGCACTTAAATGTGATTTGCAGAGTATCCGTGTATATGTACTGTAGATGTCGATGTAGATATGAAAAAAAATCATTATTGTACTTTGAAATTGTGTGATGTAGAGTGTATTATATAAGTGGGTCCATGAATGCATGTGGCATTTCACATTAGGAATTGATCTAACATTGTGAAAAATATAAGGATGAAACAATTCGAAAATGTCGTCAATATGGAAGTCGTATAAATGCCATATGGGCTATGAGAAAAAAACACAAATTAACAAATGATTTAAATATTCTAAAACAAAACTGGTTTAATGACTCCTGCTAAGACATCATGAACTTTGTATCTCAATTACCAGTCTCATCCTTAGAATGACAGCTGGGTGATGTGATCTCGCTATCAGTTTCTTTACTAAAACTGCCCTAAAAGTAATTGCTGATAAGTTTCCTGGCCATCTAGATGTTGCATCTGAGTACAAAAAATCATTAAAACCACAACTCAAAGTTGGTCTCTGAATTATTATAAAACTAAGGTACATGTTAAATTTGTGGAAGAGAAATAAAGATTTTGTGACACTAAGTACTGGGGTATTATGTCGTAAATAAATTGATCATTTGAGTGTGCTCCCCGCTGATGAAATTTGTTTTTACAGAGTTCATAACTGATTAGCTGTGCACTAGTGATCAGAATTATTACCACACCTACAGCTTTCACCATTAGTGCCTTGATAGACTGTGACAGTGATACAAGGTTAAGATTACTAGTATTATGATATAAAAAAGAATCTGCATAAATGCAGTGTGCATAAAAATATATGAATACATTAGTATAGTCTACCACAACACTTAGTGACCTATAGAGTAAGAGTATTTTAAGAAGTACATGTTAATTGGAATTCATATAGTAATGCTCTGTTGGGACAGTCCAATTTGCTATTTACTCATCAAAGAGCTCATTCGAAATGCACACTGGTTTTGTCACAGAGTGTGTGATATCTCTTCTCAAAACTTCACCAGTTCCATGGACTGTGCTTCAGTATTTGATGGTTGAACACTGTAATAGCCACTGCTGGAAAATTGTCACGTTTATAGAGAGTCAAGAGCTTGGCATGTCTGCTTTCCTTATTCCGTTCATTGTAACTGTGGATTTCGCTATTTTTTGTGAATGCATCTTCGTTTCTCTACACGTACATGAGACAGTTGAAAAAATCACTCCTAGACATAGGAAAATGGGTTTGTAGTAGTCCAGTTTTATCACATGTTTCATTTCAAGTAAGCGATTGTGACACTTAATGACACAAATGCTGGGATTGTCCGTGCAAATTTGAGAAAGTCGCCGGCCGCGGTGGTCTCGCGCTTCTAGGCGCTCAGTCCGGAACCGCGCGACTGCTACGGTCGCAGGTTCGAATCCTGCCTCGGGCATGGATGTGTGTGATGTCCTTAGGTTAGTTAGGTTTAAGTAGTTCAATGTTCTAGGTGACTGATGAGCGCAGCTGTTAAGTACCATAGTGCTCAGAGACATTTGAACCATTTGAGAAAGTCCAGATATACACCAGCAGAGATACAGCTATTAATTACCACAGTCGGTGAGTCTGGAATTTCATAGACAATTTTTTGAGGACGTAGTGGAAATCCTATACATATCCTATAAGGAGGCTTGTGAGCTCTTGCTATTTTTATTAATGCATTTCTTTTAATTTCCTCTAGTTCATCGATGTGCGCTGAGTCATTTCCTACTGCAGCTGCAGGGTTTATTTTCAGATGGGGGATTGCCCTTTTTTTCGTACAAACCCAAGCGTTTTTTACACAGTGCCACCAAAATAATTGTGAAAACTACACAACCTTAACGGAGAGGTGGGTTTCTTTCTGGGTTCATTGATCAGGACCCAGGCTGCCTTGCATGTAGGCTAAATGAGCCTTTCAGTCCTCTTCGTTTTGGATCCTTATACGTCCTTCCCATAAAGTTTTTTGAAATGAACATGCAAATAGCAATAAAATGCATTTTAGTTTTTTTCATTTCACGGCTTTACCATGTTTTTTCGTTCACTATATTTGCAAAAGGATAGGTTGAAGTATCAGAAGGAAAAATAATACTGCAATATCAACTGGGGGAAAGGAATGAAAGAGGAACTCACTTGGTACAATTTTGCACAGAAAAGATCATCGCTGACATGTGGTTTAAGAATCTTAAATTGTTTATATTCATGGAGGAGACCTGAAGATTCTAGAAGAGTTTAGATTGATTAAATAATGGTAAGACAGAGATTCCGGAATAGAATTTCGAACTGTAAAATATTTCCGGGGCAGTCGTGGATTTTGACTGTGATTTATTGGTTACGAATTGTAGATTACAACTAAAATAAAAATGAGAAAACAGTAGTAAGAGTTGAGGGCGTGAAAGGGAAGCAGTAGTTTCAAAAGGGGTGAGACGGGGATTTTGGCTTCTTATTCGATGCCTTTTTTCACCATGCAGCATTTCTTGTCGTTCTCCTGTGCTAACCATTGTTTTGATCCTGCCCTTAGATTTATGATTTGCTGATGCAACAGAATTCTGACTCCACCACATTTTGTTTGGTGTTTTGTAGTGTAGTTACGTACAAAATTAAATTCATGACTGGTATGTATTCTGGCATATGCAAAATTAAGAAACGAAGTAGCTGTCATGCAGAATGATATGAAAGGTTTATGAAGATGGAAAAAAGAGCTGTGCGGAAAAAGTGCACGCTTTCGTTTTAGAGGGAATGCTTAATTCTACCTTACGTCAACAATTTTCATACGATGTGTTCCTGCAGTACAAAGCGACATTTCAGTGCCGTCATTCTGAAAATCCTTTCTATAGTGAAACGGTCACAAAGTTCGTGTGCTGTGAGCTACTACAGCTAATGGACTTAAAATGATCGGCTTTTTTTGCTGCGATGTAGTTCACGCGTAACGAAAGAAATTTCACATCAAGTGGTTACCGTGTGGTTATGAGTATTCATCCATGAAAGCGTTTTGCATCTAAGTACATAACGGTACTCAGATATGCATGTCAGGTCAGTGGCTTCAAGTAGAGAGAGTAAGTTCAACATTTTTAAGGGAGGTCAAACATTTTTCGCAAGACGTTGTCGTGTTCTTCTGGTTAAAAAACATTATTTCAGAGCTGAAATTCTAAACTTCGTTCATTTTGGCAGTGAAGTGATCGGAAAAACCGTGCTCTGTTAGCTGTTACTGCCGTAATGTAGGCCATCCTTAAAAACTGAAATTTCGCATCAAAAACATTTTCTACTTTCTAATTGTGAGGATTTCTTGACGATTGTATTACGTAGCACATACTCAGATGTTATTGTCAGTTCAGTGACTTCAAATACAGAGGGAAAGTTTGAGCTGCTACTGTACTGATGTAGGCCATACTTAAAGAATGAAACTGCGCATCTAACAAGGAAGTTCACAACTTTCTGATGTGTGGCTTTCGCTAAGAAAGTATCTACTATCCAAGCACATACTCAGATGTGAATGTCAGTTCAGTGGCTTTATGAACACAGGGCAAGTTTCAGAGAGGGTTTTAACGGAGAAAGCGCTTGCTTTGATCACGCCCCCTGGTTTTAGCCAGTCCCTGTATTCAGCGTATATAACGCCAACTCCCTTTACTTTAACCTTCTTGTTATGTACAATGGACCGCTGTCACATTCTGCCAACCGTACGATATCGACTCCGCAGCCTAACATCTCTGTGGTCTAAAGCTCACGATATTTATACGTTTACATCTTTGGCATTTTACAGCCATCGTAATCCATCCACATTGTAGGCTGCACGACCGTTATACTTCGGCGTATACAGTGGATATCTTTTCACTAACGTGCTAGCTGTTTACTGTTATTTTTTTAGCTACAAGGCAGTGCTAGAAAACCATCTCAGAATTTTGTGCGGAATTTTTTTCAAATAAAATTGTTATTAAAATTATACGCCTTTATTATTTATGTCTACATATTTGCAGCCCTCTGCCTCTAGAGGGCTTCAAATTGTAGCGTGTAAGATGGCGGTGTGTAACGTAACTATGTCAGTGAGTGCAGTAATCGGGTTTCGGATTCGAAGAGTTCGTCCACATATGAATGACCCACTACTTTAGCGTGAAAATGCAGACCGCACACGAGCGCTGCGGTATTTGCAACAATCCGACGTCTTGGCTTCACTGTCATCCATCATCCGCCAAATAACCTCGACATCGTCTCATCCGATTTTCCTCTGTTTCCTAAAGAACGCTTTCTAAGAGTTCAATTTGAAAGTGATGAAGTGCTGCAAGTAGAGGTGATATACTGACTTCGTCAACAATGTCAAACATTCTTCAGTGACGGTGTCAACAATTTGGTCTCTTGTTGGGAGAAATGTGTTCGTCGCCAGGGCGACTATGTTGACAAATAAATATACAGACATTAAAAATAAAGGCGTAGAATGTTAACAGAGTTATTTGACAAGTTTCAAGAGTTTTCACATTACAAATTCGGATATATAACTTTTCAGTACGTCGTCCTAAAAGGTGTAAAGCAAATGGTGTGTAGAACCTTTGGTAGATTTATGCTACTACTTGTATTTGGTTACATACTGCTGGAAACTGACTTTCAGCACGTCACAGGTCGTAGAGTCAGTTTCAGCACTCTGCGTAAATTCCCTTATATTTTTAGTTTTAAAACGCTGTTACTTAAGTTTTAAAGGTATTTCATTTAGTGAATCTATGCTGTAGAATGGCTGACAATGACTATGTGTCCAAACACCAGTCGCAATAACTAACACTTTCAACAGCCAAATTCGGAATGATTTCAGACAATACTTACAGCAACTGTTCGATTATCCCTTTATTTTAAGATTTCTACGCACCAGAATATTTCTAAAGCATCATATGCTGTTCACTTAACCTGTTGGATGCGCAAGCCTGCCGTATTCAGTCTCAAGAACACGGTAAAACGTGAATGAACGAAATATGTGGCAACAAGTGGGGGAAACAAGGAGCACATCATCAGACAATGGTGTTGTCACATCAGTGGTGCACAGAACTACCTCATGTGAACCAGGAGCGCTATTTTTCGATTGCAACTAGGAGGTTCACAGGGGTTGACCAGATGGTGGTCTGCTACAAGCGAAACGGCTGAGACAGTTCCCTCCCTCGATGGTCGAACTGACGTCCCTGGGGAGTAAATCCAAAGAAGCATGAATCTAGGGCTAACTGAGGTGGAACGAGCACGTAAAATTATTTTTACAAAAAAAAGGCACAACACCGAGAATGGAAAGGAAAACTAATTTATGAACGAAAGCTATTGGTTCACAATGCGTGAGAACCTTATATGCTGCTTATCCGATTACAGCATCAGACGTCTGATGAGCGATATTTTGCATCAAGGGGAGAACTGTTAAAATTCTGATAGCGTACAGAAGAAAATCTGAATAGGACTGAATACGTAACTGAAATGTGCAAGCAGATACCAAAACAACTGCATGCCCTACAAAAATATAAAAAGTTATTCCCTCTTGACCTGAAAAAGAAACTTGTAGCAACACTTAAACTTCCAGTCATTGATTACATTAATTTTTTCCAGCCAGAAATTCCACAAGAAAGGTCACGGTGTCTGGAACTGGTTATGAATGCCTGAGATCGTTATATCTGTGATGTTAGACTCTTTGATCATATTTCACTATCACGTACGCGAGACCCACGGGAAA
Organism: Schistocerca gregaria; assembly: GCF_023897955.1. NCBI lineage: Eukaryota > Metazoa > Arthropoda > Insecta > Orthoptera > Acrididae > Schistocerca > Schistocerca gregaria. Next base: position 522,800,385 of record NC_064926.1, read on the forward strand.
GACAGGGTCTGTCTTTCTCGTGGGCCTTGCATGCACAGCAATCCTGGCTGCGTCCAGACAAGCGCAGATTTTTCCGTGCCCGCTGTCGTCTCTACTGTCTTACTATAGAACGCAGTCCCACCTATCTCATTTCCAACCTAACCCTTTTGAAATAGCCTTTCTAATCAGAAAAAAATCTTTTCTGTCGCACTACATCGTTTAGGTACTTTCTCGAAGTCCTTATCTGTAGCAGGAACCTGACACGGGAATACGCTCCTTCCTTATATTAGTGAACTGATAATATCTCCAGCCTCAGAAGACGGTTATTGACATATCTACTAAAGCAAAAAAAGTTTAACTTTGTCCTTTCTTTCCAAACAAATCTTCCCCTTTCCTCGGCCTTCCTAGTGTCCTTAAATTTCCTTTCGCCAGAACTTCTATCTTGTGCACCTATAAATTCTTTTATATGTGCCACTATCAGTATTGTTATGATTGTCATTATTATTGTCTTCATTATTATAGTTATTATTATTATTAGTACTACCACTATTAGTGGCAGTAGCTGCAGTATCACTGGTACTGCCAGTATTATCGTAATTAGTTCATTGCGAATATTGTTTATTGACATTTCCAATTCAAACAGTTAAATCATGTTAATCCTATTTGTAATTTTACAACTGTTACTTTCTTAAGAAACTCTGACGTAAAAAAGGTACTGTACGCGTGGAACCCTAGTACGATGTACGAGAGGGCCTAATAGCCCTGATGAGATCAGGTTAAAGAAATAAATAAATAAAAGATAAATAGAGTCCCAGAAATGTCACTTAAAAAAAAATTCCCGGCGTATTCAATATTTAAACCAATTGCGGGTTTTCAGCAGGTCGTCGTTTAATGCATACCACGATATTTTAACTGGGCACGTGCCAGTCGTTTTGAGGTGAGCAATCGAAGATTGCGATTGCTCAGCTGAACATGACTGCCAGGTGTCAAGTCGAAATATCGTGGGATGGATTAAACGATGACCTGCTCAAAGCCCCGATGTTTGTTGAAACACTCCAAGAAGTGTCAGGTAACGTTCTGCATCCTCCCACATACAGCTTGTGAAGTAGATTCGTCGGGAAAAAGATGAATTTTAATTCATAGCAACACTCAGTATAGAAGCTTTAACCTTGCTTACGATTTCAGAATGACAGAGATAGATGTCAGTGGTACTCAAAGTATTCTCCACTACCGTTACGTGGCTTCTGGAGTACAGATACATATGTAGATATCTGTCTTTGTATGTTTCAAAAATGGTGCTAGCCGTTTCTAATGAAATATTTCATAACGAATGAACCCTACCTTTGGGCTCTTCTTCCGGCTTCATCGTCTGACGAATGTCGGTGTGTTGCACTACCTCCGGAAATGTGAAAATGTGTATTTTTGTTTTATTTCGTATGAGAATGTTATATTTGGGCTGTATAGAGAGCGTCATATGAGCAAATATTTTCAAGAAAGCATGCCTGTTACGCAAATTCTTCGGGGCGGTCAAACTACACTTTCCCGAAAAATCTCTTGCTCACAGTTCATACATACAAATTTTTCCGTATTTACTGGCTCATTTAGTTTTATAAATAGTCCGTTTATCTCAGTAAAGTCAAATGCGAAATCATGCATCTAAATTTATGGTCATGGCTGTAAAATATTGGTTACATCACACATCGATCCGCATGGAACGGTATGCGGTACGTAATATTTTCCAAAACGTTAAGCATAAAACTAGGATTCTTGCTGGCCTGATACCTCCAGTACTACTCGTGACAGAAAGGCAAGATCAAATGTTTTTCGTAGCCTTGGCCTATGGACCATTTGTGTACCACTTAGTGTCTCTATATTACACTACGAGGGTCAGAGTCCGAATATGCACAGCAGGTAACTGGAATTTGTACGATATATTCCTTTATGGGATACAGAGGTTCAAAGCTACCCTACTTGCCCACATAAGGTACACGTGTATAGTCCGGCATTAGACAAAGACGTAGTTTATTTATTTTCAGTGACGTAGCACGGAGGAATATGTTGTGAAGTGTCTCCGTTATCTTCATAATGGTTCTGAGAACCACATGTTGTAATACTCAAGCACATGCAAAATATTTGCGCACAGTAATTTCTAGAATGAGATTTTCACTCAGCAGCGGGGTGTGCGCTGATATGAAACTTCCTGGCAAATTAAAACTGTGTGTTGGACCGAGACTTGAACTCGGGACCTTTGCCTTTCGTGGGCAAGTGCTCTACCATGTGAGCTACCCAATCACGACTAACGCCAACTCCTCACAGCTTTGCTTCTCGCAGTACCTCGTCTTCTACCTTCCAAACTACACAGAAGCTCTCATGCGAACCTTAAGAACTAGCACTCGTGAAAGAAAGGATATTGCGGAGACATGGTTAGCCACAGCCTTGGTGTTTTTTCCAGAATGAGATTTTCACTCTGCAGCGGAGTGTGCGCTGATATGAAACTTCCTGGCAGATTAAAACTGTGTACCGGATCGAGACTCGAACTCGGGACCTTTGCCTTTCGCGGGAAAGTGCTCTACCAACTGAGCTACCCAAGAACGACTCACGCCATGTCCTCACAGCTGTACCTCTGCCAGTACCTCGTTTCCTACCTTCCAAACTTTACAGAAGCTCTCACGCGAACCTTACAGGACTAGCACTCCTGAAAGAAAGGATATTGCGGAGACATGGCTTAGCCACAGCCTAGGGGATGTTTCCACGTTAATTTCTGTCTGAAGTGTAAAATTAGTTCAGCGATGTCAATTTTACGTACGTAAACAATCAAAATTTAACTGGTCCATAACGCTCTTTTCATTTGAGTGACACGTCCTGCTGTAAGTGGAAAACGAAGGCAACAAGCTTAAAAAGGCTCCTACCAGCGCTTAAAGGGGCGAATATACGCTTTTTTGAAAGACTCTGACTTAAAAGTGCGATACCAGCTGCATCATTCTAACTTTCGTAGCACATTAAAAAAGTTTCCCTGCGCGCTTGGGACGTTAACATCTTCCCTTTTTTATGCTGAGAGAGGAGACGGAGACTGTGGGGTCGGGAAAGAAAAATATAAGTAACAAATACTGTAAAGTAGTAGACAATGATTGTGGTTCAGAAAGAGCGAAGGGGACAATGGTAGTGTGAGAGAAAGAGAGCTAGGAAAAGAGTGCAGCAAACAGTTCCACTGGGAGTGGAATAAAGCGGAGAAAGTGGGAGTGGGGATGACGAGAAATAAAATCTATGAAAGTGACAGCGACGAAGACAGTGACAATGAAAAGAGACAGTAACAGTTGAAATGAATGCAGGAGAAACGCAGTAGCAGTAAGAGAGAGCAAGAGGGAGGCAGTGACAGTGATACAGTAGTATTAGGACAGAACGATAGTGACGGTGGCTGTGAGACAGGAGGCAGTGACAGCAAGAGAGACACAGAAATGCAACGACAGTGAGTTGGACTGAGTGAGTGAGTGAGAGTGGATGGGCCTGAGCGACTTGCAGCGATGTATTAGAGGGTGTGAGACAGTCATAGTTAGGGAAGGTCGTGGGAGTGAGAGATGAGCTGCATGTTAAAAAGAGTGTGAGTACGTATGACAAAATATTTGGGAGAAAAGGTGCTGAGGAAGGTAGAATGAGGCAGCTGGTACTCTGATTTTCAGTCAGTCTTTTAAGCAGAAGCATGTTCGCCTTTTTCTTCTCCGATAGGAGTGTTTTTCCTCTGGTCATTATTAGTGAACAATCCCCATGTTGGTCGATTAACAGAGTGTAAACCAGTTTCTTCAGTACCTGCAGTCTGTGCGATGCAAAGCAACACACCTGTACACGTATGACTATCGCACACAAGTACATAAAGATAAATGACAGCACATTTCTTACACACCTACCGTGGACCCCCGACGTAGTGAGAGCCTCAATTAGAGGCGGAATGCAGCTCAGACATCCGGGAACAAGGCCTTCACGTGTATCCGGTGCCTGAACGTGCAAAAACAACCGCTTTATGTAGCGTTATCCACATAACAACATAATATAGCACTGACACTCCCCAAGAAACGTTCGAAAAAGAACTCTCTCGTGTAAATGTTTCCACGTGTGACGCTCACTTCTCAAGCAAACTACAAGTGACAGGTAATGAGTAAAGTAGGAAGAGTTCTTGCAGATCTCTATACAATGCTATACCAGTACCACCATCTCCACTGGGGCAGCATTTGAATCAAGATACTACACTGGGTCGGGGTTCCGTTAACGGCATTGCGATATCACGCATTTGAAATCACACAATTGAAATTTTCGGTAAGTTTAGTTACTAGATTAATTTCATGCCCGAATCATAAAACTTATAATTTTCTTAACGAATTTTGTAGAACAACTGTAAATACAAACTCTGCCTGACGTTTAAACATCGAACTACATTGTTTTACGTTTTCCTGGATTAGGTAAGAAATGCATTTGAAAAGCACTTATCAGCGTCGACCACCTTTCGGAAATGTCATCTTACGTGGTAGTCGCCTTCTCTACAGAAATCTGTAGACGTGCTTCAGCTGCTTGTCTTTGGAGATGTGGGATTTGGTTAGTCACCTTGCGAGCTAACATCCCAAAGATGTTCGGGCTCACATGCGGTTCCCCTCATCAAAATGTCTTGGGTCAAATTCGTCTACGGGTTGAACCACACGTGTCGCATTATACGCCCTAAATTAGACACTTGTGACCCTTTGGTTAAATTGTCTGACCGATGGCAAGTTTGCGAAATAGAAAATCCACCTCCCCACTTACACGAAAGGTTCGAGTTCACACCAGGCGCGTCACCACACAACGAGAAATTTTCTAAGTCGTTTCACTTCTCAGCTGCCTAAAGGCAGACCGTCCGCTTTCGCGTCTCAATCCGAACTGTTCACTCCAGCCCAACTGTACGCTTTCGCGCCTACTCCAGCACTGTCCCTCTGCCCGTATCCCGCGAGCCGAATATCGTCGCTCAACTTTCCTGAAGCTGTCCATCAGACTGGCTGCAGCTTATTCTACATCATTTTACATTTCAACATATTTAAATAATTAAAGCTTGACCACTTTCACGTTCTAAATAAAGTAACAATAATATCCATTACAAAACAAACGTTCAATTCTTTTACATAAAATCAATACAATTTCCTTCTTAGCCTTAAATGTCAAGGCCAGTAGCCTTGAATCAATGTACTTTCTGATAAATAAGTAAAGAAAAAAGTAACTATTGTGCACTAAACTTTAAAACAAATATTCTATTACCTAATGATTCAATAAGGTGCTATGGTGTCATCGTTCAGTGTGTTTTGTGTGGAGAAAATGATGATCTGATTCTTAACTGAAAATACTGATAATTTAAATGTACTATATCTTTTAAACAAACGAAGTTACAGAGTTGCTATTCACAACGTTTAGCATTTTAATGATGCCCTACTATATGAAATGTCGATCGTTAAGATCGACCAAATATAGCATTGTCTCCGGTAAAAAATAGTAGAAATAAATTGCAGAGACTTAACAATGGAGAAGAGTTATCTGTGCTATCAGAATTACAAATATTATTACCTGTGTTTTTTTTGTATAGAAAGGATACGTGTTTTTTGTTTCATTGTCTTGGCGATTCTTCGGTCCTCACTGACGGACGTTAAATTTTCGCAGTCTGTATCTTACAGTTATTTATAGTAGGAATATAATTTTGATAAATACATATGAGATTAGTAAATGTAGTGCATATTTTTGTGAGTAGCTAGTACCTGTCCTGTATATGATTCAGTACGTAAAAATTAAATGTTTCCGAGGCCATTTCTGTGTAGGCTCACTGTTGTAGCGACGCAATTAATGACAAAATTATGTAAGCCCTTCCAACAGTCCTATAATATTAAAAGTATAAAAAGAATAATTTTAATAATCTGAAAACGGCGACCTGCAATATTTTTCAATCATATCAAGCCAGAGGTACAGTATTTAGTAATAACTATATCAATAAATGCTTACACTGCCGTTGCACACATAGGCAGCTATCCTGGAACATCCAGCACCTCAGAAAAAATAATTAAGAATTGTTAAATGTGTTATCGCATAGTAGTTAAAAAAGATTTTAATCCATCGTGAGTAAGACGGATGTCTTCACGTTAGGATATGTATGATATTGTTGTTGATAGCACCCTGAGAAAAACCCATCTGTGGCTTTTAACACACATAAAAGGGAAAAGATTCATTATTGCTATTTTTCAAAACTATTTCATACAATAAGAATAATGGCACAGTTATGGTTGCACGAATTATTTATCCGATCATTTATTATCATCTAAAACTACGCGATATAAAGCGTCCAGATTTTCGCAGTCAGGTCTTTGTCACAAAACTTGTTAATTTCACTTTAACAGTGAATCCTGAACTATTATAAATATGATCAATATTCAAGTTTTAGAGGGTTCACCTTGAAAATTTATGAAGGATAGCAGATTAAAATTACAGTGGCTTCATTCCCTGGATTACTACACAATTAAATAGTTTCCATAAATGTTACCCTTTATGGCTGATCTTAGGTCCGCTATATTTAACACTGATACATCTCCCTGTCCACAAACGCCTTCTACTCGGTTTCCCTATGACATAGGTTTTCCCCTATCTCACTCACACACTACAGCATTTAGGCTTCAATAGACATCTGTGAGTTTCTCCATCTCGTGATGACTCTGTGCCCTTTGTGGGCACATGGTCCTGTACGGCAGGGTTCGATTCACAATTCCTGTAGGCTGACTCTTTCGGCCATACATTTAAATGAGAACGCAATGCTCGTTAACTCTCAACCTGTTCTAAGGGGTCCTACAACACCGTATGCGAATGCCAGACAGACTACCTCTATTGTTGAGTGGTACTTAAGGTAGGTAAATAAATTAGTAAAATCAGTGTGAAGTGAAATAGAAATTAGAAAATAAATGAAAAACTTAGTTTTGTTTTGAAGAATTACACACTGGCAAACAGCGGGCAGAGCAGCAGCGGAAACGGCTGGCGCTTGCAAGTCAGCATGCTCAGGAGAAGCCATCGCCCTCCCCACTAAGAAGAAGCTGTCGATTCAGCAGCGCATCGCCCGACCATCTCACGTGTTTCTCAATTGTCACCTGTGACCAAAGGCCCTCGCCTACATTCCAAGAGCCAATGACCGACGTTACGAAGATTCTTCGAGAAGCTTTTCAACGTGACAGAAGCAATGACCGTGAAGTCGTTCACCTCCAGTGAACTGAAGTAAATAAATACGTGAGACACAGTGGGCCCGACAGTAGTTTCCAGTTCCAGTACAGTTCAGTTGGTGTTAAAGACCGTCATGCAGGAAGAGACTACATCGTACACAGAAGCACCAAGTCTGCTGCTGTAATGGAATAGCAAAACAGCAGCCTCGCCGCCGTAAGACAGAAGTTAGAAGGCATTTGAAGAGTAATTTTTACGTACCCGGGCGACTCGTGAGGATGGGAGGGAGATGGCCTCACATCAGCAGTCACCTGTAGCTGGTGATGAAGATCTGACAGCTGAAGACTGGCAAGCTGGAGTCCATCTCACACCTGAAGACTGGCAAGCTGGAGTCCGTTGTTCGAGTCTGGGACACTGCCCTTCCCCAGCCGCGCCGCTCCGCTGGCCGACGCACAACACTGTCACACGCGGCCGCATAGAGAAGAGGAACATTGGGACGCCACATTCAAGGTACCACCGTCCGATTCACGACTTAGTTCTCAATAATTAAACGGGCCACCTCACGAGGTGCGTCTCCAGTCAACTGGACGAAACAGCGACACGAGATACACGCCGCCAGGCGTAATCAGACGCCACCACCCACACAGCAGAAGGCTTCGAAAACGAGACAGCTGCAGTGATTTCAGCCAGAACAATTCATTAGGGAAACCATTGTACAGATCTTTCAATAAAAGTTATCTTATGCAAAAATGCTGTTTCATTCTACCTCACACCCGAGCCAAGGAAGAACCCATCCTGCCCACATGTGGTTAAGAGAGAAAAAGTGATTTATTTAGTGTTTTTCACCTTGACATAATGCCTTAGAATCAAATGCCGTTTGCAGTAATGCTCATCCTGACAATTTACTAGCATCAGAAGAGGTTACCCAGTTACACTATTACACTACTGGCCATTAAAATTGCTGTGCAAAGAAGAAATGCTGATGAGAAACGGATATTCATTGGACAAATATATTATACTAGAGCTGTCATGTGATTACATTTTCCCGCAATCTGGGTGCATACATCTTGAGAAATCAGTACCCAAAACAACCACCTCTGGCCGTAATACCGGCCTTGATACCACTGGGCAATTGAGTATAACAGAGCATGGATGGCGTGTACAGGTACAGCTGCCCATGCAGCTTCAACACGATACCATAGTCCAACAAGTGTAGTGACTGGCGTATTGGGACGAGAGCCAGTTCCTCAGCCACCATTGACCAGACGTTTTCAACTGGTGACAGATCGACATCTACATCTACATCTACATGACTACTCTGCAATTCACATTTAAGTGTTTGGCAGAGGGTTCATCGAACCACAATCATACTATCTCTCTACCATTTCACTCCTGAACAGCGCGCGGGAAAAACGAACACCTAAACCTTTCGGCCGGCCGGTGTGGCAGTGCGTTTCTAGGCGCTTCAATCTGGAACCGCGTGACCGCTACGGTCGCAGGTTCGAATCCTGCGTCGGGCATGGATGTGTGTGATGTCCATAGGTTAGTTAGGTTTAAGTAGTTCTAAGTTCTAGGGGACTGATGACCACAGATGTTAAGTCCCATAGTGCTCAGAGCCATTTGAACCTAAACCTTTCTGTTCTGGCTCTGATTTCTCGTATTTTATTTTGATGACCATTCCTACCTATGTAGGTTGGACTGAATAAAATATTTTCGCATTCGGAAGAGAAAGTTGGTGACTGAAATTTCGTAAATAGATCTCGCCGCGACGAAAAACGTCTTTGTTTTAATGACTTCTATCCCAATTCGCGTATCATATCTGCCACACTCTCTCCCCTATTACGCGATAATACAAAACGTGCTGCCCTTTTTTGCACCCTTTCGATGTTCTCCGTCAATCCGACCTGGTAAGGATCCCACACCGCGCAGCAATATTCTAACAGAGGACGAACGAATGTAGTGTAAGCTGCCTCTTTAGTGGACTTGCATCTTGTAAGTGTCGTGCTAATGAAACGCAAGCTTTGCCTCGCCTTCCCCACAATTTGATCTATGTGGTCTTTCGAACTCAAGTTGCTCGTAACTTTAATACCCAAGTACTTAGTTGAATTGACAGCCTTGAGAATTGTACAATTTATCAAGCAATCGAATTCCAACGGATTTCTTTTGGAACTCACGTGGATCAACTCACACTTCTCGTTATTTAGCGTCAACTGCCACCTGCCACACCATGCAGCAATCTTTTCTAAATCGCTTTGCAACTAATACTGGTCTTCGCTTGACCTTAGTAGACGGTAAATTAAAGAGCTTCATCTGCGAACTACCTAAGAGAACTGCTAGGATTGTCACCCAGGTCATTTATATAGATCAGGAACAGCAGAGGTCCCAGGACGCTTCCCTGGGGAACACCTGATATCACTTCAGTTTTACTCGATGATTTGCCGTCTATTACTACGAACTGCGACCTTCCTGACAGGGAATCACGAATCCAGTCTCACAACTGAGATGATACCCCATAGGGCCGCAGCTTGATTAGAAGTCGCTTGCAAGGAACGGTGCCAAAAGCTTTCCGGAAATCCAGAAACACGGAATCAACCTGAGATCCCCTGTCGATAGCGGTCATTACTTCGTGCGAATAAAGAGCTAGCTGCGTTTCACAAGAACTATGTTTTCTGAAACCATACTGATTACGCATCAATAGATCGTTCCCTTCGAGGTGATTCATAAGGTTTGAATAAAGCATATGCTCCAAAACCCTACTGCAAACCGACGTCATGATATAGGTCTGTAGTCCGATGGATTACTCCTACTACCCTCCTTAAACACTGGTGCGACCTGCGCAATTTTCCAATCTGTAGGTACAGATCTATCGGTGAGCGAGCGGTTGTATATAATCGCTAAGTAGGGAGCTATTGTATCAGCGTAATCTGAAAGGAAACTAATCGGTATACAACCTTGACCTGAAGACTTGCCCGTATCAAGCGATTTGAGTTGCTTCGCAACCCAATGTGTTGGCCAGAGCAGCAGTCGAATATTTCCTGTATCCAGAAATTCCCATACAGGTCCTGCAACATGCGGTCATGTATTATCCTGCTGAAATGTAGGGTTTCGCAGGGATCGAATGAAGGGTAGAGTCACGGGTCGTAACACATCTGAAATGTGTCCGTTGTTCAAAGTGCCGTCAATGCGTACCCAATGGCACCCCATACCATCACGCCGGGTGATACGCCAGTATGGCGATGACGAATACACGCTTCCAGTGTGCGTTCACCGCGATGTCGGCAAACACGGATGCGATCATCATGATGCTGTAACCAGAACCTCGATTCATCTGAAATAATGTCGTTTTGCCATTCGTGCACCCAGGTTCGTCGTTGAGTACACCATCGCAGGCGCTACTGTTTGTGATGCAACGTCAAGGTAACCGCAACCATGGACTCCGAGCTGATAGTCCATGCTGCTGCAAACGTCTTCGAAATGTTCGTGCAGATGGTTGTTGTCTTGCAAACGTTCCCATCTATTGACTCAGGGATCAAGACGTGGCTTCACGATCCGTTACAGCCATGCGGATAAGATGCCTGTCATCTTGACTGCTAGTGATACGAGGCCCTTGGGATCCAGCATGGCGTTCCGCATTACCCTATTGAACAACCGATTCTATATTCTGCTAACAGTCATTGGATCTCGACCAACGCGAGCGGCAATGTCGCGACACGTTAAACCGCATTGGAGATAGCCTACAATCCGACTTTGAGCAATGTCGGAAACGTGATGGCACGCAGTTCCCCTCCTTACATGTACATCAAAACAACGTTTCACCATTCAACGCCGATCAACTGCTGTTTGTGTATGAGAAATCGGTTGGGAACTTTCCTCATGTCAGCGCGTTGTAGGCGTCGCCACCCTCGCCAACCTTTTGTGAATGCTCTGAAAAGCGATATAGTTTGCATATCACAGCATCTTCTTCTGTCGGTTAAATTTTGTCTGTAGCACGTCATCTTCTTGGTGTAGCAATTTTAATGGCCAGTAGTGTAATTTCTGTCTTGCATCCAAATCATTCCACCCACTCTTTGCCATGGCCTCTCGTTAATCACCTTTACCTTGACATGTTAAAGAGCAAAGATGAGATCCCGTATCCCTGTTTTACTCCAGTTTTTATCTTCAAAGTTTCTAATAGCTTTCCACTGACATGAAGGCTAGGGTCTGTTTAATCATTCCTGTACTAATTTATCTCCAGAACATTTTGGAACAATGGTAATCTAGCAACTGAATTATTGGCTTTCTTGACATCCACGAATATAATTACAAAATTATTGTTAACGTAGGCTTCCACGGTCGTTGTCATTCTGCAATAAAATCCTTCAGACTGTGTGACTGCCTTGGCGGTACTTAAAATTTGTCTGACTTTTCGACAAATGTTGCAAATGGTCTTTCTCAAGCAAAACACCCTGAAGAAGGCTATTTGCAACAGCGGTAGAAAGTGGGAATTTTTTTAATTTGTGGTAAGGGCTTATGCGACCGAACTGCTGATGTCATCGGTCCCTAAGCGTACTTAATCTAACTTAAACTAACTTACGCTAAGGACAACACATGCACACCCCATGCCCGAGGCAGGACTCGAACCACCGAAGGGGGCAGCCGTGCGCACCGTGACGAGGCTCCCCAGACCGTGCGGCAACCCCTCGCGGCTGGAAACGTGTAAGCAATTTCACATATTGTGTGCTTATATAGCTTGTAGAATTTTATGGACTTAATTTGTTACTTACTTGAATTTGATACGTGATTACCAGTACGAGATTTAAAATTTGCTCCGTACGTGATCTTTCTGAAGCCTAGCTGGTACTCATGGTTAGCAGACTGGACTCGTATTGGGTAGGGCGACGGTTCAAATTCGCGTGCGACCTTCGAGATTTATATTTCCCGTGATTTTCCTAAATCGCTCAAGGTAAATGCCGGGGTGGCTCCTTTGAAAGGGCACGGCGGATTTACTTGCCCATCCTTGAAACAATATGAGCTTCTGCTCCGTCCCTCATTACTTCGTTTCCGACTAGACGTCAGTCCAGATCATCCTCCCTTCCTTTTTCTATGGCAGTCATCAGTTTGTGACTTAAACTGCTTATACAGATTTTTTACAATGTTTCAGAGAATATGTTATAGTCACTGGTGTTGAAGATATTCTTTTGAAGTTTCCATGCTCCGACCTACTTCCATTTGTACGCATATGTAATGAATCTGTTAGTACTAATGTCCACCATTATACTCGAAGTTACTTCCATATCACAGTGTGTTATATCTCTCTTTCCTTGTTCTTAATGTTTGGGGAATTCTAGCTATTTAAGTTAGACTTCAGTGTTGTCCAAACGTCACGCATATTTTTCTTCCCAAATCCCTCTTGTAGCACCATCACCATTTTAGAAGACTATAACTTTAAAGATCAGTCGCTATCGAAATATTGCTGTTGTGTTTCCCTGTTCTGCAAAAGTAATCTACAAACGTTTCAGTCCACATTTTACATGGATTGACATGTAAATTTGTATGAAGTTCAGAGTTTTTCCATAACCACGATGAAACATTGCATCAACACGACACTATGTGAAGTAACAGCGATGCGACAACACTATAGAATACAATAACATACAAGGTCTAAAATGATCGATAAGGGCACAGACTTTCGGTATACTGTTCCGACTGCGTGCTGTGTGTATCCTACTCTTTTATTTTTTTCACTTCTGAGTCATCAGTCTTCTCAATGATTTGATACGACCCGCCACGTATTCCTGTGCCAACCTATTCACCTCAAAGTAGCACTTGCAACCTACTTCTGTTTTTTGGTGGTTTATTTCTAGTAATCCAGTCTCTGTTTTCCTATACAGCTTTACCCTCTATAGCCCCTTAACAGGTGTCCTACCATCTTGTCCCTTCTGTTTGTCAATGATTCCCGTAAGTTCCTTTCCTGGCCGATTCAATAGAGAATCTCCTGGTTCCTTACCTTATGAGTCCCTCTAATTTTCAACATTATTCTGTAACAACTCGTCTCAAATGCTTGGATTCTCTTGTTTTTCCACAGTACACGTCTCACTGCTATGTAATGCTGTGCTCCAAACGTACATTCTCAGGAACTTCTCCCTCAAAATAAGGCCTATGTTTGATACTAGTTAACTTCTCTTGACCCCAGTGTAAGGCGTCCGGATTTTACGGACCGAAAATGAGCTTGATCCATAACGACAGGGCGATAGAGTATGAGATCCTCAGAAAATAAAAATTACATCAGCAAAAGGCCACTGCAGTTAACCTCATGTACCGAAAAGTAACAAAACAACATCTACCAATATATGGACTGGCATGAACAAACAAAGCTGGCCGGTGTGGCCGAGCGATTCTAGGCGCTTCAGTCTGGAACCGTGCGACCGCTACGGTCTCAGGTTCGAATCCTGCCTAGGGGATGGATGTGTGTGATGTCCTTAGGTTACTTAGGTTTAAGTAGTTCTAAATTCTAGGGGACTGGTGACTTCAGATGTTAAGTCCCATAGTGCTCAGAGCCGTTGAAACAGGTTAAAGCGAAACGCAATTTGGAGACGAACCGAGCAGGTGGTTACACTCTATAACGTCGATCACTTGTTCTCACACACTTTGCCAGACATCCACCCTTCAGGTGCTTAGTGGCCGATTGAGTTCAGTGTGTGTGTGCGAATTCCTAAGCCACCAAACTGCTGAGGTCATCGGTCCCTAGATTACACACTACGTAAACTAACTGAAACTAACTTACGCTAAGTACAACACACACACCAACGCCCCAGGCAGGACTCGAAACTCCGCCGGGAGGGGCCGCGCATTCCGTGACATGGGCCTCAAACCGCGCAGCCACTCCGCGCGGCCGAGTTCACTGTCTTCCCTTGTTATTACCATGTCTTTCCTTCTTAAGCCAGTCCACTCAGCATGAAAACGTTATATCGATCGAGAAGACACCCAGCAGCCTCAGGACTGCACTCTTCTGTCCACGTCTCACTGCTGTCCTCTTGGTAATTGGAGCAACCCTATGTGCGGTCGTAGACAATCCACGGCGGTCCGACGATTTGGACCTTCCTACCTAGATATGTCCTGCCGATCGTTTACCGAAAATGTGTCGTCACGCTTGCTCAGCAATACAAGTGGACGCAGTACAGCCGACTGTGTACAACATCACAACAGGGAAAATAGCGTCGAATTACATTCTGAACATCATACGTGAAACACATGTTGTATGCACTTCAGTTATCAGTTATATGGTTACATACAAGGACTGCTTGGAATCGAGGGCCGTCATTCCTCTCTACAAGTCCAAATCCCTACCAGTTTCAATGAACCTTCCAATAATTCGAGCATGCGTAGCGAGGGATAAATGCTGCCGTATAATAAGAAAGAGCAGAGCTTAATATGTGACTTATTGAAGACAATGAAACATAACCCAGTGTCCACAGTGGAAGGGTAGACAATATCAAGAGAATGTTGACTTCAAACACAAGGGCAGGGTAAGAATCATTTTGGACTAGCCTTAACATTCTCTCGCAAATGAGCCAGAAAACAACAATACATAATCCAACGGATACAAGCACACTCAACACCACAACATAGAATATAAAAGACAATAAAAGAGAAAACACAAGGCTACACGCAGTGACATACAAACACAAGCTACCACATACACTATATAATCAAAAATATCCGGACACGCCCAGAAACGTACGTTTTTCATTATACGCACATTGTTCTGCCAGGTACTCCATATAAGCGACCTCAGTAACCATTAGGCATCGTGAGATGCGGAACTCGCGGACATCGAAAGTGGTCAGGTGTTTGGGTGTCACTTGTGTCATACGTCTGTACGACAGATTTCCACACTCCCAAACACACCTAGGTCCACTGTTTCCGGCGTGATAGTGAAGTGGAGACGTGAAGGGACACGTACAGCACAAAAGCTCGTCTGTTGACTGACAGTGAGCGCCGACAGTTGAAGAGGATCGTAACGTGTAATAGCCAGATATCTAGCCAGATCGTTACACATGAATTTCAAACTGCATGAGGATCCACTGCGAGTACTATGACAGATAGGCAGCAGGTGAGAAAACTTGGATTTCATGGTCGAGCGGCTGCTCCCAAGCCACACGTCACGCCAGTAAATGCCAAACGACACCTCGCTTGGTGTAAGGAGCGTAAACGTTAGACGATTGAACAGTGGATAAACGTTGTGTGGAGTGATGGGTCACGGTACACAATGTGGCCATCTGATGGCAGGGTGTTGGTATGGCGAATGCCCGGTGAACGTCATCTACCAGCGTGTGTAGTGTCAACAGTAAAATTCGGAAGCGGTGGTGATATGGTGTGACCATGTAATTCATGAGGGGGATTGCACACCTTGCTGTTTTGCGTGGCAGTATCACGGCACAGGCATTCATTGACGTCCCTCTGTTGAAGAGAAATTCGAGGATGGCAGTTACATCTTTCAACAGGATCGAGCACTTGTTCATAATGCACGGCCTGTGGCGGATTGTTTCCAAGACAATAACATCAAAAAAATGTTCTAATGTGTGTGAAATCTTATGGGACTTAACTGCTAAGGTCATTAGTCCCTAAGCTTACACACTACATAACCTAAATTATCGTAGGGACAAACACGCACACCCATGCCTGAGGGAGGACTCGAACCTCCGCCGGGACCAGCCGCACAGTCCATGACGGCAGCGCCCTAGACCGCTCGGCTAATCCCGCGCGACACAATAACATCCCTGTAATGGACTGGCCCGCACAGAGTCCTGACCTGAATCCTATAGAACACATTTGGGGTGTTTTGGAACGCCAACGTCCTGCCAGGCCTCACCGACCGAAATCGATACCTCTCCTCAGTGCAGCTCTCCATGAAGGATGCGCTGCCATTCCCATGAAACCTTGCAGCACTTGACTGAACATATGCCTACGCGAGTGCAAGCTGTCAGCAAGGCTAATGGTGGGCAAACACCATATTGAATCCAGCATTACCGATGGAGGGCGCCACGAACTTCTAAGACTTTTTCAGCCAGGTGTCCGGAGGATTTTGATCACATAGTGTACAACGGTATTAGTGAACTAAATTTAGAGCTGATGGAAACTAACTGCGCCTATTTTGTTCTACAGCAAAAGTGAATGCAAACTACTTACTGTTTTCATGTTTAATATATGTTGGAGACCGTAAACTTAGTAGATAATGACAAGTAATTATCTACCGGTGGTGTAGTAACGTTTAATATTCATGGATATGTAAAGGAATAAAAGCAAAGGCGGTTCACACACCTGTGTTTAATATTACTTTCACTATGAAGTATTCGACATCAATACCTGGACACTGTAAATATGCCTTGTATTTAATAACTGTATCATTAACAAAGCCATACACAGACGTACTAATTATACACGTAAGAAGTATATTCACAATGTCCTCCACACACATTGAAATGTTGCGTTCATGTCCTTGCTTTCTGTGACCACGTATTTCGTTAATGTACTTCAGTAAACTAAAATTGTGTGTATCTCACACTTTCAAGATTTCATTGTCGGATAGTGACTTCAATATCATTATATATTTAAAAAATGGATCGTGTGAAATGTGCGGAAGGAATAATTTGTAAGTTCACAAATGATTTCAGCAGCCCATCTAGCACAACAACGGTGCGCAGACAGGTTAAATGTATGTAGTAGAATGGTCCAACAGCTCCTGATGAGACATACACGACTGTTTTCAATGCTGACCGATTCTTGAGAAGGTCTGAAGAAGAACACCACTAGACAGTAGATGACTGGAAACGAGTGGAGCAGTGTTTCACGCTCTAATTTATGGCAAACAGATGGAATGATTTGTGTTTGGCATACGCCTGGAAAACATTATCTGCCATCATGTGTGGGCGTGGAAGAATAATGAGAAAATTTTAAACACATTGTAAATCACGCATTGGACAAGTATGTGCCGAACAAGTGGGTTACGGACAGAAAAGACCTACCGTGGTTTAACAGCGCAATTCGGAGAACGCTCAGGAAGCAAAGGCAGTTGCACTCGCAGTACAAGAAAGATCGAGAGAATGAGGACAGGCAAAACTTAGTAGAGATTCGTGCTGCTGTAAAAAGAGCGATGCCCGAAGCATGCAACCACTACCACCGTCAAAAGCTCTTAGCAAAAGATCTTGCTGAAAACCCAAGAAAATTCTGGTCTTACGTAAGATCGGTAATCATGTCGTAGGCTTCCATTCAGTCACTCACTGATCAGTCTGGCCTGGCAACGGAAGATAGCAAAACGAAAGCTGAAATTTTAAATGTAGCATTTGAGAAATCTTTCACGCAGGAGGATCGTACAAACATACCGCCGTTTGAGTCTCGTACAGATTTCCGTATGGAGGACATAGTGATAGACATCCCTGCGGTCTGTGAAGCAGCTGAATAGGTTGAAAATACATAAATCGCCAGGTCCTGATGGCATTCGAATTCGGTTTTACAGAGAGTACTCTACTGCATTGGCTCCTTACTTAGCTTGCATTTATCGCAAATCTCTTGCCCAACGTAAAGTCTCTATCGACTGGAAAAAAGCGCCGGTGACGCTTGTATATAAGAAGGGCGCAAGGACGGATCCTCAAAAGTACAGGCCAATATCCTTAACATCGGTTTGTTGCAGGATTCTCGAACAAATTCTCAGTTCGAATATAATGAATTTCCTTGAGACAGAGAAGTTGCTGTCCATGCATCAGCACGGTTTTTGAAAGAATCGCTCCTGCGAAATGCAGCTCGCCCTTTTTTTCACATTATATCTTGCGAAACATGGAGAGGGGTATCAGACGAATGCCATATTCCTTGACTTCCGGAAAGCGTTTGACTCGGTGCCCCACTGCAGACTAACTAAGGCACGAGCATATGATATTGGTTCCCAAGTAATAGAACCCAGTGCGTTGTCCTCGATGGTGAGTTTTCATCGGAGGTGAGGGTATCATCTAGTGTGCCCCAGGGAAATGTGGTAGGTCTGCTGTTGTTTTCTATCTACATAAATGATCTTTTGGATAGGGTGGATAGCAATGTGCGGCTGTTTGCTAATGATGATGTGGTGTACGGGAAGGTGTCGACGTTGAGTGACTGTAGGAGGATACAAGATGACTTGGATAGGATTTGTGATTGGTGTAAAGAATGACAGCTAACTCTAAATATGGATAAATGTAAATTAATGCAGATGAATAGGAAAAAGAATCCTGTAATGTTTGAATACTCCATTAGTAGTGTAGCGCTTGACACAGTCACGTCGATTAAATATTTGGACGTAACATTGCAGAGCGATATGAAGTGAGACAAACACGTAATGGCAGTTGTGGGGAAGGCGGATAATCGTCTTCGGTTCATTGGTAAAATTTTGGGAATATGTGGTTCATGTGTAAAGGAGACCGCTTATAAGACACTAATACGACCTATTCGTGAGAACTGCTCAAGCTTTGGGATCCCTATCAGGTCCGATTGAGGGAGAACATACGAGCAATTCAGAGGCGCGCTGCTAGATTTGTTACTGGTAGGTTTGATCATCACGCGAGTGTTACGGAAATGCTTCAGAAACTCGTGTGGGAGTCTCTAGAGGAAAGGAGGCGTTTTTTTCGAGAATCGCTACTGAGGAAATTTAGAGAACCAGCCTTTGAGGCTGACTGCACTACAATTTTACTGCCGCCAACTTACTTTTCGCGGAAAGATCACAAAGATAAGAGAGATTAGGGCTCGTACAGAGGCATGTAGGCAGTCGTTTTTCCCTCGTTCTGTTTGGGAGTGGAACAGGGAGAGAAGATGCTAGTTGTGATACGAGGTACCCTCCGCCACGCACCGTATGCTGGATTGCGGAGTATGTATGTAGATGTAGATGTAGTGCAAACGTAAAGCACGGAATAGGTGGTGTTGTGGTATGGGGTGCTTTTCATGGTTGGGGTATGGACGTAATACTATGCGTAAGAAGACGGCGAGTGCAGAAGAGCCAGACGACCCCCAAAGTCCGTTAATATCAGGAAATTCGACACTTCACGGAATAATGTAGGTAGAGAGGTAAAAATGTTTGAAATGGCATGGGATCTTATTGAAATACAAAAAATGGAACGTAATGACCAACAAACCATTTAAAAGAAGTAGCACAACAACCGACTTGGGGCAAAGATTATGTTCTCTATAAAAGACCCTCAGCATATCGGGCGTCAGTCTTCAGCAAAACCTGTAGTGGAGGGACGACGGCTTGAAGAGCATTCTACAGCGTATCAGTAAGCAAGTTGAGAAATTTCCGTCGGACGATCGCGGTTGACTCGCGACTTCCGGTAACACCACAACCAATGTTCACACGGGCTGAGGTTTGAGGACCTGGGAGGTCAAGCATGACGGAACTGGTGACTCAGCACGCGATCCTCGCCAAATGATGTGCGCAAGATGTCTCTCACACTTGTAGCAGTACGGGATGGGGCGCCGACCTGCAAAATAGTTGTCGTGTTTATCAGGCTGGCTATTCCGTGCCATATGTGCGTACCTCGCACCCTTGACGCTGACAGTCCCATCTGTTGGCCAGTTTTTACACTCATTTTTGATTTCTATAAGAGCCCACGCAATTTCAGGCACGTGTGTCAGTTTCACCTACATTACTCTGTGAATTAGTGTATATTCGGTTGCTAACGAACTTTTAATCACCCTGTACATGAAAACTGAGTACATTTGAGGAAAAGGTCGGAGAAGACTCTGATACGTGCGTACCGATTGGATCTGTCGATCGGCTATGTAGTCGAACCGACGCGGCTAGAGTCAGAGGTCGTACTCGTTCGGAACATCGAAGAAGCCCTCTGCCCGTGGCCTTTGGGCCGTCAGCGGGGGGACGTTTCCTGAAAGGGGCGGCGCCTCTGCAATCGGTATTCGGCAGTTGTTTTGATGTACCGGAGAGCGTCGAAAGCGGGTATTCGATTTGGAGTGCATCACAAGTATTTGAGTTGTTACTGCGTTCTACTTTGATCCACCACATTAACTGCACATTAAAAATTTTCATTGATCGTGCTTTGAGAAGTGTGGCGGGTGCTGTCTTTCTTGCTCCAGTGTGAAATATAGCATCTTCCTGTTATATGCAGTAGATGCAGGAAGGTTTATATGTAAGCAACAAAACATCCTGAGGATGATGCTTGCTTAACGTTATCAGCTGATGGCTTGTATTCACCGACGGGAGGGTTCTATGTTTACAGCAAAACGCGCTGGTAAACAGTCTGCAATGAATGGGCGATATAATTTTGATTGCCGACTGCTGAGAAGGTGGTTGTTGGCTCAAGATACTAAAAATGATCACGTATTCTTGTTTCATCATTTCCAAGACATTAGTTTGTCTTAGATGAGAACTACGTAAGACTCAAACTTTAGCTGTTAAATGTTAGAAGAAACAAAACAGTCGAATCTCTTTAACGCCAAAAACTAACAGCCCCACTTAAGTGTTAAACTGTAAGGTAACCGACAGTTGTGTTGCTCAATGTGGTTACTGATTTCAAACTGAAATTATTTTTACTCTTGGCACTTACGTAATAGCGCTTAAGAAAAATTGCCCTAGTAACTGTTAGTAAGTAGTTTACAGTCCTTACCTAAAAATGTGTGTTGTACTTTGGTTTGGTTCAGTATTGGCCATGTGCTTTCTAATTTTAAAAGGGATAGATCTCAGGGCTTTTGGAAAACTTGCTGAATTTCGGATTTACATTTTTAGGTCGTTAATTTCCAAGGGCTAGTGTCCATGTTCATGCAATTTTGGTATACGAATTTCATCTCCCTTAAGGAAGTCGCCTTCAAACGTCCTATGCGCTGCTGAAGGGGCCAGTGCCCACGTTTTGAAGTCCAGAGATTTTCCTCAGTTAAATAATAATTTGGGAATGGGCTAGTTATCGACACTGTGCAACCATTATAGTGCATACTTGCTATCGAGTCGCTTGCAGCATTTGCTGTTGGTTTTGTCTTGACCTGAAGATAATACAGCAGCTAACACTTCGAAAATCTGAAACAGTACCCATTGGCTTTAGTCGAGATCTAATTGTATGTTGTTATTACCTTGTTTTTGGTTATTTTTTTTAAAAAAAATGTGTGGCCAATGTCTCGAAGTAGTTAAAGAAATCTTGCTAGTTTTGGTAAGAACCTTCTAAGTGGCTTAGTGCCACAGATCAGTAGTATTAACTGTTCTTATTTATTTGGATAAAACAAGGCATGACATTAGTAATCCTGCCGAATGCTCTAAGTGCTAATGCATGTTCCTTAAATGATGTTAATAAATGTGTCAAAAGGGTCGTTACTTCCAACGTAATTCCATCTACGGTCACCAATCCCGAATCCCCCCCCCCCCCTCGCCCTTCTTAACTCTCATAAAGCAGCATCTGTGAGGCAGTGGACTGTGGACAGTAACATTTCTTAGGTGGACTTTCCTACCACACTCCACACCTGAAGCAAACATCACATGTGGGGCTAGTTAGAGCGTGGACAGCGACTAGGACATGCGTCCAACAGCGCTATTTACTCTGCTTTCGCCTCTTGAGAAATGATGGGTTGCAATTCGTCAACATACATTCCTACATTTCATTGAAAATGTCCCCATCAGAATTCAAGTCGTCTTAAAGACAGTATCCGTATTAATGTCCACGTCTAGGTGCCCCTACACATCCGATATGATTGTGTATCTACACTCTTCAACCTGCCATTTGACCTCCATCATTTTTAACTCCCAGAAGAGGATGCAGATAACCAGAAAATAACGGCCGTGCATGATTGCGGAACAGGTTTTGTGCTCGTCGAGCTTTAACATGGTCCAAAAGTGGCAAGAATGCAAGTGGGTCGAAGGCGGAACAGGGAGATAGTGAAGAATTCACAAGACTACGATAGTTAACAAGATATCTCAGATGTCTTACCCACGTGTTTGCGCACTCTAATGCAAGAACAAGTAGTAGACAGGCAGTGTCCCATACACCACAACTCAGCTGTTGGTGTAGAGAGGCTTGTCCCAACTTTCCAACATTCCCTTTACGACAAAAAAAGTTTTCCTGAAGAAAAGCTTCTGAAAAGTGACTAAACGTCTATACAGAATGAACCAGAACTCCACTGGCAAAGTTTCAGATGCCATTGTATGGACCAAAAGTATAAAAAAAGTCTGGTAAACATGTACTCCAAAATACACTGAAGAGCCAAAGAAACTGGTATAGCCACGCGTATTAAAATACAAAGATATGTGAATAGGCAGAAAATGGCGCTACGTTCGACAACGCCTATAGAAGACCACAAGTGTCTGGTGCAGTTGTTAGATTTGTTTCTGCAGCTACAATGGCAGGTTATCGAAATTTTCGAGGGTTTGAACGTGGTGTTATAGACGGCGCAAGAGCGATGGGACACAGCACCTCCGAGGTAGCGATGAAGTGGAGATTTTCCCGTACGACCATTTCACAAATGTACCGTAAATATCAGGAATTTGGAAAAACATCAAACCTCTGACATCGTCGTCACCGGAAAACGATCCTACAAGACGGGACCAACGACTCCTGAAGAGAATCGTTCGCCGCGACGGAAGTGCAGCCATTCTGAAAATTGCTGCAGATTTCCATGCATTACGACTCACCTGGCGCCGACAGTAACGACATTGCACTGTTGATGACTGAAAGCATGTTGCCTGGTCGGACGACTCTCGTTTCAAATTGTATCAAGCGGATGGACGTGTATGGGTATGAAAGCCTCATGAATCTATGGACCTGCATGTTAGCAGGGGATTGTTCCAGCTGGTGGTGGCTCCTTAAGGGTGTGGGGCGTGTGTTTTTGGAGTAATACGGGACATCTGATATATCTAGACACGACTCTGACAGGTAACGTGTACATAAGCTTCCTGTCTGATCACCTGCATTAATTCATGTCCATTGTACATTCCGACGGACTTGATCAATTCCATCAGGACAGTGCGACACCCCATACGTCCAGAACGTGCTGGGTGTCGCATTGTCTTGCTGGAATTTCCCAAGTCCGTCGTAATGCACAATGAACATGAATGGATGCTGGTGATAAGACAGTCTGCTTACGTACCTGTCGGAGTCGTATCTAAACGTATCAGCTGCCTAACATCACTCCAATTGCACACGACCCACATAATTAAAGAGCCTCCACCAACTTAGACAGTCCTTCGCTGACATGCCGATTCCATGGATCATGAGGATGTCTCCACACCCGTACATGCCCATCAGCTCGACATAGTTTAAAAAGAGACTCGGCCGCCCGAGCAACAGTCATCAAGAGTCCAATCTCGGTGTTCACGGGCCCAGGCGAGACGTAAAGTTTTGTGTCGTGCAGTCATCAATTGTACACGAGCGGCCTTTCGGCTCCGAAAGCCCATATCGATGATGTTTCGTTGAATGGTTCGCACACTAAGACTTGTTGATGACCCAGCATTGAAATCTGCAGCAAATTGCGGAATGATTGCACTTCTGTCACGTTGAAAGATTCTCTTCATTGGAGCCGTTCCTGCAGGATCTTTTTCCGCCCGCAGCGATGTCGCAGATTTGATGTTTCCGGATTCGTGATATTCAAAGTACACTCTTGAAATGGTCGTACGGGAAAGTCCCCACTTCATCGCTGTTTTGGAGATTCTGCGCCCCATCGCTCGTGCGCCGACCGTAACACCACGTTCAAACTCATTTCAATCTTGATAACCTGCCGTTACAGCAACAGTAACCGATCTAGCAACTGCGCCAGACACTTATGTAGGCTTTGTCGACCGCAGCGCCGTATTCTGCCTGTTTACATATCTCTAGATCTGAGTCCGCTGCGTAATCGAGTTTCTTTGTCGGTTCAGTGTACTTATGGGGTTATGTATGTATGAAGCGTGTGTGAAGTACGGATGTCTGCATGACGTGTATTTGTATTGTTCATACGTCCTCTTAAATCACTGGATCAATTAAGAATCAAACATCCGCTCGGCGGTCGGCTTTCTACAAACATTTCCGCCTGGTTAGCTGGGTGGTAACTTGCTCGCCTCCCATGCAAGCAGGTCCGGGTTCGATACCCAGATGGGTTGGAGATTTTCTCCGCTAAGGGACTGGGTTTCGTGTTGTCCTCACCATGATTTTATCCTCATTACCGGCAAGCAAGTCGCCCAATGTGACATCGAATGAAATAAGACTTGCACTTGGCGGCCGAAATTCCCCGAATACGGGCCTCACAGCCATCGATTCCATACGGTAATTTCCATTTTATTCCAACCAACTATAAACATAATATTTACTAAGATGGTATCTGTTCTTTCGGACATGGCCGAAAGAACAGGTACCATCTCAATAAATATATAGTTAAGGCTCACCGGCCATTTCACCATCTTCTTCTTCTGTGCGAATGCACAAACAGTGCCCGAACTCTTACGGGAATCGGCAACGCGCCGCGAGTAATGTGTATAATGGGCGGGGACACTACGAATGCAGTGCGGGACAACACGTTGAGAATGTGGGTTTCGCAGGAGGCGTGCCGCAGATTAATCCCTGCAGTCGCGCTATACTCTGTGTCCTAGGTGGCGCAGATGGATAGATCGTCTGCCATGTAAGCAAGAGATCCCGGGTTCGAGTCCGGGTCGGGGGACACATTTTCATCTGTCCCCGTTCACGCATGTCAGCGCCTATAAGCAGCTATGAGTGTTCATTTCATTGCAATATAAACATAATTCCATTCCCTTTACAGACCTTTCTTGCCTGCAGCGATTAACGTCAAATATGTAACACATTAACTCAGCTGTCCAGTAATCTTAAGTTTGAAGCTCTTTTATAAAGGGGAAGTAGATGATTTAAGGAATCGGGGGTTTGCTGGTGCTATCTGGAGAGAATCCGTGGATTAAGAACCAACTACATCCCATGGGAGTGGTAATGAAAAGGAGGGTAACATTGAATCATAACTTAGGAAACATGGAACAATTTCAACCAAATTTGTTAGGTACATGCCTTACTATTTATATAAAAATACTGAGGGAGGAGGCCGACTGGAGTGGCCAAGCGTTTATAGGCGCTACAGTCTGAAACCGCGCGACCGTTATGGTCGCAGGTTCGAATCCTGCCTCGGGCATGGATGTGTGTGATGTCCTTAGGTTTGTTAGGTTTAAGCAGTTCTAAGTTCTAAGGGACTGATGACCACAGAAGTTAAGTCCCATAGTGCTCAGAGCCATTTTTGAACTGAGGGAGGAAACTTTGCCAACACCGCTGGGTATAGAAGCGTGGACGAGAAGGGGTAGTCGAAAACTATTTGAAAACGACTTCTTCGAATTTATTTCCTGTGTTCATTTGACCTGGAATGCTCTTAATTGTATGGAGTGCAGTTTCTCTGACATTCGCGCTGTTCAGCCCGTCAACGGCGTCTCAAGACCGAGCCCTGCAGCGGGCCAGTAACTCTGTCTCTGTGTTCTGTGTGGCTCAATACCACTGGTAAATTTAACATCCTCGTATGTAAAACAACAGAGAATCAGACATATATGCCTGGAATACATATTACACGCTCGATTTCAACCGAACTCGGTATATACACCTGTATTATTAGCTGTCTGGAAAGAAATACTGTGTGAGTAAGAACCACCATCCAGAGAAATGGTAGAGAGAAGATGGACGGAGAGAGAAAGAGGGAGGAAATGAAGGGACAGGATAGGGGGAGGAGATGGTCAGACGGGGAGAAGGCGATGCACAGAGGCTGGGAAGAGAAGAAATGAATGGAGAGTGAGGAGGAGGAGGAGGAGGAGTCGGGCTAATAGCAGACTGAAGTAAATATATACCTTGACGATGATAGGTTTCTCAGCTACTTTGCACTGAACCACAGGATTAAACTTTATTCTCTACTGACATTTAGTTTTCTCGTAGTATTCCACTCTTGTAGCGGAAGTACTACATATTTAAGGATAAACTATGTGGAGAAAGTTTTGAAAATTCTGAGAATTCCCGCCTTAAAGTAAAATAAAGAGTTCACTATAATTCGGAATAAAAATTTAGGGGCCTTCCACGTTGCATATCATCTTGGGAAATTTGCAGTTGCATAATGTTTTGCAGTTACGGGCGTCAAATTCATGTTCTCTGTATGTGATCACTCTGCTATGTTAGTCCTACATTTTCTTACAAATATTCCCGTATATATCGCAAACTGCCATTCAGACATTAAACTAACAGCTAAAATACTTTATGAAAATAAAATGGTCAGACAAATTGTGCTAGAATGTAACAACAAGGACAAGTGATAAGGCACCGAAGAAGAGTTAATACGAGGCCAAGGCAATATTTTTTTTTTCATTTGGGCCACACCATTAACTTCAGCATTAATGAATCAAGTCAAAATGGCACGGACCAATGAAAAGGATGGTTATCGTGCTGCAATTCGTTTTCGGGTGTAGCGTAAATATTACAGCTGTGTCAGACCATTCCAGATAATTGTTTATCCGTCCTACAGGTATACGCCTCTTTCGTAGAGGCAAAGTCGTTTTCAAGTGTTGGAAATGTTGTGAAGAGAGTTTTGTATCCGTAGAAACAATGACTAACCTTTGTCGAGTTTTCATATTTAAGTACCCTGCAGAAAGCAAACCAATTACTGACCAATATCAAACAAAACAGCTGGACGAAATAAATTCGCGAGAAAAAATGAAACCTTCTTTCGACCTGCCCAAAAGCTATAATTTGACAATGGTTATACTGATGGCCATTTAATAGGAGGTCTTGCAACATCGACATTACCTAATCAGATATCCACCTGGATCTGTATAATAAGGGAAGATCAAAATGTTTCCGTTGAAAGGCCGTACACTCCCGAATCGGTACGGTGCCACACAAAAGTGCTGTGAACACTGAGGCAATCATCCGCGCGACGCACCAGGTTGAGATACCTGTTTGACAAACACCGTATGCTCCTGCTGAAGAAGTCTGTAACTGTTTGCTGCAGATCCTCGTCCGACAGGAATGGCCGACCTTCAAGTTCTTTCCTATGGCAAATCCTATTTGGCAAGATTCGTCGACCCTTCTGTCCCTTTTTTAAGGGACCGGAGGAGTGCTAATCGCATGAGCGGAGATCGAGACTACAGGGCGGCTGCTCGAGTGCCTCACACCACGGCATACGGCATAACGCATGAGGATGGCCTCCCAGGTCGGCCTGGGCCTCGCACCGAATCGCCACCAGCACGGATCTCGGCGCATCATTCCACAGTGGTGGTTTTCGTCAGACGCGTGGCCCCACACTCTTCTTTCTGTCTCTCTGACAGATGTCTACCAGTGCTTGTCCTTGAGCAGGCAAGAAAAGAATAACAGCATGTTAGCGGTGTTTGTACGCATTTGGTAATAACGTCACCATATTTCACGTTTTTGCATTTACCGCAGGCACATCAGAAAGACGTGAAAGCCATATTCATCCCTTTCCTACATGCTGGTGATTGTACACGCGAACAGGAGTAGCGCCACATTGCATAATAGGCAGTAGCAACGACCTCAAACGGAAAATTCGTGCATCTCCTCTTATATTTTCAAGTTTTACAGGTGTATTTTGATGAATCCCTACCATTTTCTCTACAACGTGGTCGTACTACTTAAATGAAGTGTCGACTGGCAGATCCAACAGAGTTATCGAGAATATCTAATATCTCAAGGTGCAGTTTATTATCCCAGTTAGAGCCGCTGATGAGCTGTGGGCATGTATGACAGGAGTTTTATGCGGTGGTAGATGTAAATGCCGACCGTTATCTTGATTGGTGCATACGTGATGCCAGTTAGTACTAGTGGTTTGTAAGACTGCTATATGTGTTAAGATGCTACAATCTCCACCAAAGAGACTGACATTGCTGGGAACAAAAGTATTCGACTAACAACGAATGGTTATTTCTCATTTGGAAGATAACGAACCGAATATCGGAAACGATTAGAGCTATCACGTTTTTGAGCGATCATTTTTTCCTCAGTTTTGGGGAAACTGCGTGTTTCCTTAT
Organism: Schistocerca gregaria; assembly: GCF_023897955.1. NCBI lineage: Eukaryota > Metazoa > Arthropoda > Insecta > Orthoptera > Acrididae > Schistocerca > Schistocerca gregaria. Next base: position 522,828,544 of record NC_064926.1, read on the forward strand.
ATTTTCCACTATACTACCATGCACTAAGTAAACTGAAAACCCATGCATATATTTATGTTCATTAGGACATGAACCTAGATGTTGGCCCATACATTACTGCATTGAGAAAATTTTATATAAAATTTGCATGAACTGCCTGTATTACTGTATTCGTAAGCTCTAAACCAGTAATCGGTTCCGCTGTTTGCGCACCTATTCCATACGTCAGCTTCTTTAACATATAATTACGATGCTGAGGCGAAGGGAAGCGGCATTGTCCAGAGCGTTATTATTTTTCTGTACGTATTTGGAGTGGATTCCTAATTAAAACTTTTCACTTACCTCTGCACGCAATATGATGTCTTTCCTTGTTTGTTGCTACATCCGACTTGCTAAGTTCCAAACACTGCTTCTCTAGCCCTGCAATGGTGGGTGGCGACGGAGATAACTATCGATACTTACCCATGGATCGACGAGATGAACAAAAGCTATCAGTATGGTTGTGCTTAAAAAATTCGATACACTGTCAAAAAAATGGCTCTGAGCACTATGGGACTCAACTGCTGTGGTCATCAGTCCCCTAGAACTTAGAACTACTTAAACCTAACCAACCTAAGGACATCACACACATCCATGCCCGAGGCAGGATTCGAACCTGCGACCGTAGCAGTCGCACGGCTCCGGACTGCGCGCGAGACCACCGCAGCCGGCCGATACACTGTCACTGATGTATGATTTTCAAAGATGTGTGTATAACAAAGAAATATTCTGTTGAGGACATATTAATACTGCGGACCACCTGACTTTCGTTAGGTAAGTATACTTGTCCCATAATTTTGAACAGCTAAATTTACAAATGCATGAATTTTGACCATACCTAACTTTTTGACATTTTTTAAAATCTAGGGATGCTGATCGACTGTTTATTTGGTGGTTTTGTCGTTATTTTGTTGCAATGTTACTTGAACTTTAAAAATTTTAGTTTTAGTATTTGTTGTTTGCCCGGATAATCAATTTTTCCAACATCTTTCGAGCCTGCATGTACGTGGGACTGCATCACTTCCTCAGTAAATATTTCTGCTCTCAACTTAACAGCCACCTAAGGGGTCACTCGACGGCTTAGTTACAAGTGTCCAAGCGTGTCTGCTTACATGCCGATAAGTCAAATAACGTATTTTAAAAATATACTGTGTAGAAAAAAATCCTCAAGCATCATAGATATTAGGGTCGGTACAAGAGCGTCACCCACAGATACAACTCATGCGTCTAAGAAAAGAACTGTGCATATGACAAGTGCGCAGATCCAAGGTGCTCGTCATTTGGTTAGTCATTATAGTGGCTAACGGATGCTGAATAGCAGGTAGAGAGGATTCAGAACGGAAATACCTCTGATACCTCAGACCAAAATGAGAGTCTCCGATGAATTGTCTGGATGGACGCCCTCGTATCGGATGAGCGGGTTCTCTGACCTTGTTATTCCTATGGCTTTCATGTCTTCCTAGTCACTATTTGATAAGGTTGTGGCAGTATCTCAGCCTTTAACGGAATTCTCATGGTTCACCAAGGTATGCGGAAAGAAATGTTCATAACCCATGCTTATGGCAGATACTGAAGCATTTACTTTGAAGGCAGTAGTAACACACGTAGGTGCACTTTCGTATTGGATAGCCTAACATTTAAGCGCTTTGTTGAGAATTTTTGTGGTGAAATGTGTAAACTATACTCCTAGTGAAGGGTATTTTGTTAATGGATAAAAACTCTTGAAACTTAACAGCTCTCCTTTGAGATCTATTTGGTGCTCACTCAAGCAATTTGTAAAAAAAAAAAAGAAACAAATGACAGGGAGAAGGAATTGTATCTTGCCTTTCTCTTTTAGCGCTGGAACAGCGCGGGTGTAGACAAAAGTACTACCGTTTCAAATAAACGGTGACTTTCAAAGATTACATGATCGGAACTACATTACTAAATAATGCTGCACATGTTTAAGATAGAATGACAAAGATTTTCTAGCTGTAACCGAACTGGTGGGGACGAAGAAATTGTAAAGAATGATTCAGAATGGAATAAGAGAATTTAGTTGTTTATTACAGACAAACTATGAAAGATAGAAACACATTGCGCACATCACTGGATAGAAGAAGGTTGAAAGTTTTATGTTCGGGCAGACGCTGTACCATTCACTCAACTTGACCACCATGCATTGCTCAAAAAGCATCGAAACGGTAGTCCGTTTCATTCCATACTCTATTCAACAGGTCCCATTTGTTGAATGAATAGCTTCAACAAGTCGATGTCTCAGATATTGAAGAGTCGCTGCCATAATTGAGACAAAATCCCTGTCATTAATGTACTCTCCAGAAAAAAGCGCAAAATGTGAGATCAAGTGAACCTGGAGGACGAAAGCTGTGAAAAAAATCTTGATATCCATATCTTCCAATTCAATGTTTTGGGATGGTGTTAATGCCGCCCCTGTGGGTAAAAGTGAGGCGAGGCACACGTAATGCATAAGAATGAAATCATCGGTATCATCGTGAAGCAGAGGAAACAACCAATTTTGCAATTTTGTAGTCATAGCTCCCTCCGAAAGAGAGGAAGGTCCATAAACTTTGGGAAAAGAAACAGCACGAAACACGTCCAGTTTAAGTGAGTCTCTCTCATGTTCGACGACGACGCTATGTTTTTGATGCCCCAAAATTCTTTCGTTACGACGGTATACTTTGCCCCATACATGAGATGTTGATTCGTTCGAAAACGACCCCCAAACTCCCATGATACAGATGCGGAACAGTTCAGAGAAAGTTTGAGTCTCGTAGCAAATAAATACCCCACTCATACGGTTATAGTTGGTGGGGACTTCAACCTTCCCTCGATATGTTGGCAAAAATACTTGTTCAAAACCAGTGGCAGGCAGAAAACATTTTCCGAGATTGTCCTAAAGGCTTTCTCCGAAAATTATTTCGAGCAGTTAGTCCACGAACCCACGCGAATTGTAAATGGTAGCGAAAACACACTTGACCTCTTAACCACAAACAATCCAGAGCTGATAGACAGCATCATGACTGATACAGGGATTAGTGATTACAAGGTCGTTGTAGCTAGGTTCAATACCGTTTCTTCCAAATCCATCAGAAACAAACGCAAATTAATTTTACTTAAAAAAGCGAATAAAGTGCCACTAGAAGCCTTTCTAAAAGACAATCTCTATTCCTTCCGAACTGACTATGCAAATGTAGACGAGATGTGGCACAAATTCAAAGATATAGTAGCAACAGCAATTGAGAGATTCATACCTCATAAACTGGTATGAGATCCCCCGTGGTACACAAAACAGGTCCGAACGCTGTTGCAGAGGCAACGGAGAAAGCATGCGACGTTCAGAAGAACGCGAAATCCCGAAGATTGGCTAAAATTTACAGTCGCGCGAAATTTGGCACGGACTTCGATGCGAGATGCCTTTAGTAGGTTCCACAACGAAACATTGTCTTGAAAGTGGGTAAAAAATCCGAAGAAATTCTGGTCGTATGTAAAGTACACAAGCGGCAAGACGCAGTCAATACCTTCGCTGCGCAGTGCCGATGGTACTGTCACAGAGGACTGTGCCGCTAAAGCGGAGTTATTGAACGCAGTTTTCCGAAATTCCTTCACCAGGGAAGACGAATGGAATATTCCAGAATTTGAAACATGAACAGCTTCTAGCATGAGTTTCTTAGAAGTAGACACCTTAGGGGTTGCGAAGCAACTCAAATCGCTTGATACGGGCAAGTCTTCAGGTCCAGATTGTATACCGATTAGGTTCCTTTCAGATTACGCTGATGCAATAGCTCCCTACTTAGCACTCATATACAACCGCTCGCTCACCGATAGATCTGTACCTACAGATTGGAAAATTGAGCAGGTCGCACCAGTGTTTAAGAAGGGTAGTGGGAGTAATCCATCTAACTACAGACCTATATCATTGACATCGGTTTGCAGTAGAGCTTTGGAGCATATACTGTATTCAAACATTATGAATCACCTCGTAGAAAAACGAACTATTGACAAGTAATCAGCATGGCTTCAGAAAACATCGCTCTTATGCAACGCAGCTAGCTCTTTATTCGCACGAAGTAATGGCCGCTATTGACAAGGGATCTCAAGTTGATTCCGTATTTCTAGATTTTCGGAAAGCTTTTGACACCGTTCTTCACAAGTGATTTCTAATCAAGCTGCGTCTCAGTTGCGCGACTGGATTCGTGATTTACTGTCAGGATGGTCGCAGTTTGTAGTAATAGACAGCAAATCATTGAGTAAAACTGAAGTGATATCAGGTGTTCCCCAGGGAAGCGTCCTGGGACCTCTGCTGTCCCTGATCTATATAAATGACCTGGGTAACAATCTGAGCAGTTCTCTTAGATTGTTCGCAGATGATGCTGTAATTTACCGTCTAGTAAGGTCATCCGAAGACCTGTATCAGTTGCAAAGCGATTTAGAAAAGATTGCTGTATGGTGTGGCAGGTGGCAGTTGACGCTAAATAACGAAAAGTGTGAGGTGATCCACATGAGTTCCAAAAGAAATCCGTTGGAATTCGATTATTTGATAAATAGTACATTTCTCAAGGCTGTCAATTCAACAAGTACCTGGGTGTTAAAATTACGAACAACGTCAGTTGGAAAGACCACATAGATCATATTGTGGGGAAGGCGAGGCAAAGGTTGCGTTTCATTGGGAGGACACTTAGAAGATGCAACAAGTCCACTAAAGAGACAGCTTACACTACACTCGTTCCTCCTCTGTTAGAATATTGCTGCGCGGTGTGGGATCCTTACCAGGTGGGATTGACGGAGGACATCGAAAGGGTGCAAAAAAGGGCAGCTTGTTTTGTATTATCAAGTAATACGGGAGAGTGTGTGGCAGATATGATACACGAATTGGGATGGAAGTCATTACAGCAAAGACGTTTTTCGTCGCGGCGAGATTTATTTACGAAATTTCAGTCACCAACTTTCTCTTCCGAATGTGAAAATATTTTATTGAGCCCAACCTACATAGGTAGGAATGATCATCAAAATAAAATACGAGAAATCAGAGCTCGAACAGAAAGGTTTAGGAGTTAGTTTTTCCCGTGCGCTGCTAGGGAGTGGAATGGTAGAGAGATAGTATGATTGTGGTTCGATGAACCCTCTGCCAAGCACTTAAATGTGAATTGCACACGAGTCATGTAGATGTAGAACAGGAGTCGTTCGGAGAAACTGCCCTCTGCCGTTTCCTGGAGAAATGAAATGCAAAATTCATGCCCTCTGCTGTGGCTACCGGGATCCAGTTTCTGCAGTAATTGCAACATGTAAGGCTCCATTGGTAGGCGTCGTTTCGGTACATGCCACACGATTGTTTCACCAGGCTCAAATTCCTGGCCTTCTGGTCTTGTGGGCTACCCAGGGCTCGGTGTGTGTGAGCATCTCGGATACACTCAACATTTTCATCAGACGGGCTTGGCTGACCAGTGATCTTCCCTTTGCATATGCAACCAGCTCCCTAGAATTTGTTATGTCAGTCATAAATCTGCTTTTGCAGAGGCGGCTACCTCCTAAATCACCGGTGTTACAAGTTGCACTTGAACAATGGATTGTCTTGGCGCACACACAAAATGATTCCTCTTGTGGTGTATTCGGCTTCTTCCAATAAACAAACAACTTAGCTGTGTCAATACTCTGAACCTTCCTCTGTCCAGCGACATGAGCAATGTGTTTCTATCTTTTACAGTTTTTCTGTAATATAGAATTCATGTCTGTTTTCTCTTTCTGAATCACGCTGTATAAGATATTCCACTTCACTTGCTTCCGTAATTGTAGCACCGTATGTCTGGTATGATTGCATTCACTCTGTAGCTAAATGTCAGCTACTCATTATATTCTACCCATAGAATGTTACCTCTGTGCCTCATTTTCTTGTAGTGTTTCAATTATGTTAAGCTAAATAACCGTGTAATTTCATCTTTTTGCTGGGAATGAGAACAGGGATTGTTGTTTGCTCATATTTCTTCTTTTGGCTGCGAATGGGAGAAGGGGCTGTGGACTGCTGATCGCAGTCACCAGGAAACAATGTCCGCAACCTGTTTTACAACCTCTTGGAAACCCGAGAATTTTTTCCTGCTGCTATTCCCGGCCCAGAGAAGTTGGTAGAGGGTGAGTCTGGGCACTTTCCACTGGAGAAGGCTTGTGTGGGAAAGGTCGAATGACTAGTTCGTTACGTCTGCCGAGCAGGTTATGCAAGGCCTCGGCGTTTTCAGCCTCGTTAAAATGAAGGAAACAACGCCTGAGTACATGATTAAACATATTTGTGTCACACGTTGCTCTCAGACTGGCACTACAAGTTCTTTTTCTTCTGCATGCACAGTCTCACTGAACCCAGTATTTTATTTGCTATTTCATGGACAGTAAGATCTTTAGGCAAGGGAACGTACATAAAGTGACTACTACAGTTCCATACCATTACCACCTCCGGTATGTAAACGTCCTGGAATGTATTTATTATTGTTACTGAGATCCACACAGAAATCCTCTAGTGTGATGACAAAAATCTATAAAATACCAAAGTAATAAAGAAAAGTCATTAACTTCAGTTTACATAGAAATGCTTCTCTCAATATTTGCGATAAAAAAGTATGGTAAATGATCTTTTTCTGAAATAAATTGTTTTGGGTAACATTTGAAGGTAGAATAAAATGTAGCATTTGTGGAGAAACAGTATTGTTGGTGGACACACCTTCTTGAATCAAGGAACTAAGTACGGGAGATACGTTTGTGAGTAAATAGAGGATAACACTCATTTGTAAAGGTTTTGGCTTTGTTTAGTAGAATCAAAGGCCTAAGTACTGCAGGTCATACATTTATGAGAATATAGGCGCTTGTAAGGACATGGGCTTTACGTAGATGAACAGAAGATATAAAGATTGATGTCACGTATCCTACTAACTCCCTGACCAAGATTACTAATGCTACAACTAATTTGTATAACTAAACTCCCTCTCATGTCTTCAAATTATACAGGTAAACTTAAGTTAACCATAATGTTGGTTATAATAAGACCGTAGGTTGTGCGATCAGTCTGGACACAACAAGCAGTGGTTCACTTCATTTAACAAAAAAGAAATGAAGTCGGCCAGAGACAAAACACCACACTATATATCCATAGTCACCCCTGTTCATTCCCTACATGTGCAGGGTTATATCGTAAAATAATCTACTCTCCAAGTTTAACCCTCCGCTTACCAGAAAATCTGTGTAGCGCTGCCCACCAGACGAGTGTTTCAGGCCCGTGTTGTTTAAATTGACATAAATTGACGCTGTTTTGACTGCTTATAATGTGAACGACTTTTGAGGTATAGTACTTTTGAAATTATTTTGTTTATTTAAAGTTTACCTTAAAGAAACAATTATTATACTTTTATTGGTGGTTTTTATTCTAATTGCTAATTTGCGCAGGGTCTACAGAGAATAGCACAATGTTCCGAGAATATAGGTTTGTTGCATGTATAACGTGTTAATTGACTTTATCTGCCTTTCCTGTCTACACAATAATTACAGCATCTCCTTCTCTTAACTGATGGTTTCGCTGCCCTTCCTGCACCCAGTGTTACCAATGAATTCATTGACTTCTTTACCCCTGCTAGTTGCTTTCCTTTCCCAATCTGATGCTGTAAGTCCGACATCTCGCTTTTTTATTGGTAGCCAGAATCAACCCAATTATGTATTCAGTCATTCAAATCAAATGGTTCAAATGGCTCTGAGCACTATGCGACTTAAATTCTGAGGTCATCAGTCGCCTAGAACTTGCAGACTGATGCAGACAGTGTTTTTCTAACTACGGTGCAAGGGAGCAGTATCTAAGCCAAAATGGTTCAAATGGCTCCAAGCACTATGCGACTTAACATCTGAGGTCATCAACCCCTAGTCTTAGAACAACTTAAACCTAACTAACCTAAGGACATCATACACATCCATGCCCGAGGTAGGATTCGAACCTGCGACCGTAGCGGTGGCTCGGTTCCAGACTGCAGCGCCTAGAACCGCACGGCCACTCCATCCGGCTATGCAGTCATTCCACTTATATTTATCATGGGAAGGAAACCCCCAGAGGACGGCGCCTAGTTTTTCTCTTCACACTGCAGCATCGCGTCTTCTGTTCCAAGGTGTCAATGCCGACCTTCTGGCATTGTATGTCATTATAATTTCAGGCTTCTTTACTTGTCACAATGTCGTCGTTGGTTGGTTATGTAGAGAGCTAAGGACGGTAGCAACTTTGTTTCTCTTAGTAACATAAGACGCTATCATCACATGTGGTTCAAGACCAAATAATGTAGAGTACACTTCACGTCCTTTAGGCGTAACATAGTTGTCACACAGATCACCTCTATTTTTTTCCAGAGACTACCGACAAGTATTCTATCTTTTGACGCTAAATAACGAGCTAAATGTAGAGATGTGAGAAAATTATCACATTACATCCAGACTTTCCAAGTTCAGTCACCAGGGTTTTCATAACATTCTCTCCAAATCGCACGGCGCTGGTTCTTTACTCCTTCATCCTCCAGCAATACCTTGTCACACTGTCACAAACTGACCAGAAGTTTATTCCGTATCCACCAGGTTTTGACGGGATGTATTGTCGAAACGGACAGCGACCTCGAAATGTGACCAACTGTTCATCCACGGTCGTGCTTCATCCTAGAATGTAGGCATCCCTAAGGGTAATTCCCCATATTTCAAAAAATTCTATGATTGGCACGAATTTGTCACTTGACCTACGTTCACATAGAGCTGCTGCGTTATCAAAGCGCAACATCCTCAGTAAAGCAATGAAGCTGATGCGGGACGCATTGTCACTGAACAGTCTTAGGCCGTTCTCAACATTCCATATCTGACTGATATCTTCATTTCCAGACTTTTAAACTCTAGTCGGCATCAGATTTTTCAGCATCACTGTTCCTAATGGAATAACTTGTAAGTCTCTGGTTTTCTTTCAATACACCCTTTTTGCTCTGCCTGCCAGAAATTCCACCTCGAGGACCAGTAGCCCATATTTCATTCCCATCACGTGAAAACAATAAATCACACGCGACTGAATTCGCGTCATCATTTTCGTGTAGTTCTGAGTTTTCAGTGACATCTACCTCATTATCATCATCACTGTAAGATTCACATTCACTAGATGGGCTTTCAGAATTAGTAGCCTGCTCCAACAGATCCCTTATCTCCTCATCTGAAAGTCCGCGCAACATTTTCAGTTAGTAGAACAGACAAGTGTTATGAAATAATGCAGCAAAATAAAAATGTGCTTATGACAAGAAGAACTATTGAACACTGAAAGAAAAACAACGATAGTCCACAATAGCAAATGACTCAACAGATGCTTCGCAGAAAGAAGTCTGGTTTTTGAAAATTTGATTTCAACCACATGAGTCTGCGAGGCACCAACACTTGTACACAAAGCCACAAGAAAATTTTTATAACTTTTTTCCAAAATTACTACCAACTTCGTAAATTAGGAAAATCATAAAATTTCATCAAAATACAATGTGTAGTTACAAATAAGGATGATATTAAAGGACGGGCCTCTGGGGCTCGATGGTAGGAAAAGGCTTAATGCGTGGAAGACCACATTAGTAATGACCACAATATGGATACCCATCACACATTCATGCTGTTATGTCCTTCGGGAGCTACACCGTATACTACCGAACAACGAAGAATGGACTATCAGATCTCGTTCCGTCCAACTTCGGTGAGAAAATTGCATCAATGCTGACCATGTTAAGAAACAGATCTGGACTACTCCACTACGACGTAACGTTGTTGATCTTTCTAAATTAGTCATTCTGCTCTATCTTCCCGTTTTCAAGTCTTATAGTTTATTTGAATTTCGATGTAGAATACCTGTAGTCATATAATGTTCTCTGTATTTACTCCTGCTGGAATGGCCTAATCTTTTCGATTGTCCTATTGGTTTCACAGCGTGCATTTTTCATAAAAGGTAGCTCTAATCGTAGCTTATCGGCTCCCTTTTGCTGTTCAGTCTTTACATCTTTTTGCTGTGCCCATGATTAAGTGTATAGAGCCTACAGATTCTACCAAATTTTTCGCAAATCTTTCGTAATTTTTATCTTCCTCTTCCAAGTAAGACCATCTCTGAAGCAACAGAGATGGACAATCGGAATTGCTTTAGAAGCAATTCCCACAGAGTTCCTCCGTCGAAACATGGAAAATACACTACTGGTCATTAAAATTGCTACACCACGAAGAAGACGTGGTACAGACAAAATTTAACCGACAGAAATAAGATGCTGTGATATGCAAAACATAAGCTTTTCATATCATTCACACAAGATTGGCGCCGGTGGCAACGCCTACAATGATCGGACATGAAGAAAGTTTCCAACCGATTTCTCATACACAAGCAGTAGTTGACCGGCGTTGCCTGGTGAAACGTTGTTGTGATGCCTCGGGTAAAGAGGAGAAATGCGTACTATCACGTTTTCGACTTTGATAAAGGTCGTATTGTAGCCTATCGCGATTGCAGTTTATCGTATCGTGACATTGCTGCTCGCGTTGGTCGAGATCCAATGACTGTTAGCAGAGTATCGGTGGGTTCAGGAGGGTAATACGGAACGCCGTGCTGGATCCCAAGGGCCTCGTATCACTAGCAGTCGAGATGACAGGCATCGTATCCGCATCAACAGATGGGGACGTTTGCAAGACAACAACCATCTGCACGAACGGTTCGACGACGTTTCCAGCAGCATGGACTATCAGTTCGGAGACCGTGGCTGCGGTTACCTTTCACGCTGCGTCACAGACAGGATCGCCTGCGATTGTGTACTCAACAACGAACCTGGGTGCACGAATGGCAAAACGTCTTTTTCCGGATGAATCCAGGTTCTGTTTACAGCATCATGATGGTCGCATCCGCGTTTGGCAACACGGCGGTGAACCCACATTGGCAGAGTGTATTCGTCATCGTCATACTGGCGTATCACCCGGTGTGATGGTATGGGGTGCCATTGGTTACACGTCTCGGTCACCTCTTGTTCGCATTGACGGCACTTTGAACAGTAGACGTTACATTTCAAATGTGTTACAACCCGTGGCTCTACCCTTCATTCGACCCCTGCCAAACCCTACACATCAGCAGGATAATGCACGACCTCATGTTGCAGGTCCTGAATGGGCGTTTCTGGATCCAAAAAATGTCTCTCTCCTGACCTGGCCAACACATTCTACAGACTTCTCACCAATTGAAAACGTCTGGTCAATGGTGGCCGAGCCACTGGCTGGTCACAATACTCCAGTCACTACTCTTGATGAACTGTGGTATCGTGTTGAAGCTGCGTGGACAGCTGTACCTGTACACGCCATCCAAGCTCTGTTTGACTCAATGCCCAGACGTCTCAAGGCCTTTATTATGGCCAGGGGTGGTTGTTCTGGATACTGATTTCTCAGGATCTATGCACCCAAACTGCGTGAAAATGTAATCACATATCAGTTCTAGTATAATATATTTGTCCAATGAATACCCGTTTATCATCTGCATTTCTTTTTGGTGTAGCAATTTTAATTGCCAGTAGTGTAATAATTTTCTGTATAATTTCATAACCTCTTCCAGTCAAATGTCTTTTTGGCTGAATTTTGTGCGTTAGACTCGGTAAGTTCCTTAACAATCTTGGTTTATTCCTTTTCACATTTTGGTTAGAAAACTATGAGCAGTTATACCAGAGTAAATACTATGATTTAGACAATGTGGGCCAGTATATCACTGTTCACTTTCCGCAGTACATAAAATTTCATGCTTCACGTTCACATTTGCAAGAGAGCCAAACGCTGTCGAAACTTGCCTTGCAAATGTGATGCCGACCACCGTAAGTGAAAATGACAATTCCCTCACGGTTCATCTCTCTTTGGTCCTTGCCGATGACAGTCTCTGTTTTATTTTTGGATACCTCAATTTAGTAAAATACTTCACAGCTTTCTGCTCATATTGTTAGGTCTAATCGAGGTCCAGTATGGTAGTATGAACAGGGTAATATTTACGCAAGTATTGATATAGTTGTCAGTTGTTTGTTAGTTCAGCACTGGTACGACCTTCCTAATTACGGCAACAGCGTTGAGAAATCAGTAGTACGTATCTATTTAGCGTGATTACCTCTCATTATATTGCTCGATACACATACGAAGATCGCAAGCCATTTACATCAGAAGATATTGATCAACGTAATCATGTTCTTGTTACCTCCAGTTTAAATGTGGGCAGTTATGGAGGCAGATAAATAAAATGATTTCCAACTTCAATTCAGTGCGCTGTAGTAATGGTGTTTATCTTCGATGCCAGAGCTACCAGAGGCCACTGTTAATTGGCGTATTTTAATATTTCGCGGTCTTACCAAAAATTAATGTATATACGTATCTTGATTAGGAAATGAGACACTTTAAGTAGTAGATGAGGTTTGCTATTTGGGGAGAAAAATAACTGATGATGGTCGAAGTAGAGAGGATATAAAATGTAGACTGGCAATGGCAAGAAAAGCCTTTTTGAAGAAGAGAAATTTGTTAACATTGAGTATAGATTTAAGTATCAGTAAGTCTTTTCTGAAAGTGTTTGTATGGAGTTCGGTCACTTATGGAAGTGAAACATCGTCGATAACTAGTTTAGACAAGAAGAGAACAGAAGGTTTCGAAATGTGGTGCTACAGAAGAATGCTGAAGATTATATGGGTAGATCGCGTAACTTATGAGGAGGTACTGAATAGAATTGGGGAGGAGAGGAATTTATGGCACAGCTTGACTAGAAGAAGGGATCGGTTGGTGGGACATGTTCTGAGGGATCAAGGGATCACCAATTTAGCACCGGAGGTCAGCGTGGAGAGTAAAAGTCGTAGAGGGACATTAAGAGATCAATACACTAAACAGATTCAGAAGGATGTAGACTGCAATAGTTACTTGGAGATGAATAAGCTTGCGCAGGATAGAGTAGCCTGGAGACCTGCACCAAACCAGTCTCTGGACTGAAGACCACCACAACATCTCGAATGAGTCACAGATTGTCTTTGAACACAATCAGCGCGAGAAGAAGTGATTTCTTTCTAACTCACTTCTTTTCAAATTTCAGTCACTAATGGTAATTTAAATGCTGATTTCTTTAAGCAATATTTTCATCCCAGTTTGTGAGTACATTAGCGTAAGAGCACATACCCATAGATCACAGCTTCTGAATACTTTTGTCTGAGTCGTAAAGTTTGACTTTCACATAAAATTTAATTGCTGGCTCAAAACTTAACCATCCAATTTAAAATTCCTGCCATACTTTTATAAAACCAGACGTAACATTCGTTTCAAACCTGTGTGAAATTAACCTTGACTTTAAACGCCAAATTTTGATCTTCAAGATAATTAGGGGCACTCTTTAAATAATTAAAATAGTTCTTCGTTCCATATACTTCCAGAAAACACAATTCTATGTCTTCATATTGATTCACAACTTTATACTGTACTCTTATTGTACAAATTAATACCACGTAAATCTTTAATATAATGAAATAAAGTGTCTGTTAATACAACAGAATAGATGTAATTCTGTTTCACAGTTCCACCTCATAAAACGGACTATTCTGTATAACGTGACTCTGCAGGCCCTTATTCCTTTTTTTTAAAAAAAAAAGACGCTCTCGGCATATTCTTTATCCCTGTGGCAGTAGCCCATGACGCGAAAATGTCAAGTGGCTGCAGTGGCTGGCTGGGAGATCGTCGTGCTCAACTTCTATCTGCGAAGCTCCTGAAACAGAAAAAAAACATCGTTTGCAGTTACGTGGTATATATTTGGTTTCTATACTTAATACACTAAATGGCAGAAATATTAACTACAATAGTCGCAGTTCTTACGGCCGACGTATCGTTGTCGCTGAATAGGCTGGTGACGAGTTCATGACCCTTTTGTCGGACTACAGCACTCAGCTGTTCCTTTCTAAGATACCTGGCCATACGTTATATACGTCATTGTACTTGTGAAAACTGGAGGATAAGCTACCCTGCACTTGCGAACTGTTCACATTAAAACTTCAATACATAGTGATGTTCTTAATAGCGTCTCCCGTGCGTTTCTGTTTTAGTTCACTCGAGAGTTTAACAAATAAGCGGCTTTACGATCGCTTAGCAATTCTGAAGTGCTTTCGAGCTAGTTTCTAGCAGTACTTAAAAATTTCCCTAAGAGATTGAAGGCCTCTAATTTCATTACATATACATTTCATTACATATCGTCCACTGAGTGTAGACTATTACTTATGAACATGAATACGCTCCAATGTCGTATTGATTCGCCGACAACAGAGAAGCGACCTTCAATTCAAATGTGTCCCCTCTACAGGAATATACATAATGAATGCGCGAATGTAAGTTGTAGATACGTGGTTGCAAATTTCCGTGTGGCCGTGTAGCGTGCTCGGGCAGTCTATAATGGTGAGGCGACCCCTGTCGATAAGCAGGAAATTCGGGTTCGAGTCCCGGTGCAGCCAAAACATTCACCGCCGTCATTCCACTATACTGCTCATGGTAGTCTATATTCGCGATTGAAAATGCATTTCATCTCTTCATATATATACCCATCCTACCAGTTACAACGGAATCATAACCCTAACCACTTCCGGACATCTCTACGTTTCAACAAGTGGACACAGACTGTCTTTGCAGTTAAACCGTTTTCCGATCTAATAATTCCTCTCACACGATACATTATCTTTGACCATTCAAGAACAGGTTGACCTCGAAATCGGTCAAAATGCATTCGTTTCCAAAACATACCGTCCACACTCACGATACAGGTCCTACTCATGAACAACACTAAGCACTGGGTTCTATTACGAAATCACTTGCTTTGGAGTAAACATAAACCAAATTATCCCTTTTATCATTAATTTTAGTGTCTAAATTTAAAGAAAGACTTGTGTATTTTAACTCATTATCATTTCTGGAATGAGTTTTAATTTCACCAAACCTATTGGCTGGAAGTCCCGGTCATCATTACAAAATCTTCTATCCTCTACAGTCTTGGATTTTAGTGAGTGTCGCCTGCACTTACAGGATTTATTCTACTGGCATCCAGCCCGCAACGAGAAGATGAAAACCTTGTCGCCGTTCGAAGTGTCGATGAAAAGCGATAATGTATAAGACTTGCAAAAGCGATAATGAATTTAGCGCATTTTTGGCCGCCTTCTTCACAGTACATTAATAACAAAACGTAAAATTTCTCTCATTAAATGCATCTCCTATTTTCTGTTTCTAAACATGTAATACACTAAAAAGAAAGAAAAAGAAAAACAACGTACCACAAAGGAAGTATCCGAAGGGAAGGAAATCGGCAGATGTGATGTTTATATAGAGCCAAAAATTTGATTTCAGTTTCAGAAAAATTGTTTGAATTATTCAAGAGAAAGTATTTAACAAAGTAAGCAAATCAACAATCAGTTGGTCCTCCTCTGGCCGTTATACATGCATTTATTTGGTTTGACATTTATTGACAGAGTTTTTGGATGTCCTCCTGAGAGATATCGTGCCCAATTTTGTTCAACTGGTGCCTTAGATCGTCAAAATCTTGAGATGGTTAGAGGGCCCTGCCCATTATGTTCCAAATGTTCTCAATTGGGAAAGATCTGATGAGCTTGCTGTCCAAGACAGGGTTAAGCATGCACGAAGACAAGCAGTAGAAAATATTTCCGTGTGTGGGCGGTAATTATCTTGCTGCAATGTAAGCCCAGAAAAGCTTGCCATGAAGGGGAACAAAACGGGGCCTTCAGTATCGTCGAAGTGCAGTTGTGCTGTAAGGGCACAGCGCACCACAACCAAAGGGGACATGCTATGAAGAGAAATGACGCCCCAGACCACCAGGCCTGGCTCTCGGGCCGCTTGGCAGTGATAAGTCCGCTTCGAATTGAGCCCCGGCGACCAGCGGTGGGATACCAACGTCACTGTCAGCCGCCATTTGGGACTGACGAGCTGGAGTGACGGCCTGGGTCCGTTTCATTTAATAGCAGGACGCCATTGGTAGTCATCTGCTGCACCCTTACAGCTCATCGGTATCTCTACGACATTCTACACCCCGTTTGTTACCCTTCATGACAAGCCCTGTGCGGCGTACATCTCAACAAGATACTAGCGTCTGCACATGGCTAGAGCTTCAGCACCGTGTGTTCGTGCTTGTCCCCCCTACTTAGACAGCAAGAAAGTCAGATCTATTCCCAACTGAGGACGGTTCAGCTTGGGACTTTGGCGATGATAATTCTAAAATCTATCAATCAGTACGAATTAGAAGTGGGCCAGCACGTTATTGAACCGCTCAGTTTGTGAAGCTCTTTCTCCTGAATGAAGCATTCAGTTTTTCTGAAATTATAATCATTTGTTTGCGCATGTGTATCACGTCTGCTGATTTTCCTCTCGTTCGGATAAGTCCTTTGCAGTGTGTGTACGTGCATAAGAGAGGGAGGTAGGTAGGGAGGGAGAGAGAGACGGAGATTACACATAAATATTACACTTCTCACCATTAACATTGCAGCATATAGAGCATAGAACGCTACAAAATTTTACTTACTCTGCGTATAAAGTGTAATAACAAGACTGTTTCATTAAGTTTGTAGGTGATTTGAAGTATGCAGGCTGGTAAATTTCACCTGTGGCAGCAGAAATGGCTCCCACGCCACTGGCCATTGAGTCGAAATGTACTTGACTGATTAACACAGATACATCAATTTACGCTACTTTACTGTGTGCCCGAGGTCATCAGTAATTGTGGATGGCGGACAGCTGCTTGATAGTCCTCGAAAGACCATGACAGATGTTTTAAAGTGTGAGAGATGCGGCCGGCCGGGGTGGCCGAGTGGTTGTAGGCGCTACAGTCTGGAACCGTGCGAGCGATACGGTCGCAGGTTCGAATCCTGCCTCTGGCATGAATGTTTGTGATGTCCTTAGGTTAGTTACGTTTAAGTAGTTCTAAGTTCTAGGGGACTGATGACCTCAGAGCCAATTGAAACATTTTTAGAGATGCTGGTCTTGGTGACAGGAAACCACCTGCTAGATCGAAGTAGGTCAGAAAAGCACGAGCAGCTTTTGGTCTTTTGTTATCGTGTTAAGACATGACGTCACGGAAAAGACGAAGACAGGACACAGCCACCGGCTATGACATTTCGGAAACGTAGTGCACACTGTGCAGAGTACCAGGTAAGCAAACCTCAGGAGTTTGTATTGTGTATCCAGTGGTACTCCAGACCGTGATGCCAGCTGGTGGGATGTAGGAAAATAATGGATGCATTCTGGCGACGGTCGTTTTCCCGGGAACTTGCAACGTTGATACTTCCATCGTGTTGTATTATGTAGAATTGGAACTCACCGGAAAAGAGAAGGTGACGTCATCCACGTCTCCAGAGTACTCTTTGAGAAGGTGCAGCAGTGGTCGCCGTGCTGGCAGTCCATGACCCTCTATACATCGTTACATTATCCGTATAGGTCAGGGGCCGCCAGGAATTTGGACCGCGTGTTGTGGTCTGGCATGGCTGTCATAGCACTCAGCCTCGCTGAACATTTCACCTGCTGCTTACAGCACGGTCGCTGAGAGCGAGGAGGGGAACGAACAGAACACTGCGAACGGACTGCATTTAAATGGCAGTCCAGTCGCAATGCAAACGACTTGAATTTGTATTTCGCAATAACAAACAAAACCAATTTTCAGTTTATGTAAGTATATTTGATGGGCTGAAGACACAATATAATTTTTATCTGGTATAAACTGCTGGCATACAGATAGACGCTAAAACATTTCACAGATTTTCACGCTGTGGTTTCCACGTAATCGTGACTTATTTAGTTTCATAATCGAAGAACGTTTTTCGTACAATTATGTCATTCGACATATTGTAGCACTTTTGCCACCTCATTATGCAAATAGAGAAACTCTGTATGAGGAAACCAACGTAGATATCCTGGACAGTTTTAACGTAAAAGGATTTGTCGTTAAAATAGGAACTACAAAGCAAGTCAGTCAGTTACACCTGCATGCACAGGAGTAGTTTCAACTAAAATGTCAAACGCTCTCGAAAACAGCTCGAAAACAGATGTAAGTCCGACAGTGTTCCCAAAACGTTTAGTACACTATCCTTGTAATTCTTTCAGGGGCACAAAGGCTTCTTCAAACCTTGCATTTTCCTTAATGGCAGTGAACGTAGGTAAACAGACTGTGTTACGTAACAGAATATGTCCATTCCACAATGCGCTTTTCTTTTTAAATGTAACCCCTTTAAGTCAAAAAACGTTTCTCACTTTGCTGAGTCTTAATGTGGGCAGCATACATTAAAGTCCACTGAAAGGTTTGCAATCCACTCCTGCACTCTTTTTTCCATCATAAAATCAACAATACCGAGTTTCAATTCGAAAAATCGTTGCAGGCATGCCCATTAACTTAATTAACATACTGTGCAAAATTAACACATCAAAAAAAGTTCTGCTTTACCTCGATTCTGAGAGTTCCTCAACCTGTGCCGAAAATTGGAGTACGGGTCAACATAAACATCATTTCCACCCTTTTTACTGTTCATGAAAATCACACATTGCAAGTTGTAGCACCATACAGCGAGACCTTCAGAAGTGATGGCCGAGATTGCTGTACACACCGGTACCTCTAACACCCAGTAACACGTCCTTCTGCATTGGTGCATGCCTGTATTCGTCGTGGCATACTATCCAGAAGTTCATCAAGGCACTGTTGCGCCAGACTTTTCCACTCCTCAACAACGATTCGGCGCAGATCCCTCAGATTGGTTGGTGGATCACGTTGTCCATAAACAGCCCATTTCAATCTATCCCAGGTATGTTCGATAGTGTTCATGTCTGGAGAACATGCTGGCGATTCTAGTTGAGCGATGTCGTTATCGTGAAGCAAGTCATTCACAAGATGTGCACGATGGGGGCGAGAATCGTCGTCCTTGAAGACGAATGCTTCCCCAATATGGTTGCATTATCGGTTGGAGGATGGCATTCACATATTATACAGCCGTTACGGCGCCTTCCATGACAACCAGCGGCGTTCGTCGTACCAACATAATGCCATTCTAAAACAGCATGGAACCTCCATCTTGCTGCACTCGCTGGGCAGTGTGTCTACAGCGATCACTATAAGCAGATTGCCTCCAAATACGTCTTAGACTATTGTCTGGTTGAAGGCATATGCGACACTCGTCGGTGAAGAGAAAGTGATGCCAATTCTGAGAGGTCAACTCGGCTTGTTGTTGAGCCCATCTGTACCATGCAGCACGGTATCCTGCTTGCAATGATGGACCTCACCATGGACGTCGGGAGTGAAGTTGCGCATCATGCAACCTCTTCCGCACAGTTTGAGTTGTAACACAACGCACTGTGGCTGCACGAAAAGCATTATTCAACATGGTCGCGTAGCTGTCAAGCCATAATCCGTAGGTAGCTCTCATCCACTGCAGTAGTAGCCCTTGGCCCGCCTGAGCGAGGCATATCATTGACAGTTCCTGTCTCCCTCTATCTCCTCCATGTCCGAACAACATCCCTTTGGTTCACTCCGAGAGACTTGGACACTTCCCTTGTTGAGAGCCCTTCCTGGCACAAAGTAACAATATGTACGCGATCGAACCGCGGTACTGACTGTCTAGGCATGGTTGAAATACGGAGAACACGAGCCGTGTACCTCCTTCCCGGTGGAATGACAGGATCTGATCGGCTGTCGGACGCCCTCCGTCTAGTAGGCACTGCTCATGCATGGAAGTTTACATCATTCGGAGGGTTTAGTGACATCTCTGAACAGTCAAATGGACTGTGGTTGTGATGAAACATCCACGGTCAACGTCTGTCTTCAGGAATTCTGGTAACTGGGATGATGCAAAACTTTTTTTGATGTGTTTATGTAAAGTATTTATACTCTTCGCTCAGTTTCATACAAAACTATTGCAACTGTCAGTAGAATAAAGTGTGCCAGTTCAGAAATTTTACTTGTCATTCCATCAGTTTCTCTACACGCTTCAGTATGGGATAAAGTGATTGCTGGAGTACGGAGAAATAAATCCCGTCTGTCAATCATAGTCATTTTTTGCTGTTTCGTCGTCAACTAAATTATTAAATCCTTTCTGCTTGGTATTGCTACATAGATTCATAGCAAATTTGATGTACCCGTTGCTTATGGCACTGCATAATATACATAGTGAGTCACGTAAAAATTGCACTGCAAATATCGCAGATATGGAAAGTACTGTTACCTTGCGGTTTTCACAGAATGGACTGGTAGTCAAGGGTCTCATTGTTAGGCAATAAACAGATTTTAATAATATTTAGAAAGTTTATCTTTTGTGCGAACATACACTTTTTAAATGGAACAGTGCTCACTGAAATTAACAAACTAAAAGTAGAGTAAATTAGAATATCAGCGGATTCTAGTCAGGGTCTCATACGAGATATCATATTCTGAAAAGTTCGTACACCGACACTTGTACAACGCCTATAGAAGCGCACACAAAAGAACGACACAAGTGCACATACGTGTTACGTGAATTCTGACCAGTAAAGAGCTGACCATCACTGATTGTGTTCAAAATGACCGTCGGCAGCGGCAATACAAGATTACAGACTGGTATAATGGACCGCTGCACATGCGCTAGGTTTGGGCGATGTCCGAGCAGGCTCCAGTTGCATATCACTGGGTGTACTGGCATGTCCTGGTAGAGAGCGTCTTTCAGTTTTCTCCACAGAAGAAAAGTCTACGGCGGTCGAATCCAGGGAACTTGGGGGCCAAGGTACAGGTATGCTGCGCCCAATTCAGCTGTTTGGAAACAATTCGTGACGACATGACGTACTGCTACGTGAACTGTGGACTGGACGATCATCATTGTGGTACCAGACGTTCCTCCTAGTCTGCAGAGGATCGTCTTCTAGCATCTGTGGGAGACACGTGTCAACGATATTTGTGCGCGTTTAGTCTTCTTTCTATGAAAACGGGCCTGAGCTGACGGTTCACTATCCCGCACCACACGTTTACACTCCATAATCGATGACGTTCAACCTGTTGAAGACAACGGGGATTGTCAACAGACCATCAGTGCATAATACGGAGGTTTACCTGGTCACGATTGGTAAAAGTGGTGTCATCACTAAATAATATATATGGCACATCTGGGACTTCTTGTCTTGATGCCGATGTGCAGAACACGGTTCTGATAATCGTTTTCATGACACTCTTGATGGAGGGAGATGTGATAAGGACGGAACCTATGTCGATGGAGAATACAGAGGACACGTGCCTGACTCATGCCACTTCCTCGAGCGACTGGGCGGGAGCTGTCGTGCAGATCAACTGCAACAGAATCTAGAGAGTTAATTTCCCCCTCTTCTGTCGTCATCTGTTTTCTTCTGCTACGGTGTCTGGGTGTTGTACTACCATTCTCACGTAACTAATTGAAGAGGTTGGTAAATAATTGCTAAGATCGTTGATGTCTACCGGGGTATTTTTCCGTATACACCTTACAAGAAGAAACTACATTCTTCCCACACTCTCTGAACACCATGACCGCATCGGCTTTTCCTGCATTGTTAAATCCCATGGTCTACTCTCGACCTGCTGGTTGGACTGTCACACACAAACTGACTAACATGTCGCAATACACTCGAGATACACTCAGACACACTGTAAGCAAACAAAACAGTGGCAACTACTTAGGGTGAATGGCATAAACAAATGTCAGTGTGAAAACTATTCAAGATGCGATAACTCGTAAACTATTCGCGCCAGAATCCTGCAAAAAACGCCAGAGACGTTCTTATTTACCCTACTTTTCCTCTTTTGACTGTCAATCCATTCCGTGGAAACTTTACGTCACTAGCACTTCCCATTGTGCGGTCCAAGTTCTGGGTGACATTGAGAACTTCAGTCGCTCTCTTCTGTCATTCCCATTCACTCTTAGAGGCTTTTTACGACGCATCACTAGACTGCCTCTTTTCGAACAAAGAGCCACCGGAACCGTGAACGTCCTTCTTACCATGAAGAAACAGCGAAGGACAAACAGCAGCGACATAACGGTTATGCCCAACTGAAGAGCGGTGTGCCGAACGAAAAGTACCAAATCACAGTAATAATATAATGTCGCAGTGTACCGAGTACTTTCGGGAAGCAACAATCAAAGTAGAGAACACCAGAGCTTAGGCCCGCGTGAAGGTCAGCACGCCGTGGCCGGACCCGGTGTACGTACTTGTCTCGTTGCAAACAAGTACGTGACACGCCTGTATGATATTACGTTTCCTCTCGCGCGCTGTTCTAGTGGGACTGCTGAGATGCTGAATGCCGTTGAACAGTACTGTACTGAGCCGACCTATTCCGTATCCGGGTGAGAGTCGTGGTCCTGACCAAAGCGAGCACCTATCTCATGCAACGATAAGCCTCAAATCCTAAAGGCCACGCTCCTGTCACTGACAAATCCCGACACGTGCTGGTAAACGTAGCTCCTTCTTACACCAGCCAAACATGAGTTTCTCACAAACAAAAACCAAATGCGATTTCTGAATGTGAAACCCACTGCATAATATTTCCTAATACCCAGAAAACTTATGTCGTTAATCGTACCTGGTGCAGTTACGTTGAAGTGCTGGTCATCTGCATATGCAAACATGTAGTACATCTCGTGCTAATTTGACGTATCTTGCGCGTCGCCATTGCAGTGCTGCAGCGTAATGGAAACACCTGAAAAATATGTCTGATAATGAATTTAAAGTAAATATAACGTAAATGAGAGAAAAATTATTACCACTAATTTTAGATCTGTTACGCGGAAACTCTAAACAGATCGTACATATTCAAAGTAAAGTTATGTTGACAGCAATCAAAGGTAATTTTAATGCAGAAACGAAACAGGATATTGAAATAAGAATCAATTAAGCAGTGACATAAAGTAGATGGAATTACCTGAAGTTCCAAGTAAATAACGTCTAGCTTATATTACTCGATAAATTACTGGCGCCCTCAAGTTCTGCTGACTAACTACTACTATACCTGCTTCTAAACCTACTGTTACTGCACTAGGATACATTGCCCACACTAGTATGTGCGTGCCTCGACCATCCTCGAGTTTACGCATACCCCATGTGGGTCTCATTCGTTCTGTCTTACTTTTTTAAAAATATTTCTTATACTGTATATATTTTAAAAAGGCTGTATACATGGAAGAAGCCTGGAGATACTGACAGGCTACAGATAGATTATATAATGGTAAGACAGAGATTTAGGAACCAGGTTTTAAATTGCAAAACATTTCCAGGGGCAGATGTGGACTCTCACCACAATCTATTGGTTATGACTTGTAGATTAAAACTGAAGAAACTGCAAAAAGGTGGAAATTTAAGGAGATGGGACCTGGATAAATTGACTAAACCAGAGGTTGTACAGAGTTTCAGGGAGAGCATAAGGGAACAATTGACAGGAATTGGGGAAAGAATTACAGTAGAAGAAGAATGGGTAGCTTTGAGGGATGAAGTAGTGAAGGCAGCAGAGGATCAAGTAGGTAAAATGACAACGGCTAGTAGAAATCCTTGGGTAACAGCAGAAATATTGAATTTAATTGATGAAAGGAGAAAATATAAAATTTCAGTAAATGAAGCAGGCAAACCGGAATACAAACGTCTCAAAAATAAGATCGACAGGAAGTGCAGAATGGCTAAGCAGGGATGGCTAGAGGACAAATATAAGGATGTAGAGGCTTATCTCACTAGGGGTAAGATAGATACCTTCCTACAGGAAAATTAGAGATTCTTTTGGAGATAAGAGAACCACTTGTATGAACATCAAGAGCTCAGATGGAAACCCAGTTCTAAGGGAACGCAGAAAGGTGGAAGGAGTATATAGAGGGTCTATACAAGGGCGATGTACTTGAGGACAATATTATGGAAATGGAAGAGGAGGTAGATGAAGATGAAATGGGAGATACGATACTGCGTGAAGAGTTTGACAGACCACTGAAAGACCTCAATCGAAACAAGGCCCCCGGAGTAGATAACATTCCATTGGAACTACTGACGGCCTTGGGAGAGCCGTCCTGACAAAACTCTACCATCTGATGAGAAAGATGTATGAAACAGGCCAAATACCCTCAGACTTCAAGAAGAATATAACAATTCCAATCCCAAAGAAAGCAGGCGTTGACAGATGTGAAAATTACCGAACTATCTGTTTAATAAGTCACAGCTGTAAAATACTAACGCAAATTTTTTACAGGCGAATGGAAAAATTAGTAGAAGCTGACCTCGGGGAAGATCAGTTTGGATTCTGTAGAAATATTGGAACACGTGAGGCAATACTGACCCTACGATATATCTAAGAAGCCAGATTAAGGAAGGACAAACCTACGTTTCTAGCATTTGTAGACTTAGAGAAAGCTTTTGACATTGTTGATTTGAATACTCTCTTTCAAATTCTGAAGGTGGCAGGGGTAAAATACAGGGAGCGAATCGCTATTTACAATTTGTACAGAAACCAGATGGCAGTTATAAGAGTCGAGGGACATGAAAGGGAAGCAGTGATTGGGAAGGGAGTGAGACAGGGTTGTAGTCTCTCCCCAATTTTATTCAATCTGTATATTGAGCAAGCAGTGAAGGAAACAATAGAAAAATTCGGAGTAGGTATTAAAATCCATGGAGTAGAAATAAAAACTTTGAGGTTCGCCGATGACATTGTAATTCTGTCAGAGACAGCAAATGACTTGGAGGAGCAGTTAAACGGAGTGGACAGTGTCTTGAAAGGAGGATGTAAGATGAACATCAACAAAAGCAAAACGAGGATAGTGGAATGTAGTCGAATTAAGTCGGGTGATGCTAAGGGAATTAGATTAGGAAATGAGATACTTTAAGTAGTAAAGAAGTTTTGCTATTTGGGGAGCAAAATAACTGATGATGGTCGAAGTAGAGAGGATATAAAATGTAGACTGGCAGTGGCAAGGAAAGCGTTTCTGAAGAAGAGAAATTTGTTAACATGTAGTATAGATTTAAGTGTCAGGAAGCAATTTCTGAAAGTATTTGTATATGGTGTAGCCATGTATGGAAGTGAGACATGGACGATAAATAGTTTGCACAAGAAGAGAATAGAAGCTTTCGAAATGTGGTGCTACAGAAGAATGCTGAAGATTAGATGGGTAGATCACATAACTAATGAGGATGTGTTGAATAGGATTGGGGAGAAGAGAAGTTTGTGGCACAACTTGACCAGAAGAAGGGATCGGTTGGTAGGACATGTTCTGAGGCATCAAGGAATCACCAATTTAGTATTGGAGGGCAGCGCGGAGGGTAAAAATCGTAGAAGGAGACCAAGAGATGAATACACTAAGCAGATTCAGAAGGATGTAGGTTGCAGTAGGTACTGGGAGATGAAGAAGCTTGCACAGGATAGAATTGCATCGAGAGCTGCATCAAACCAGTTTCAGGACTGAAGACCACAACAACAACAATATATATTTTAAAATTTCTGTTAATTAGCTTTATATGTGTCTATCACTATCCCTAATGGAGGAAACGCTTCTTGTTATTTGTTAACTTCATTTTGAAATTTAGAGCGTCTATAAACAAAACGTTATGCAGTCGCCTTCCAGATATTCGATGTGCAATCATGATAACTGTAGTCCACAATTTTGATCACTTACTATTGTTTGCTGGCCACACTGTCTACAGTGTCTAACTGCCTGAGAAAGGGGTATCTGAAAACGAGATGGTCAGCGGAACCTTCCTCTTCACATTCACAAATTAGTGTGTTACTACATCCCACTCGGTGAAAATGTTTGAGATATGGGCAGTGACCTCTTAAAAGAAGCACCAAATTTCAAGTAGAGGCAATGTCGCGCAATTTGAATTGATGAGTGGGGATGTGCTGTAAACCCGCCTTGCAGTGTTTCTAGTGGCTCTGTCAGATTTGCCATTCACCTAACTTCCAGGCTCGTAATCGCGTCCAGTCACTGGCAGCGAGGCCCACAGCGACGTTGGAGACAGCTATGTGATGTGACAGCACCAGAAATTTATAGTCAGCAGTTCCAGCACTGGTAGTCTTTTGCATACTTTTACCCACTTTCTGGGTAAAAGATTTTGTATGTTCTAGAAAGTTTCTTTACTCGTCTAAAAGAATGCCTAAATATCTACAAGCAGTGCTACTTTTTTACAGGGATTCTGTCAAGCCTCGTACGATTTCTGGCAAGAGAAACTCTTACCTTACCTTCTCTCGTACCTAGTGCCATTGTGTTGCACTGCTAATTATTTGCATATACAACATATAGTCTTTTTAGTGCTACAAGGACCGTTCAATAAGTAATGCGACATATTTTTTTCCTGAAAGCAGGTTCGTATTATTCAGGATTCCAATGAACCACATTATTCCCCACACTTCTGCCTACAAAACTCCACTTGAAAAGTTCTCTGAATTATTTAAACTCGTGTATGTAAGTCTTAAGTTCGTACCTTAGCACTTCGTAATGCTTATTTCGTTATCCAAATTTGCAAACTTCGGAGCAGGGAAACAGAAGAATTTCAAAATTTAATTTTGAATGGAAATATGTGGAGCACAAACTACCTGATGCGAAATCCAGACTAACTGCTACATCAAACAATTCACCTGCAAGAGACCAATGAGTTTTCAATGATACTTAGATATGCTTATATGCTTTCTTTTTTTCTTCTTTTTGGGTCATCATCCTACTGACTGGTTTGATGCAGCCCGCCACGAATTCTTGCGAAATCCACACTAACTGCTACATCAAACAATTCGCCTGCAAGAGAGCAATAAGTTTTCAATGAAACTTAGATATGCTTATATTCTTTTTTTTTTTTTGGGTCATCAGTCTACTGACTGGTTTGATGCGGCCCGCCACGAATTCCTTTCCTGTGCTAACCTCTTCGCCTCAGAGTAGCACTTGCAACCTACGTCCTCAATTATTTGCTTGACATATTACAGTCTCTGTCTTCCTCTACAGTTTTTGCCCTCTACAGCTCCCTCTAGTACCATGGAAGTCATTACCTCATGTCTTAGCAGAAGTCCTATCATCATGTCCCTTCTCCTTATCAGTGTTTTCCACATATTCCTTTTCTCTCCGATTCTGCGTAGAACCTCCTCATTCCTTACCTTATCAGTCCACCTAATTTTCAACATTCGTCTATAGCACCACATCTCAAATTCTTCTATTCTCTTCTGTTCCGGTTTTCCCACAGTCCATGTTTCACTACCATACAATACTGTACTCCAGACGTACATCCTCAGAAATTTCTTCCTCAAATTAAGGCCGGTATTTGTTATTAGTAGGCTTCTCTCGGCCAGAAATGCCTTTTTTGCCATAGCGAGCCTGCTTTTGATGTCCACCTTGCTCCGTCCGTCATAGGTTATTTTACTGCCTAGGTAGCAGAATTCCTTAACTTCATTGACTTCGTGACCATCAATCCTGATGTTAAGTTTCTCGCTGTTCTCATTTTTACTACTTCTCATTACCTTCGTCTTTCTCCGATTTACTCTCTAACCATACTGTGTACTCATTAGACTGTTCATTCCGTTCAGCAGATCATTTAATTCTTCTTCACTTTCACTTAGGATAACAATGTCATCAGCGAATCGTATCATTGAAATCCTTTCACCTTGTATATTAATTCCACTCCTGAACCTTTCTTTTATTTCCATCATTGCTTCCTCGATGTACAGATTGAAGAGTAGGGTGCGAAAGGCTACAGCATTGTCTTACATCCTTCTTAACTCGAGCACTTCGTTCTTGATCGTCGACTCTTATCATTCCCTCTTGGTTGTTGTACATATTGTATATGACTGGTCTCTCCCTATAGCTTACCCCTACTTTTTTTAGAATCTCGAACAGCTTGCACCATTTCATATTGTCGAACGCTTTTTCCGGGTCGATAAATCCTATGAACGTGTCTTGATTTTTCTTTAGCCTTGCTTCCATTATTAGCCGTAACGTCAGAATTGCCTCTCTCGTGCCTTCACTTTTCCTAAAGCCAAACTGATCGTCACCTAGCGCATTCTCAATTTTCTTTTCCATTCTTCTGTATATTATTCTTGTAAGCAGCTTCCATGCATGAGCTGTTAAGCTGATTGTGCGATAATTCTCGCACTTGTCAGCTCTTTCCGTCTTCGGGATTGTGGGGATGATGCTTTACCGAAAGTCAGATGGTATGTCGCCAGACTCATATATTCTAAACTCCAAAGTGAATAGTCGTTTTGTTACCACTCCTCCTTATGATTTTAGAAATTCTGATGGAATGTTATATATCCCTTCTGCCTTATTTGACCGCATGTCCTCCAAAGTTCTTTTAAATTCCGATTCTAATACTGGATCCCCTATCTCTTCTAAATCGACTCCTGTTTCTTCTTCTATCACATCAGACAAATACTGACCCTCATAGAGGCTTTCAATGTATTCTTTCCACCTATCTGCTCTCTCCTCTGCATTTAACAGTGGAATTCCCGTCCCACTCTTAATGTTACCACCGTTGCTTTTAATGTCACCAAAGGCTGTTTTGACTATCCTGTATGCTAAGTCTGTCCTTCTGACAATCATATCTTTTTCGATGTTTTCACATTTTTTCTGCAGTCATTTCGTCTTAGCTTCCCTGCACTTCTTATTTATTTCATTCCTCAGCGACTTGTATTTCTGTATTCCTGATTTTTCCGGAACATGTTTGTACTTCCTCCTTTCATCAATCAACTGAAGTATTTCTTCTGATACCCATGGATTCTTTGAAGCTTCCTTCTTTGTACCTATGTTTTCCCTCCCAACTTTCTGTGATGGCCCTTTTTAGAGATGTAAGTTCCTCTTCAACTGTGCTGCCTACTGCTCTATTCCTTATTGCTGTATCTATAGCGTTAGAGAACTTCAAACGTATCTCGTCATTTCTTAGAACTTCCATATCCCACTTCTTTGCTTATTGATTCTTCCTGACTAATGTCTTGAACTTCAGCCTACTCTTCATCACTACTATATTGTGATCTGAGTCTATATCTGCTCCTGGGTACCCCATACAATCCAGTATCTGATTTCGGAATGCTTGGATGTAATCTTATTGAAATCTTCCCGTATCTCCCGGCCTTTTCCAAGTATACCTCCTCGTCTTCTGATTCTTAAACAGAGTATTCGCTATTACTAGCTGAAACGTGTTACAGAACTCAATTAGTCTTTCTCCTCTTTCATTCCTTGTCCCAAGCCCATATTCTCCTATAACCTTTTCTTCTACTCCATCCCCTACAACTGCATTCCAGTCGCCCATGACTATTAGATTTTCGTCCCCCTTTACATACTGCATTACCCTTTCAATATCCTCATACACTTTCTCTATCTGTTCATCTTCAGCTTGCGACGTCGGCATGTATACCTGAACTATCGTTGTCGGTCTGCTGTCGATTCTGATTAGAACAACCCGGTCACTGAACTGTTCACAGTAACCCACCCTCTGCCCTACCTTCCTATTCATAACGAATCCTACACCTGTTATACCATTTTCTGCAGCTGTTGATATTACCCGATACTCGTCTGACCAGAAATTCTTGTCTTCCTTCCACTTCACTTCACTGACCCCTGCTATATCTAGATTGAGCCTTTGCATTACCCTTTTCAGATTTTCTAGTTTCCCTACCAAGTTCAAGCTTCTGACATTCCACGCCCCGACTCGTAGAACATTATCCTTTCGTTGATCATTCAATCTTTTTCTCATGGTAACCTCCCCCTTGGCAGTCCCCTCCCGGAGATCCGAATGGGAGACTATTCCGGAATCTTTTGCCAATGGGGAGATCATCATGATACTTCTTCAACTACAGGCCACATGTCCTGTTGATACACGTTACGTGTCTTTAATGCAATGGTTTCCATTGCCTTCTGCATTCTCATTTCGTTGATCATTGCTGATTCTTCCGCCCCTAGGACATGAGAGTGCCCTGAACTTCTATCCGCTCCTCCGCCCTCTTTCACAAGGCCGTTGGCAGAATGAGATTGACTTCTTATGCCGGAAGTCTTCGGCCGCCAATGCTGATTACTTATCAAAATTTAGGCAGTGGCGGGGATCGAACCTGGGACCGAAGACGTTTTGATTATGAATCAAAGACACTACCCCTAGACCGAGGACAACATTAGATATGCTATCTCAATGCAAAACAAATGACGCAGATTACATTGTTGTCCTGAAGATTGCTAATCTTTACCTTTAAAGTTACCAACTATCACTGTATCAGAACTGTTATAGTAATTACAGAGTAAACGAACATAAAATTTAACGTATCTGACTTTCTGATAAAACTGATTGCAAATTCACAAGTTGGCACTTTACTGAAACCCTTTTCTGGTGCTAAGCGTCAGAACTAATACTGATATTTTCACAAAACACGCTGACGATCACTGTGCCCTACAGTGGACATAAACTTTGATGGTAACCAGCTTTCACAATAAACAATTCGCGGTGTGCAATGGGGGTTTGAGAAAACGGCCATGAAACCAAATTAAAATGGGAAACAAATCTTAACAACTGAAAAAAGTGAGAGGAAGACTCAAAGGTTAACTATGCTTCATTAAGCCATGACAACAATACATCTTTTCATAGTTCTCATTCCTAGATAGGTTAGCAAAATAATTCTTAATAACTTTTCGACCTACAATTACTATCCTTGACACTCGTTTGACCCACAAGATAAAACCAAATGTTGCATTATAGGATTTCTACAACAAACTTTAACCATACACGTTATTCTAACAATAAGAATCTACACAGCTACAAATACAAAAACACTGGGTTACCTTATAAATTGACGTTATCATTCTTGAACTCATATCATCTCATTTCCTTAAAGATTTTTCTCGAATCATATTATTACAAAAGGCTTTTTAAATAATGTTGCCTCCATTAAACGCCAGGCCAGTTTCCATCCTTTCCAAATCAAGTACATAGCTAGGCTGTCCAACACTCCCTGCTACTCTCTTCAGAAGAAGAAATCTCTATCCAATGCCTGTGGTCACAAGAACAGACTTACTAAAAATGTAGTTCTATCGAAACTACACAGGTTAAGTACGTTTATCAAATTCGCAACTTCATTCAAATTTACAGTTAAAACGTCTTGAAAATCCTCACGGGAAATAGGATGGTTACCTTTCATCACCCATCGCCTACTGGACAAGAATTTCGCAGAATGGTTCCTGTGAAAAGATACAAAGCGATAAAAATGTGGTACGTAAGTTTGATTACGAGTAATAGTTATAGAAATGCAAACAAGTGTACAAAACTTCAAGTAATAAGTAATTTTAACCCTACTTGTCGTGACACAGAACGTATGCCATAACAAGAAGCTTGCTGTGGTCAATCGGTAATCTACTTCAGTCACGAATAGTGGCATAAATACA
The DNA here is from genome assembly GCF_023897955.1 of Schistocerca gregaria. NCBI lineage: Eukaryota > Metazoa > Arthropoda > Insecta > Orthoptera > Acrididae > Schistocerca > Schistocerca gregaria. The sequence goes on from NC_064926.1 coordinate 522,859,950, forward strand.
TACAGTTTCGCAATAAGGTACAAGGCATTAAAAATTCATTGCAATTAGCTCTACAAATGTTTAAAAGAAACCAGTAACGGCAGATAAGAATTCCTGTCACTTCAAACGAAAAGTAAGAAAGATACACGACTTTCATGCTACATGGTACAAAACTTTACAAAGTAGTTACAATTCTTTGTTCAAATGTTTAAGAGAATGATACGAAGACAAGTGAATATTCTTGTCAGTTCAAATAAAACAAGAAAGTTATAAACTTTTACAGTATGATAGAAAAATACATAGAACTGTCGATTCACAATTATTAAGAAAACTTATGAAGACAACCTCATGCCATGGGAGAAACAGAGTATCAGAGCAAAATGTCACATGCATCGCTGTTTTGTCACACACGCTTTTCATAGTTGCACTAACATGGTAGCCTGAACACATTCCCAGGACAGACATAGGGAGTATGTTACTTCCCCTACTTTTTCTCCACTGACAACCCACAGGGCTCAAAATAAATATGTTATCCAAGCAGACTCAGGGAGGATGAAGTATCGTGTCATAACATCCACTGACAACCCATAATCTGAAGAGCTACAATCACTCATGTAGAACTGCCATAATGAGTAGTGTTTCCCTTGGTCCATCTTTCATAAGGTGAGACATGGTGTGACTGAGACATGGAGTGACACTCAACTTAGCACCACAGTAAAAAGCATGAAGTCATCCAGCATTATCTTTCCATTAAGCTTTGTGTGTGCATGTTAACGAAGATCACCTCCACACATGTCCAGAATCCATGAAAAAAAATTTAAAAGTAATTACGTAACTGGTTACATCCATCTTAATACTGTAATGAATTATCCTAATATGTTATTCCATGTACAAGTCCCTTACTCAAAGTTCTTATGTAATGTACAATATAAACCATTATCTTATAACCTGGTTGTCACATGAAACATATATATCTCATGTCAGTAAAATTCAGATGTTATTTTAATCACATTGCTCAAACATGTATACAACTGATCATCATTTTGGCGTCAACTGTCACTGTTAAGTACTCATCTCTATTCGTATAGTACATAATGTAAATGAAAGGAATTGGATCCAGTTTTCTAGTTGGAGCCTTGTATCTGTCTTGCTATAATAATAACAGCCAGGTATACCATATACTGCAAAATTAGGAACAACTATGGTGATCACCAAAACAGGCAGTTGTTATGTACACACTCTTAGAACAGAAAATTTTCATTAACAATCTGCAAGGTCTTGGAAATACGATCAAGCAGCAACCACAAAATAGCTCTATGATGTGTTGAGCGATTCCTCACAAAGGTGTACATACAAAGCACAGTTCTGAAAGAAAATGTTCATGTTATATGTATTTAAGTTATTATTTCTCTGGTACACACCTTACCTGAAAAGTCAATATTACGCCACATGCAGTAGAATTACTGTGACAAGAATCATCCTTTACCCCTCATTGTCTACCTCAAATAATTGTCCATAAAAACATCCAAGTGCGTCATCACTACTGAAATAACATCATCTTTGCTTGACATTGGCTTTCTGAAATACTTGTTCAGAAAAACATCTCTTCACCTATATAAAAATCATAATTCAATACATATTGTTCCTTCATTATTGCTCAGCATAAGTACCATTTACATTATTGTATAATATCAAGACCTATTCCATCACAGAAATGTAGCTACATCATAATCACATTATCTCCTACCTTGTGATCTCAGTACTTCTTTTAACACATGTTCACTTTCTCACAATACAAACATTCATCTGGAATTCATTGTTTACTCTCTTCTTGTATACCAATGGAATAACATAAGGTGGAACAAAAAATTTCTCATGTTCCATGACTTTAAATTCATAAAGAAAATTTTATGTGGTATCAGGTTTGTTGACAAATGCTTCGGAATATTACTGTAAGACGTCTAAAAACTCTTGCCTATCTACTTTAGTATCGTCCTTTACACTGCATGTCAACTGTCTACTTAATCATGTATAATCTCAGAGATATCAAAAGACAGGACCATCTTCTCAGAAGTGCTTATAACCAACAGCTTCATTGGATGTTTGTTACTCTGACGAAGATAAAAATTTCAAATAGTTGATACCTTCCACATCCTTAGAAATTGAATCCTCAAACTGTCAACAGACTAGCTTACCATCGACTTCGACTTTTGCCTTAGCATAATTAAAGTTTACAATAGTCTTGCATTCAGTCAAGAAATCAGCACCTAATGTCATTTGCGTAGTGAGAAGGGGCACAATTAAGAAGCTGGCATATAACTGATGACCTTGGCAAATGAAATCTAAACGTGTCTGTTTCGTAACCCTTACGTTTATTCCAATAATTTCACCAGTAATTTTGGTTTATTGCACTGGAAATGGACAAACAGTTGACTTCAGACATTTAGTGAAAGCTGCCTCACGGATATGCAAAGTAGAACTACCTAATACCATTGATAAAGTGACTTTTCCAACACAAATTGAAATTATAGGTTGGATTATGATGTTCTGATTGTCTACCTTCTCTTCCAACAAGGTATCTCTAATATCACCAAACTGGACAAAATTTATTCGACTATCCTCTGAATCCATGTTATAAAATGTTTTCCTAAGAAACAGACACCACAATCCACTACCATATCATTAATCATGTCACCTATTGCTTGTGGAGGTACAACTGTTTCACATTCACTGTCGCCCAAGGCAAATAAGAGTTACCCAGTCAAAAACACTAATTTCCTTTAAGTTTAGTGCTTCGTCATCATCAGTCTCTACATTAACAGATTATGATCGATATCACCTAACATCTGTTCCTCATTTTCATTACCATTACACTTTTCATTACCATTACACTTTTCAATGTATGATTTTTGTGATATGAATGGAGGAATTCTCTGTATCGACGAACGAGCCCTTTGCCGCATTGCCATCAGTCGTCACGTCTAATATCACAAGGATCAGCTACTACAGCACGGCGTTCAGGACTAAAATTTCCACGATCGTGCCCCTTCTGATTATTTCTTTTGTAACAACTGTTAACGATCACACGAACCATCTCATGTTTGGTTATAATGATAGTCACATTCCCTGAAATCAGTGCTCTTAGTTTCTCGATTTGAACTAAGGTTTCACCTTTCGCGCCAATTACTATTATTTCTTTCATTATACTGTTTTCTTTTGAAATCACCATTATTGCAGTATCGTCTTAGGTTCCTAAAACTGCGGCCTCTGTTTCAGCGTCGGAAATTGCCGCGATTGTTACACTCCCTCGCAAGCCAATTGTATGAATAATTGTGATCACAGCTATTAGAAAATTGATTATTCTGTTGATAACTGTTGTTATGTTTTTCGGAATACTCGTGATCTGATCTGCTTCGTTGTTACTGGAAGTTTTGTCTGTTTCTGTCTCTGTATGTATTTCATGAGTGAAATTTCTCACTGTCAGCTTCGAGTTCTTGCAATAAATTTTGGAAAGACACAATGTCATCTATACAGTGTCTTGCCAAAATAGTGTGTCGCAAGCGTGTCCGTAGTTTAGTAGACCAGATTCTTATCACGTAAGCGCAATTGTACGGATTCGATAAGAACTGATTCTTGCGCACCATGGGCTGAAAGTAATCTGCCGGCCTGGAAAAAACTGACCCATCAAAACTATTTAAGATAATACTGTTTTTTAACTCTGTCTTGTGTTGTTCCAGACCAGTATCCCGACAAGAGTGTATGAGAAATTCCATTTTCCGTTTGGCATTCTTGAGAGACTGTTGTTACTCTTCTGGCTGATTCAGGTTCCACGAGGGTTTCCCAGAAAGTAAGGCGCCGCATTTTTTTTCAACAATTCTTTATTGGACATATTTAGAGTTACACACATTATAAAAGGGTGTTTTATCTACATACCCTATCTTTGCACGTTGTTTGCCGCGTGGGGTGGCCGTGTGGTCTAGAGCGCCTTGCCTCGGTTCGCGCGGTTCCCCGTTGCGTGTATGTTGCCGTCAGTGTAAGTTAGTTTAAGTTAGATTAAGTAGTGTGTAAGCCTATGGACTGATGACCTTAACAGTTTGGTCGCATAGGAACTTACCACAAATTTCCAAGTTTTTCCACGTTGTCTCCATCCCTTTCTTTGGCCTTCCTCGAGCGCCGTGGATGGTCTCCCCGACCGCTGCAGATGGAGCTCCGCCGTACCGCCTTCTGATGACCTCACCCTCCGTACCCAGCGCCTAACTGTGCTTCTGTCGACAGCAGGTGCTCCGTATACTTTGCACAAGCGTTTGTGAATTTCCCCACAGTGTCTCCCCCTGCAGTGAGAAATTCAAAGACGGCACATTGTTTGTAACGTTATAATATAATAAAAAATATAAAATATATGGAAATAATGAGATTAATGTTTCGGCGCTCAGACAGGCACAATATGCTGTATCTGTAAATGGGTTCATATTATTTCTGTATGGACGAAATAGTCCTTCTCTTGCTGTAGATTTATGCTTCATCATCATCACTTATGGCTGATTATGCCTTTCAGCGTTCAGTCTGGAGCATAGCCCCCCTTAGAAAATTCCTCCATGATCCCCTATTCAGTGCTACACTGGTGCCTCTTCTGATGTTAAACCTATTACTTCAAAATTATGCTTAACCGACTCCAGGTACCTTCTCCTTGGTGTGCCCCGACTCCTCCCGGACCCATGAGTCTCTTGAGTAACCTTGCTTCTCCCATGCGTTTAACATGACCCCACCATCTAAGCTTGTTCGCCCTGACTGCTGCATCTATAGAGTTCATTCCCAGTTTTTCTTTGATTTCCTCGTTGTGGACACCCTCCTGCCATTGTTCCCATCTACAAGCACCTGCAATCATCCTAGCTACTTTCATATCCGTAACCTGAACCTTGTTGATAAGGTAGCCTGAATTCACCCAGCTTTCGCTCCCATATAACAAAGTTGGTCGAAAGATTGAACAGTGGACAGATAACTTAGTCTTGGTACTTACTTCCTTCTTGCAGAAGAGAGTAGATCGTAGCTGAGCGCTCACTGCATTAGCTTTGCTACACCTCGCTTCCAGTTCTTTCACTATGTTGCCATCCGGTGAGAATATGCATCCTAAGTACTTGAAACCGTCCACCTGTTCTAACTTTGTTCCTCCTATTTGGCACTCAACCGGTTTATAATTCTTTCCCACTGACATTACTTTCGTTTTGGAGAAGATAATCTTCATACCATAGTCCTTACATTTCTGATCTAGCTCTGAAATATTAGTTTGCAAACTTTCAATCGAATCTGCCATCACAACTAAGTCATCCGCATATGCAAGACTGCCTATTTTGTGTTCACATATCTTAATCTCACCCAGCCAGTCTATTGTTTTCAACATATGATCCATAAATAATATGAACAACAGTGGAGACAGGTTCCAGCCTTGTCTTACCCCTGAAACTACTCTGAACCATGAACTCAATTTACCGTCAACTCTAACTGCTGCCTGACTATCCATGTAAAGACGGTTAATTGCTTGCAAAAGTTTGCCTCCTATTCCATAATGTCGTAAAACTGACAATAACTCCCTCCTAGGAACACGGTCATATGCCTTTTCTAGATCTATAAAACATAGATGCAATTCCCTGTTCCACTCACAACGCTTCTCCATTATTTCCCGTAAGCTAAAGATCTGGCCCTGACAACCTCTAAGAGGCCTAAACCCACACTGATTTTCATCCAGTTGGTCCTCAACTAATACCCGCACTTTCCTTTCAACAATACCTGAGAAGATTTTACCCACAACGCTGATTAAAGAGATATCTCTGTAGCTGTTACAGTCTTTTCTGTTTTCATGTTTAAAGATTGGTGTGATTACTGCTTTTGTCTAGTCTGATGGAACCTGTCCTGAATCCCATGCCATTTCAATTATCCTGTGTAGCCATTTAAGACCTTACATTCCACTGTATTTGATGAGTTCCGACTTAATTTCTTCCACCCCAGCTGCTTTATTGCACTGCAATCTACCGACCATTTTCTCCACTTCCTCAAATGTGATCCCATTTCCATCATCATTCCTATCCCATTCTACCTAGAAATCTGAAACATTACTGATCGCATTTTCACCTACATTGAGCAACTCTTCAAAATATTCCCTGCATCTGCCAAGGCATCCACAGGATTCACCAGCAGTTTTCCTGACCTGTCCAAAATACTTGTCGTTCTTACCTTCCTTTCGAAGACTGCTAATTACACTCCAGAATGGTTTTCCAGCAGCTTGACCCATCGTCTCCAACCTGTTTCCAAAGTCTTCCCAACATTTCTTCTTAGATGCTGCAATTATCTGCTTGGCTTTGTATCTTTCTTCAACATAACTTTTTCTGTCTACCTGAGTTCTAGTATATAGCCATTTTTGATACGCCTTCGTTTTCCTTTTACAGGCTGCCTTGACTGTGTCATTCCACCAAGCTGTTTGCTTCATCCTACTTTTACACACTACTGTTCCAAGATATTCTTTAGCCACTTCTAGTACTGTGTCCCTGTACCTTGTCCATTCCTTTTCCATTGACTGTAATTGACTACATTTAACTAACTGGTACCTTTCTGAGATTGCTGTTATGTACTTGTGCCTGATTTCCTTATCCTGAAGTTTCTCCACTCTTACCCTCCTACATATGGACCTGACTTCCTGCACTTTCGGCCTCACAATCCCCATTTCACTGCAGATTAAATAATGATCAGTGTCATCAAAGAATCCCCTAAATACACGTGTGTCCCTCACAGCATTCCTTAATTCCTGATCTGTTATTACATAGTCAATGACAGATCTGGTTCCCCTGCCTTCCCAAGTATACCGGTGAATGTTCTTATGTTTAAAAAAGGAGTTTGTGATTACTAAGCCCATACTGGCACAGAAATCCAAGAGTTGTTTCCCATTCCTGTTGGCCTCCATATTCTCTCCAAATTTACCCATAACCTTTTCATACCCTTCTGTTCGATTTCCAATCCTGGCGTTAAAATCACCCATGAGCAGAACACTGTCCTTGTCCTTTACTCTAACAACTACATCACTGAGTGCCTCATAAAAACTATCCATCTTATCTTGATGTGTCGCTTCACAATGCGAATATACTGACACATTCCTAATTTTTTTGCTAGACACTGTCAAATCTATCCACATCAGTCGTTCGTTTACCTACCTTATTGCAACTACGCTGGGTTCCATTTCTCTCCTGATGTAAAGCCCTACACCCCATTGTGGTATTCCTGCTTTGACTCCTGACAGGCAGACCTTGCATTCTCCCACTTCCTCTTCTTCCTCACCCCTTACCCGAATGTCACTAACAGCTAAAACGTCCAGTCCCATCTTACTTGCAGCCTCTGCCAGCTCTACCTTCTTCTTAGAGTAGCCCCCATTGATATTAATAGCTCCCCATCTCATTAACATTTGTTTGCCAAGTCATATTTATGCTTACAAATTAATAATACTACGCCTGATCGTCGCATTCATTTACAAAATCTTAACCGTGTTCATCATTTCCTTTGTAATCGGATCATCGTATTAGCTCCGAAGTACACAGGTGGGCTTCTTGAATTGTTGTATATTACAGTACCACTTTGAATAGTAAATCAATTTTTCACTAATGAAATACGAACGTATTGTTTCTTCTTCATACATCAAAAATACAAACTTGTTTACTTATTCTCTCAACCCCAAATGGCAACCACTGATTACGCTCTAAAATGACTTGCGTCTACCTTCGTTCATTCGCAAAGAGCGAGGAACAGGAAGAAACGTGTTACGTTTTTTTAAGATTCGAAAATAAAAAATACATGACAGTAGGCGCTGGCTCTACGCTGAGCTACCGCTTCACCTTTCCTTTTTGCCTTTAAAGGAAACAAAAACACAAAAGCAAGAAATGCAAAAGGTATAAGGTATATCATAACGTACGTGACCTACAGACGCCATTTTGAAACTGCCCTGCAGCTACACTATCTGACGGAAGTGACAGAAACTTGGCCCTCTCACTGAGGAGGCTTCATATAATATGTACCTAACGTTTCTCATTCGCAGCATTGTTTTGGCCCATAAAAAAATGCGTTGCATTACTTTCTGGGAAACCTTCGTATATAGCATCAAACACGCTAATGGCCATTAAAATTGCTACACCAAGAAGAGATGCAGTTGATAAACGGGTATTCATTGGACAAATATATTATACTGGAACTGACATGTGATTACATTTTCACGCAATTTGGGTGCATAAATCCTGAGAAATCAGTACCCAGAACAACCACCTCTGGCCGTAATAACGGCCATGATACGCCTGGGCATTGAGTCAAACAGTGCTTGGATGGCGTGTACAGAAGCCCATGCAGCTGCAACACGATACTACATTTCATCAAGAGTAGTGATTGGGGTATTGTGACGAGTCAGTTGCTCGGCCACCATTGACCAGACATTTTCAATTGGTGAGAGATGTAGAGAATGTGCTGGCCAGGGCAGCAGTCGAATATTTTCTGTATCCGTACAGGACCTGTAATATGTGGTCGCTCATTATCGTGCTTAAATGTAGGGTTTCACATGGATCGAATGAAGGGTAGAGCCACGGGTCGTAACACTTATTAAATGTAACGTCGACTCTTCAAAGTGCCGTCAATGCGAACAAGAGGTGACCGAGACGTGTAACCAGTGGCACCCCATACGATCACGCCGGGTGATACGCCAGTATGGCGATGACGAATACACGCTTCCAATGTGGGTTAACCGCGATGTCGCCAAACACGGATGAGACATCATGATACTGTAAACACAACCTGGATTCATCGGGAAAAATTACGTTTTGCCATTCGTGCAGCCAGGTTCGTCGTTGAGTACACCATCGCAGGCGCTCCCGTATGTGATGCAGCGTCAAGGGTAACCGCAGCCATGGTGTCCGAGCTGATAGTCCATGCTGCTGCAAACGTCGTCGAACTGTTCGTGCAGATGGTTGTTGTCCTGCAAACGTCCCCATCTGTTGACTGACGGATGGAGACGTGGCAGCACGATCCGTTACAGCCATGCAGATAAGACGCCAACAACAACAGGTCTGACATGTGCAGCATAGTACTTAAATGTTCTGCTTGGCACTCCATCATAATCATGAAAGTCCTTAGTCTTCAGTGATTTAATTATTGACTCAATATCCCCTTGTCAGTATCATAGAGGAGTATTTCAGAGATCAGTCTTGGAAAGGAATTTTCCCAAATAGTTATATGATGTCCTGAAGAAACTAATTTTTTTTTAACTCACCAGAAATGACTGTTAAGTACTGTGCATATATATCTGACTTATCAGTAACAGAAATATTTTTGCTACGAACCGACTTTATATCGTCGACCTTGTGCTGCTGACCAGACACTTCCTTCACAACTGGCCATACGGCTTTATTTTTATCCTATGAATTGCCTATTCTATTTCCGTACTACGTATTCTTTGCCTTCATAATAACATTTTTAAGCTCCTTACAGTACTCTATGTAATGGGCTACTGGAGCTTGATTGTGAATACTTCTATTATTTTGATATAATTCCCACTTTGTTCTACAAGATATCCTTATCACACTAGTCAGCCACCCAGGCTGCCTATTGTTGCTAGTACCCTGTTTAGAATGTTCTAATGTAAAGCAACTCTCAAAGAGCATGAGAAATGTGTTAAAAAAGCATTATATTTGTCATCTATGTTATCAGCACTATAAACATCCTGCTATTCTTGTTCCTTAAAGAGGTTTAAGCAACTCTCTACTGCCATTTGGCAGTAGAGGGTGGCATTTGTGTGAGTACAAAACCCTATTAAACTTAAAATTTGTGCATTATGCTTTGAAGGCTATTCACCCTCCTGCTAACAGAATGCCCAACTAGTAATCAAGAATGAATAAAAATATTGCCTGTGACTGAACTACTGCCGACCGCTGCGACCGAACGGTTCCTGGCGCTTCAGTCCGGAATCGCGCTACTGCTACGGTCGCAGGTTCGAATCCTACCTGAGGCATGGATGTGTGTGAAATCCTTACGTTAGCTAGGTTTCAGTTGTTCTAAGACTTGGGGCTGATGACCTGAGATGTTAAGTCGCATAGTGCTTGGAGCCATTTGAACCATTTTGGATTGGGTATTGTTCCCTTGCACCGTAGTTAGAAAAACACAGTCTGTATCAGATTATACGAGTTTAGAAGATCTAACAACATCCTTTTTCTTGCACAATCATATAGAAAATTAATATTGACGTCAGCACATACCACTAATTTCTGGTACTTCCTATAAAGTGAACCAAGAACCCTCTCTAGTTTGAACAGAAATGCTCTGAAGTCAGAATTGGGTACCTATAAACAACAACAATTAGGAGTTTGGTTTCACTAAATTTAACTGCCCCTGCACAACATTCAAATATCTATTCAGTGCAGTGCTGTGATACGTCTATGTACTGAAACAGGGCGTGCCGTAGTGGCCGTGCGGTTCTAGGCGCTACAGTCTGGAACCGAGCGACTGCTACGGTCGCAGGTACGAATCCTGCCTCGGGTATGGATGCGTGTGATGTCCTTAGGTTAGTAAGGTTTAATTAGTTCTAGGCGACTGATGAGCTCAGAAGTTAAGTCGCATAGCGCTTAGAGCCATTTTGAACTGAATCGGGGTACTGTTGTTTACGCACATGGCCACACCCCCGACCCGCAAGGAACTCCTTGAAAAACAGCCAGCTAATCTGTGCCCTGCTAAAGGAACCCTCTAAATTGTCAAATTATTTAAGTGGGTCTCCTATATACCAATAATTTCAGAGTCAACATCTATAAGCAATTCTCCAACTTTATGTCTAATACCTCTTATATTTTGTTGACATATGCTAATCCCTTCTTTACCTGAAAACATGACATCCTCTGAAGGTGAGCCCTTAGTTTCAGGGACTCAGTTTTAGCGGGTATACCTATCAGCCGACTTCAGTCTAAAAAAGCTGCAGCTCTAACACGAACTACTACAGGAATTTTTCCATGAGTGAACCCAGCACCACCCACTACACTGTCACCTATAAGCTTTGCCAGCTTCCCTTCCCATACCTACTGGGGTGCAGGCGATGCCTAGTGAAACACGATCTTCTGATATACTCAGGTGGCACCACTGCATTATGACCCATGCCCTCTACCATCAGTGCCTCCGCCAGCCCTATGTTAACAGCATTAAGATGAGGCCGATCATGACGCTGAAACAGTTGAAGGAAATGCACGTAGTTTACGTAAATACAGTATCTTTAGCGGTTCACCATCATATTGTGGGGAGGCAGACGTGGAGGTTTATGTCGGACAGGAACCTTGGGTGTAGTGTTTTCACGATGAAGAGTACCCTCGCCAACAGCACAAACTGCAAGTGGTCTCATGGAAGGGCGTACATCTGTGGCAGGAAACACGCCACGCTGTACAGCAGTGTCACAGGGGGGATTGGTGGGTAAACTGTCAGAATCGAGCACTAAAACTGTATGCGGCACTTCACCAATCAGTTCAGATTCCTTGCAGATAGGCTCTGTAAGTACTTTGGCGTCCTCCTTAGAGACAGACGTTAGCAAAATATCTCGTTAATAACTTTTTTGTGTCATTACTATCGTTAACACTTCTTTCGACCATAAGACAAAACCACATGTTGGTTTACGAGATTTAAACAGCAAACTTAAACCATACAAAATGTTCTAACTATAAGAAACTACACAGTTACAAATTGGAAAAGGCTCGATTACCATAAAATCTGCCTTTGTCATTGTTTTCATATCATCTCATTTCCCCCAAAGCTTTTTTCTCAAAAAATATTATTACAAAAATCTTTTTAAATAATGTTGCCTCATTATACGACAGACCAGTTTCCATCCTTTTCAAACCAAGCGCATAGCCAGACCGTCCAAGACACCCTGCTACTCTCTCCAAAATAAGAATTAACTCTCTGACCAACATCTGTCGTCTCAAGAACAGGTTTACAAACAGTATGGTTACTTCGCTACTAAGATATTGAGTACATTTATCAGATTCGGAATTTCATTCAAATTTATGGATAAACTTCTTGAAACTCCTTGTTGCAAACAGGACAGCTACCATCCACGTTCAGTGCGCAAGACGTACAGTACCTTACAGGAGGGCAGCTCTGCTGGTCTACATCGGAGCCAACGTCTTGCTGCCTCAATAACCTCCCCATCATCCAAGTACTGCTTCCCTCGAAGTGCATACTTTATTTTGAAAAATAAATGGAACTCTTTAAGTGCGAAGGAGACCAGTCCAGACAAGCTTTGTGAGCTTCTCGTGTTCAAAAATGTTCAAATATATGTGACATCTTATGGGACTTAACCGCGAAGGTCATCAGTCCCTAAGCTTACACACTACTTAACCTAAATTATCCTAACGACAAACACACACACACATGCCCGAGGGAGGACTCGAACCTCCGCCGCGTCAGCCGCACAGTCCACGACTGCAGCGCGCCAGACCGCTCGGCTAATCCCGCGCGGCTGCTTCTCTGCGATGCGCTGACTAGTGTGGGGCCTGTCGTTGTCGTGGAGGAGGAGACGTCCGTCTGCATTTTTCTAGTGACGAACACGATGAAGTCGTTTCTGCTGTTGCCTGAGGGTAGCACAATACACTTCAGTGCTGTTCGTTGCACCACGAGGGAGGGTGTGAATCGGAAGACCGTTATCATGAACTACCGGCTGAGCTTTTGAACGTTTTCTATGGAGGAAGGGCGGTGTGACGCCACCTAATGGACTGCTGTTTTGCGTCCGGTTCGAAGAGATGACCCCACGTTTCATCGCCGGTGACGACAACCTCATCACCATCAGCCACCTAACGCACAAGCATTTCCTCACATATGGTTCTTCGTGGCTCATTATGCTCTTCTTCTATTGGGCACACATCTTTTAGTTCCCCAACGAGTATGTCACCGCTATCAATAAAACGCCCAGTTGAGGAGGTTGTGTTTGACTGTGATACTTGGACCACCTCGAATCAATGTGTCCTCGCTTTACAAGATCTACTACATCTACATCTACATTTATACTCCGCAAGCCACCCAGCGGTGTGTGGCGGAGGGCACTTTACGTGCCACTGTCATTAACTCTCTTTCCTGTTCCAGTCTCGTATGGTTCGCGGGAAGAACGACTGTCTGAAAGCCTCCGTGCGCCCTCTAATCTCTCTAATTTTACATTCGTCATCTCCTCGGGAGGTATAAGTAGGGGGAAGCAATATATTCGATACCTCATCCAGAAACGCACCCTCTCGAAACCTGGGGAGCAAGCTACACCGCGATGCAGAGCGCCTCTCTCTTGCAGAGTTTGCCACTTGAGTTTGTTAAACATCTCCGTAACGCTATCACGGTTACCAAATAACCCTGTGACGAAACGCACCGCTCTTCTTTGTATCTTCACTATCTCCTCCGTCAACCCGATCTGGTACGGATCCCATACTGATGAACAATACTCAAGTATAAGTCGAACGAGTGTTTTGTAAGCCACCTCCTTTGTTGATGGACTACATTTTATGAGGACTCTCCCAATGAATCTCAACCTGGTACCCGCCTTACCAACAATCAATTTTATATGATCATTCCACTTCAAATCGTTCCGCACGCATACTCCCAGATATTTTACAGAAGTAACTGCTACCAGTGTTTGTTCCGCTATCATATAATCATACAATAAAGTATCTTTCTTTCTATGTATTCGAAATACATTACATTTGTCTATGTTAAGGGTCAGTTGCCACTCCCTGCACCAAGTGCATATCCGCTGCAGATCTTCCTGCATTTCGCTACAATTTTCTAATGCTGCAACATCTCTGTATATTACAGCATCATCCGCGAAAAGTCGCATGGAACTTCCGACACTATCTACTAGGTCATTTATATATATTATGAAAAGCAATGGTCCCATAACACTTCCCTGTGACACACCAGAGGTTACTTTAACGTCTGTAGACGTCTCTCCATTGATAACAACATGCTCTGTTCTGTTTGCTAAAAACTCTTCAACCCAGCCACACAGCTGGTCTGATATTCCGTAGGCTCTTACTTTGTTTATCAGTCGACAGTGCGGAAATGTATCGAAAGCCTACCGGAAGTCAAGAAAAATAGCATCTACCTGGGAGCCTGTATCTAATATTTTCTGGGTCCCATGAACAAATAAAGCAAGTTGGGTCTCACACGATCGCTGTTTCCGGAATCCATGTTGATTCCTACAGAGTAGATTCTGGGTTTCCAAAAACGACATAATACTCGATCAAAAAAATTGATCTAAAATTCTACAACAGATCGATGTCAGAGATATAGGTCTATAGTTTTGCGCATCTGCTCGACGATCCTTCTTGAAGACTCGGACTACCTGTGCTCTTTACCAATCAATTGGAACCTTCCGTTCCTCTAGAGACTTACGGTACACGGCTGTTAGAAGGGGGGCAAGTTCTTTCGCGTACTCTGTGTAGAATCGAATTGGTATCACGTCAGGCCCAGTGGACTTCCCTCTGTTGAGTGATTCCATTTGCTTTTCTATTCCTTGGACACTTATTTCGATGTCAGCCATTTTTTCATTTGTGAGAGGATTTATAGAAGAAACTGCAGTGTGGTCTTCCTCTGTGAAACAGCTTTGGAAAGAAGAGTTTAGTATTTCAGCCTTACGCTTGTCATCCTCTGTTTCAATGGCATCATCATCCCGGAGTGTCTGGATGTTCTGTTTCGAGCCACTTACTGATTTAACGTAAGACCAGAACTTCCTAGGATTTTCTGTCAAGTCGGTACATAGAATTTTACTTTAGAATTCACTGAACGCTTCACGCATAGCCCTCCTTACGCTAATTTTGACATCATTTAAGTTCTGTTTGTTTGAGAGGTTTTGGATGCGTTTAAACTTGGAGTGAAGCCCTCTTTGCTTTCACAGTAGTTTCCTAACTTTGTTGTTGAACCACGGTGGGTTTTTCCCGTCCCTCACAGTTTCACTCGGCACGTACCTGTCTAAAACGCGTTTTAAAATTGCCGTAAATTTTTTCCATAAACACGGAACATTGTCGGAACAGAAATTTTCGTTTTGATCTGGTTTTTTTTTTTTTTTTTTTTTTTTTTTTTTTTTTTTTTTTTTTTTTTTTTTTTTTTTTTTGTCGTCATCGGTCTACTGACTGGTTTGATGCGGGCCGCCACGAATTCCTTTCCTGTGCTAACCTCCACCTAATTTTCAACATTCGTCTACAGCACCACATCTCAAATGCTTCGATTCTCTTCAGTTCCGGTTTTCCCACAGTCCATGTTTCACTACCATACAATGCTGTACTCCAGACGTACATCCTCAGAAATTTCTTCCTGAAATTAAGGCCGGTATTTGATATTAGTAGACTTCTCTTGGCCAGAAATGCCTTTTTTGCCATAGTGAGTCTGCTTTTGATATCCTCCTTGCTCCGTCCGTCATTGGTGATTTTACTGCCTAAGTAGTAGAATTCCTTAACTTCACTGACTTCGTGACCATCAATCCTGATGTTAAGTTTCTCGCTGTTCTCATTTCTACTACTTCTCATTACCTTCGTCTTTCTCCGATTTATTCTCAAACCATACTGTGTACTCATTAAACTGTTCATTCCGTTCAGCAGATCATTTAATTCTTCTTCACTTTCACTTAGGATAACAATGTCATCAGCGAATCGTATCATTGAAATCCTTTCACCTTGTATTTTAATTCCACTCCTGAACCTTTCTTTTATTTCCATCATTGCTTCCTCGATGTACAGATTGAAGAGTAGGGGCGAAAGGCTGCAGCCTTGTCTTACACCCTTCTTAATAAGAGCACTTCGTTCTTGATCGTCCACTCTTATTATTCTCTCTTGGTTGTTGTACATATTGTATATGACCCGTCTCTCCCTATAGCTTACCCCTACTTTTTTTAGAATCTCGAACAGCTTGCACCATTTTATATTGTCAAACGCTTTTTCCAGGTCGACAAATCCTATGAACGTGTCTTGACTTTTCTTTAGCCTTGCTTCCATTATTAGCCGTAACGTCAGAATTGCCTCTCTCGTACCTTTACTTTTCCTAAAGCCAAACTGATCGTCACCTAGCGCATTCTCAATTTTCTCTTCCATTCTTCTGTATATTATTCTTGTAAGCAGCTTCGATGCATGAGCTGTTAAGCTGATTGTGCGATAATTCTCACACTTGTCAGCTCTTGCCGTCTTCGGAATTTTGTGGATGATGCTTTTCCGAAAGTCAGATGGTATGTCGCCAGACTCTTATATTTCACACACCAACGTGAATAGTCGTTTTGTTGCCACTTCCCCTAATGATTTTAGAAATTCTGATAGAATTTTATATATCCCTTCTGCCTTATTTGAGAGTAAGTCCTCCAAAGCTCTTTTAAATTCCGATTCTACTACTGGATCCCCCATCTCTTCTAAATCGACTCCAGTTTCTTCTTCTATCACATCAGACAAATCTTCACCGTCATAGAGGCTTTCAATGTATTCTTTCCACCTATCTGCTCTCTCCTCTGCGTTTAACAGTGGAATTCCCGTTGCACTCTTAATGTTACCACCGTTGCTTTTAGTGTCACCAAAGGTTATTTTGACTTTCCTGTATGCTGAGTCTGTCCTTCCGACAATCATATCTTTTTCGATGTGTTCACATTTTTCCTGCAGCCATTTCGTCTTAGCTTCTCTGCACTTCCTATTTATTTTATTCCTCAGCGACTTGTATCTCTGTATTCCTGATTTTCCAGGAACATGTTTGTGCTTCCTCCTTTCATCAATCAACTGAAGTATTTCTTCTGTTACCCATGGTTTCTTCGCAGCTACCTTCTTTGTACCTATGTTTTCCTTCCCAACTTCCGTGATGGCCCTTTTTAGAGATGTCCATTCCTCTTCAACTGTGTTGCCTACTGCGCTATTCCTTATTGCTGTATCTATAGCATTAGAGAACTTCAAACGTATCTCGACATTCCTTAGAACTTCCATATCCCACATCTTTGCGTATTGATTCTTCCTGACTAATGTCTTGAACTTCAGCCTACTCTTCATCACTACTACACCGTGAATTCATTGTCCCAGGAAGGGGAAACTTTATTGACACATTCCTCGGGTCAGATACATCACATGATCACACTGACAGAACCACAGGCACATAGACACAGGCAACAGAGCATGCACAATGTCGGCACTAGTACAGTGTATATTCACCTTTCGCAGGAATGCAGGCTGCTATTCTCCCATGGAGACGATCGTAGAGATGCTGGATGTAGTCCTGTGGAACGGCTTGCCATGCCATTTCCAGCTGGCGCCTCAGTTGGACAAGCGTTCGTGCTGGACGTGCAGACCGTGTGAGACGACGCTTCATCCAGTCCCAAACATGCTCAATGGGGGACAGATCCGGAGATCTTGCTGGCCAGGGTAGTTGACTTACACCTTCTAGAGCACGTTGGGTGGCACGGGATACATGCGGACGTGCATTGTCCTGTTGGAACAGCAAGTTCCCTTGCCGGTCTAGGAATGGTAGAACGATGGGTTCGATGACGGTTTGGATGT
This sequence comes from Schistocerca gregaria, assembly GCF_023897955.1. Lineage (NCBI taxonomy): Eukaryota > Metazoa > Arthropoda > Insecta > Orthoptera > Acrididae > Schistocerca > Schistocerca gregaria. The sequence continues at coordinate 522,877,481 of NC_064926.1, forward strand.
ACCGTGCACTATTCAGTGTCCCCTCGACGATCACCAGAGGTGTACAGCCAGTGTAGGAGATCGCTCCCCACACCATGATGCCGGGTGTTGGCCCTGTGTGCCTCGGTCGTATGCAGTCCTGATTGTGGCGCTCACCTGCACGGCGCCAAACACGCATACGACCATCATTGGCACCAAGGCAGAAGCGAATCTCAACGCTGAAGACGACACGTCTCCATTCGTCCCTCCATTCACGCCTGTCGCGACACCATTGGAGGCGGGCTGCACAATGTTGGGGCGTGAGCGTAAGACGGCCTAACGGTGTGCGGGACCGTAGCCCAGCTTCATGGAGACGGTTGCGAATAGTCCTCGCCGATACCCCAGGAGCAACAGTGTCCCTAATTTGCTGGGAAGTGGCGGTGCGGTCCCCTACGGCACTGCGTAGGATCCTGCGGTCTTGGCGTGCATCCGTGTGTCGCTGCGGTCCGGTCCCAGGTCGACGGCCACGTGCACCTTCCGCCGACCACTGGCGACAACATCGATGTACTGTGGAGACCTCACGCCCCACGTGTTGAGCAATTCGGCGGTACGTCCACCCGGCCTCCCGCATGCCCACTATACGCCCTCGCTCAAAGTCCGTCAACTGCACATACGGTTCACGTCCACGCTGTCGCGGCATGCTACCAGTGTTAAAGACTGCGATGGAGCTCCGTATGCCACGGCAAACTGGCTGACACTGACGGCGGCGGTGCACAAATGCTGCGCAGCTAGCGCCATTCGACGGCCAACACCGCGGTTCCTGGTGTGTCCGCTGTGCCGTGCGTGTGATCATTGCTTGTACAGCCCTCTCGCAGTGTCCGGAGCAAGTATGGTGGGTCTGACACACCGGTGCCAATGTGTTCTTATTTCCATTTCCAGGAGTGTATACTGTGATCTGAGTCTATATCTGCTCCTGGGTACGCCTTACAATCCAATATCTGATTTCGGAATCTCTGTCTGACCATGATGTAATCTAATTGAAATCTTCCCGTATCTCCCGGTCTTTTCGAAGTATACCTTCTCCTCTTGTGATTCTTGAACAGGGTATTTGCTATTACTAGCTGAAACTTGTTACAGAACTCCATTAGTCTGTCTCCCCTTTCATTCCTTGCCCCAAGCCCATATTCTCCTGTAACCTTTTCTTCTACTCCATTCCCTACAACAGCATTCCAGTCGCCCATAACTATTAGATTTTCGTCCCCCTTTACATACTGCATTACCCTTTCAATATCCTCATACACTTTCTCTATCTGTTCATCTTCAGCTTGCGATGTCGGCATGTATACCTAAATTATCGTTGTCGGTGTTGGTCTGCTGTCGATTCTGATTAGAACAACCCGGTGACTGAACTGTTCACAGTAACACACCCTCTGCCCTACGTCCCTATTCATAACGAATCCTACACCTGTTATACCATTTTCTGCTGCTGTTGATAGTACCCGATACTCATCTGACCAGAAATCCTTTTCTTCCTTCCACTTCACTTCACTGACCCCCTACTATATCTAGATTGAGCCTTTGCATTACCCTTTTCAGATTTTCTATTTTCCCTACCACGTTCAAGCTTCTGACATTAAGCGCCCCGTTGATTATTCAATCTTTTTCTCAAGGTAACCTCCCCCTTGGCAGTCCCCTCCCGGAGATCAGTATGGGGTACTATTCCGGAATCTTTTGCCAATGGAGAGATCATCATGACACTTCTTCAACTACAGACCACATGTCCTGTGGATACACGTTACGTGTCTTTAATGCAGTGGTTTCCATTGCCTTCTGCATCCTCATGTCGTTGATCATTGCTGATTCTTCCGCCTTTAGGGGCAATTTCCCACCCCCAGGACAAGAGAGTGCCCTGAACCTCTATCCACTCCTCCGCCCTCTTTGACAAGGCCGTTGGCAGAATGAGGCTGACTTCTTATGCCGGAAGTCTTCGGCCGCCAATGCTGACTATTTATCAAAATTTACTCAGTGGCGAGGATCGAACCCGGGATTGAAGAAGTTTTGATTATGAATAAAAGACGCTACCCCTAGATCTGTTAGGTAGTCTGAAATCTGTCTTCTATTACTCTTGCTAAACAGATAAACCTTCCTCCCTTTTTTTATATTCCTATTAATTTCCATATTCAGGGATGCTGCAACGGCCTTATGATCACTGATTCCCTGTTCTGCACATACAGGCCGAAAAGTTCGGGTCTGTTTGTTATCAGTAGGTCCAAGATGTTATCTGTTTAATTGCTCCAGGTAATTTTCGGATAGTGCACTCAGTATAATGTCACTCGATGCTCTGTCCCTGCCACCCGTCCTAAACATGTGAGTGTCCCAGTCTATATCTGATAAATTGAAATCTCCACCTAAGACTATAACATGCTGAGAAAGTTTATGTGAAATGTATTCCAAATTTTCTCTCCGTTGTTCTGCCATTAATGCTGCTGAGTCGGGAGGTCGGTAAAAGAATGCAGTTATTAACCTAGCGCGGTTGGTGAGTATAACTTCCACCCATAATAATTCAAAGGAACCATCCACTTCTATTTAACTACAGGATAAACTACTACTAACAGCGACAAACACGCCACCATCGGTTGCATGCAATGTATCCTTTCTTGGTCCCCGCACGTCCTGACTTTGCCCCTCACCTGTTGAGGCTGTTGCCCTTTCTGTACTTGTCCGAGCCCATCTAACCTAAAAAACCGCCCAGCCCACCCCACACAACCCCTGCTACCCGTGTAGCAGCTTGTTGCGTGTAGTATACTCCTGACCTATCCAGCGGAACCCGAAACCCCACCACCCTATGGCGCAAGTCGCGGAATCTGCAGCCCACACGGTCGCTGAACCGTCTCAATCTCTGATTCAGACCCTCCACACGGCTCTGTTCCAAAGGTCCGGAGTCAGTCCTGTCGACGATGCTGCTGATGGTGAACTCTGCTTTCATCCCACTAGCGAGACTGGCAGTCTTCACCAAATCAGATAACCACCGGAATCCAGAGAGGATTTCCTCCGATCCATAGCGACACACATCATTGGTGCCGACATGAGCGACCACCTGTAGATGGGTGCACCCTTCATGGCATCAGGCAGGACCCTTTCCACATCTGGAATGACTCCCCCCGGTATGCAAACGGAGTGCACATTGGTTTTCTTCCCCTCTATTGCTGCCATATCCCTAAGGGGCCCCATTACGCTGACGTTGGAGCTCCCAACTACCAGTAAGCCCACCCTCTGCGACCTCCCGGATCTTGCAGACTGAGGGGCAACCTCTGGAACAGGACAAGCAGCCATGTCAGGCCGAAGATCAGTATCAGCCTGAGACAGAGCCTGAAACCGGTTCATCGGACAAACTGGAGAGGCCTTCCGTTCAGCCCTCCGGAATGTCTTTCGCCCCCTGCCACACCTTGAGACGACCTCCCACTCTGCCACAGGTGAGGGATCAGCCTCAATGCGGGCAGTACCCCGGGCAACCACAGTCTTAGTCCGATCGGGGGATGCGTGGGACGAGCTGGCCGTCCCCGACCAACCCCCATCCGGACCTCCACAGTGATGCCCATTGGCAACAGTCTCAAGCTGTGTGACCGAAGCCAACACTGCCTGAAGCTGGAAGCGAAGGGATGCCAACTCAGCCTGCATCCGAACACAGCAGTTGCAGTCCCTATCCATGCTAAAAACTGTTGTACAAAGAAAGTCTGAGATAATCTACAGAGAGCGCAAACAAATCAACACAAAATTTAAGCGCTTATTAAAATACAAGATTGCCTAGTAAATGCAGTAATGCTGCTACTTGCGCACTGCTGACATACTGCTCGGCGGCAGAAGGAGACTACGCGATTTTACACTACTCAGGTACTAAAACGCGATGCTACTACTCTCAAATACTATAATACGCCCGAAATTTATGAATTAAACAATGCAAGTACCAAAAACACGCAAAGAAATTATAAAATTAAACTATGTAACTAATGAGTGAGCTAAGAGTATACGACTGACTGCTGCAGCTGCTTATCCAACGGCGGCAGGGAGCAAGAGTCACAGCTGCGTGCGGCCGGTGTTTGTGCGACATTGTTGCGATGGCGACAGACGCCTCTCCGGACGACTGAGCATGCTTTTGTTCACCGTTACGTCTCTGTAAACATCCCGCAAGAGCCCATGAACATCTGCTTTTCCGCCAAAAGAAGCTGTGCCAGCTCTATGCCTTGAACGCACCTCCATTACGCACGCTAAGTCTGCGTACACCACCAACACCAACCGGAACTTCGTGAAACTATAGGCATTGAATTATCAGCGCTTCACGATGACGCACAACGAATTCCACATTTCTGTATACGAAATCAGTGAAGAAAAATGTTGTATTACATATTGATCGACCTTCTTAATTTGACTTACGTCGTACACCGCCATTGTAGTATTGCAATTTAGTGGCCAACATTCTAAGGCGCAGTCAGCTCAATCACTGGGGATACTTCCCCTTGCACTTTATTGTACATTAAGCGCTTGTGGCTCCATCTTCGTCTAATGTTCGTTCAGGTATTTTTGTCTGCCTGTAAAGTTAAGTATATGGCTTGCTCAACAAAGAATAAACTAAAATCAGAATTGGGTTTCGGTTAATCTTCTGGACTATGGAGGAATGACTGCCAGCGGTACGGCGATTTCATTTCGGAGTTCCCTAATCACCACGCACACGCCACACGTAGTCTTTGGCCGGTACTTTTCCGCCTCGTCCGCAACCAGAGGTGCACTCAATGCGAAACCTGTTCGTTTCACCAGAAACCAGTTCGTTTTCGTTGCAGGGACACCGTCCACGACTGCTAATCAATGAAAATGCATGATCGCTTTTCTCGTTAAGGCTGTCACTCCTGGCGTGGATGAATAATTTGCCTCTTTCCTCATACACTGTGACGCTGCGTCAGGTTCCTCTTTCTCGTCCCAGCGACTTCTGTGGCAATGCACACGCGGCGACAAACCAGAGTCCACGATCTCTTAAGGCAGGTTTTCCTAGGAGCAGGAATTTTGCACCGTGTGCTACGTAATGCACCCAGCGAATTGCCGTCCACTCAGTAGTGACCGAGGAGTGAAAGTGTTACCTGACGGAGCACACTGCGTAGTGAGCCGAAGCTTTACGTCAGACGTGACAGGTCGACTGGTCCTGGAACAGTCTCGTGTGTTGACCATTGCGTTCTAGTGACTGAGCGCCAACACGGTGGAAGAGTATTCACGATCATTACAAATCATAGAGGATACAGAGTGACTCAGGTTGCCCTACCGCTGTGATTTCATGCGATCTGCAATGTTATCAATGGCTTTCATAAACCGTACAGGGGATTTTTCATATTCTCTCACTCGCTACTCTCAAACTACTAGTCCTAGAAAAAAAATGAACAAGACTTTTGTAGGAACTTTAATGTAGTTAAATTTTGTACTGGGATATTTTTTGGTTGGAGGCCGTAGTTTTCGAGTTATTCAAGAGAAACATAAACATTTTTACCTTCAAACGCATCCCTTCTTCCACACTAAGTTCCCACGGGTCAGTATATCCAGTATTTTCTTCACGGCACTCCCTTCTAACACTCAACTAAAATTTGCTACTGCTCAAATTAGTTTCCTCATTGTACTGTTTTGGACCTCATTGGCTGGCCCTATTACGCCATCGGCTTATTCTGGCCCTAACAAATTGCAGAACTGATGACTGAATAAAATGTGACACAATTTTGTGAACCTTAACAGCATATAATGAACAATTGCATTGTTGTATTTGTCAGGCCTTCTTATTACGAAAGTGCTGTGCTTGTAAGCGTTCAATTCGGATGGAACTGTCATCGTATTTAGTTTTATCGTAGTGTTTAGAATAGCTGTTTTTCATTCATAATCCTCAAGAGCACGTTTAATTAATACTGTTAACGAAGTAGCCGTCTATGCTCGTAGGCGTACCTACCCCACAAATAGAGGCCAAAATGGTTGAATATCGGGAATAAATCGTGTAGTGGGTAGTTTTTGTACAGTGGCACGACGGGGTGCAAGGAACAACGTACTAGAAATCGTGAGTGTGAGGACTGAGTCTGAGGTTGAGGTGTGTGTCTGTCTGTTGGTACGTTTTTTTTAATAACTCGAAAACCATGGCCTCGATCGAAAGCGTATAACAGTAAAAAACTGAAGTGCATTAAATTTACTACAACCGGTCCTACTCATTTTTTCTCGCTCGCCGAGCGAGAGAATATGAAAATCTCGCGTGCGGTTAGTAAAGGCCAGCTATAACATGGCGGGTTGCATAAAGCGGCATCGAAAGGAGCAGCTCAATCATCCTGTGTAAGAAACATGTATCGGAACACCCTCCCCCCCCCCCCCCCCCCCGTATCTAGCGAAAAACGAAACCATCTCTTTTAGACACCTGCCAATGTCCTCCATCCAAAACGAGTAAGGAACTGACTGTACCGAAGAGCAGTCTAAACCACCACCACAAAAGGTTGAAATGGACTGGAGTGTGCCGGGTGTGAGAAGAAACTGACTTGCAGACGTGATGTTTCCATGATTTCCCTACGCTAACAGAAACAGTTTCTGGCTGTGTGTAGCGGCCCCGGACACTCCGACAGTTGATGACTGGTGATTCCCACTGTAATGACGACCTCCTGTTGCTGGCCGCCCGCTTCGATAATGTGATCACAGCGAGCAAGATGGTCCTTTTTATTTCACATTATCGTAATAACTTTTGGTGTATGGCTCCCTTGTTTTTGTTGCTTATTATATTAAAAAAACATGTGATGGTGCAATTCGACCCCCCCCCCCCTCTCCCGCCTTGCCTCCTCCGGCCAGCCACTGTCTGTAATCTTCAAGAAAAAATTTAATAAATAAAATGTGTTAGTAGGGGGCCCGGATGCCCGGATTCGATTCCAAGACGGTACATTTGTTTTTAATTACTGTTCCGTTTCCGTATACAAGACGCAGAAGAAATGAAGTAATTATTTTTGCCATCAAGCAAACCAGACCTCTCTCCCCTAAAAAAGAAAGAAAAAGAAAAAAAGAAACAAGTAGTAATCGTCAAAAAAAAAAGGAAAGAGAGATGGTAGAGCGCTTTCACGTGAAAAGCAAAGGTCCCGAATTCGAGTCTCGGTCCGACACACAGTTTTAATCTGCCAGGAAGTTTCTTATCAGTGCCCACTCCACTGCAGAGTGAAAATATCATTCTGGAATTATACTTTTTTCGGTCATTATTGGTTTCTCCACCTTAAGCTTGCTGCAATTAATTAAAAAGAATTCTGCAAATTTGATATGTATCTTTGAGAATTTTGGGTTGTTTTACATTAAGAACCCTATTTGTTTATAAAGATGGTGTGCCATTTACCTACGGTGTTTCTGCCTCTTCTCCATATACTCTTCAAACCTCTGCTTTGTTAGCATAAGCTTGTGTCAAAAGTGATGGTGATTATAGGAAAGAAACTGGAAGGAGATGGCAGTGGTTATATGTGTATCTTCAATCTTTTATTAAGTGGTCAACCATTTCACCTTACTTTTGGAAACAGAACTGAATTTATGTGTGTTCTCAGTCAGCACAGTTTTACAGCGGTTGTGTTTGTTCGTTTTGTTTTCGCGTAGGGTATGATCATAGCCAACGGTTTATATATATATATATATATATATATATATATATATATATATATATATATATATATATATAATACGTGTATGTATTTATGCCTGTTTGTGTGTGTGTGTGTGGGGGGGGGGGGGGGGGTGCGTGCCTGCTTGTGTCGGTGTGTGAAAGAAAGAGAAAGTTAATTAGTGTAAATTACTGAAAAATGTCTTGTGTGTTCGGCAGAAATGCGAGTGGTGACTGGAGCTGGAGGCAGTGATGTTTTTGGGCTGGAGGATGGCGATTATAGGAAAGAAACTGCGTGGAGATGGTAGTGGTTATATGTGCGTCTTTAATCTTTGATTAAGTTGTCAATAATTTCAAAGAGTGTGTGGTTTGCCACTTTTTGTACGTTGTTTCTTTTCATCTATGTTTTTCTAAACGTGATAACGTTCTTGTAAGACGTGGAAGTGCTTTTTGTTGTTTATCCTTATGATTTCCAAGCCTGTTTCACTGGTGATAATTTTGACAGCTGCCACGGAAGATGGCCAAGCAAACAGACACTTTTCTTTTTGTCGTTTGACATTCGACTTCAAACTTGAATTCGAAACATTTTCGGAAGTTTAGTAATTCCCAGGACCGATATTTTGTCAGTATCAGTATCGATAACAGGCAAAAAGTATCGAGATTCTAGATTCGCACACCGGCTACACTGTCTGTATGCGTAACAAGCTTCGTGCAGAACCCTCAGAATGCGTGTCTTACCCGCAAGTGGCGAACTTTTTCTAAACACTCGGCCACCTGGAGCTCCCATTCCTATCACCTTCATCTCTGGCCCAGCCCTGCACATGCCGCAAATTCGAACGAAATCGATGAAGGCGAATAGGTGCGGCCGCCATGTTACTGAAGTTACTCAGGCAGGTTACCCAGCCATTGAAGCACTGGTTTTCTCACTAAATGACCTCAACAATGAGCAGTACTAACACAACAAGAAATGCAAAGTTGGACAATGTTTTGTGTAAGGTTCCATACTTATTTGTTTTACATAACTCCCTGGAATCTATAAAAACTGCTTTTTGGTTGTATAGAGCAGAGGTTTCTATTATGTGTTACAGGTTTCTAAACCGTTTACTCTTTCACTAAATTTCTTGCAAATAACAAGTAATTATTTATAACAACTTTCAAAAAACTACCTTTACACAGTTTACTTCCCAGACAGCACATGTGGACTGAGTACTTACAGCTCTTCCATTTTCGTTTTCCGCGAAAATCCAGATCCGCTACGTATTTAAGTCTTGCATGCTGTTAGGAAAATCCGGCTTCAGCGGTGACAGGTGCGCGACGCTAATTACACGACGTATGAGTCCACAGGTTTACTCGCGGAGGGGGGGAGGAGGTTTCCAGACAGACCAGGATTAATCCTCAGCGCGGTGGCGCACTCAGATATACCCAAATAAGGCTGCGCAGCAGCCACGCTTTCGCCCACGAGACGGGTTTAGAGTTGTTACCACTCCGCATCACTAATAAATCTAATTACTTTCAAAAGACATATCCGACCATAGGACTGAAAGACGGGGACTGCAGTTGCTACACCATCTCCTGCTATTTTCCTGCAGTTCGCCCTGATAATCTTCTCCGTAAGGAGGAGGCTAACCGTTCACTGTCAAAATGAGGAAGGCACACACAAAAACGTCCCCGTTTCAAATTTCCACGGAAACACACGGCTGTTGCTGTGTTTTCGTAAACAGAACCAATTCCATCTCGTTCATTAAACAACACCTCCATCTAGCTAATGACTCCACGTTCTACTGCGCTTCCTACAGTGTACACGATTGCTCTCTCAGCAGCAACAGTAGCTAATGAAACAGGCTTCAAAATCAAGTGGAAGTCTACACCCATGGCCGAAAACACCGTTGTGTACGCTTTAAAACTTTCCGCTCAGTCGAAACAACTTGATTTGTCATTCTATAATGAAATTTTCACTGTGCAATGCTGTGTGCAGTGATATGAAACTTTCTGGCAGATTAAAACTGTGTGCCGGACCGAGACTCGAATTCGGGGCCTTTGACTTCCTCATTGAATATCATTCACTCCGATCTCATACATTCAGAAAGTTTCAAACATGACATTCATCACAAGAGCCGCACAACTACTTCCCTGGAGGTTACTCACCGACAGAGCGTTTTCGCAAGCACCCAGCATATACACGAATTTCATGTAACCTTACAGGCGTTTCATTCAGCCTGTAAACAGAATTCAGCCCCTTTCGCTGGCCATTTCCTCCTGCAGCTAACAGCACTCTACAGCTGAAAGCTGATCCTGCCAGGGCTTTCAAAGCGCTAGAAAACACCTGGCATCACAAGACATTCATTGGCCCTGAAACATGCTTAATAAGGCTACATCACGATCGCTTTAGAAGTATTACGAAAAGAGAAAAATAAAAGATATGTTCAGGAGCAAAACTAAAATCCAGTGTGAAAGAACATCAGTGATAATATTCACTGATTAAATTGCTATCTTCAGTGGAATTAAGGAAAACTGAACGAGCTCCTAAACTGAACGAACAGTTGAATGAGTGCAGAACATGGACTGAAGGTAAAGATGGAAACATTGAAGCCAAATAAGCCATGTTGGACGAAGCAAGCAGGACATACGAAGCGGATTAGTATAGGCAAAGAGGGAATTAATGGCCAAAATAAGTCTTATCAAAGTTCGGCCGTAATTTGGCGAGGAAATTTCTGATATGGACATTTGAAGCACAGCACTGTACGGAAGCGAATCATGGGCGGTGGGAAAACTGGAAAAGAGGAGAATCGAAGTGTATGAGATAAGGTGCTACATAGGGACGTCATAAACCAGATGGCCCGATACGATGAG